>NC_041388.1:417036604-417167117 GCF_002162155.2 Triticum dicoccoides | reverse complement strand
CGGTACTCCGGTAAATGCCCGAACTCACCCGGAACCATTCCGATGTCCAAACATAGTCATCCAATACATTGATCTTTACGTCTCGAACATTTTGAGACTCCTCGTCATGCCCATGATCACATCCGGGACTCCGAACAACCTTCGGTACATCAAAACACATAAACTCATAATACTGATCGTCACCGAACGTTAAGCGTGCGGACACTACGGGTTCGAGAACTATGTAGACATGACCGAGACTCATCTTTGGTCAATAACCAATAGTGAAACCTGGATGCTCATATTGGTTCGTACATATTATATGAAGATCTTTATCGGTCAAACGCATAACAACATACGTTGTTCCCTTTGTCATCGGTATGTTACTTGCCCGAGATTCGATCGTCGGTATCATCATACCTAGTTCAATCTCATTAACGGTAAGTCTCTTACTCGTTCTGTAATGCTACATCCCGTAACTAACTCATTAGTCACATTGCTTGCAAGGCTTATAGTGATGTGCATTACCGAGAGGGCCCAGAGATACCTCTCCGATACACGGAGTGACAAATCCTAATCTCGATCTATGCCAACACAACAAACACCATCGGAGACACCTGTAGAGCATCTTTATAGTCACCCAGTTACGTTGTGACGTTTGATAGCACACTAAGTGTTCCTCCGGAATTCGGGAGTTGCATAATCTCATAGTCATAGGAACATGTATAAGTTATGGAGAAAGTAATAGCAGTAAAATAAACGATCATCGTGCTAAGCTAACGGATGGGTCAAGTTAATCACATCATTCTCTAATGATGTGATCCCGTTTATCAAATGAAAACTCTTTGTCCATGGCTAGGAAAATTAACCATCTTTGACCAACGAGCTAGTCAAGTAGAGGCATACTAGTGACACTCTGTTTGTCTATGTATTCACACATGTACTAAGTTTCTGGTTAATACAATTCTAGCATGAATAATAAACATTTATCATGATACAAGGAAATAAAAATAACAACTTTATTATTGCCTCTAGGGCATATTTCCTTCAGTCTCCCACTTGCACTAGAGTCAATAATCTAGATTACATTGTAATGATTCTAACACCCATGGAGTCTTGGTGCTGATTGATACGTCTCCGTCGTATCTACTTTTTCAAACACTTTTGCCCTTGTTTTGGAATCTAACTTGTATGATTTGAATGGAACTAACCCGTACTGACGCTGTTTTCAGCAGAATTGCCATGGTGTTGTTTTATGTGCAGAAAACAAATATTCTCAGAATGACCTGAAACTTCACGGAACATCTTAGAAAAAACAATAAAAAATCCTCGCCAAAGATGAAGACCAGGGGGCCCACACCCTTCTCACAAGGGTGGGGGGAACCCCCCCTAGGGCGCGCCCCCCTACCTCGTGGGCCCCCTGGAAACCCTCCGACGCCAACTCCAACTCTATATATTTGCTTTCAGAGAGAAAAAAATAGGAGAGAAGAAATCATCGCGTTTTACGATACGGAGCCGCCGCCAAGCCCTAAAACCTCTCGGGAGGGCTGATCTGGAGTCCGTTCGGGGCTCCGGAGAGGGGGATTCGTCGCCGTCGTGATCATCAACCATCCTCCATCACCAATTTCATGATGCTCACCGCCGTGCGTGAGTAATTGCATCGTAGGCTTGCTGGACGGTGATGGGTTGGATGAGATTTATCATGTAACCGAGTTAGTTTTGTTAGGGTTTGATCCCTAGTATCCATTATGTTCTGAGATTGATGTTGCTATGACTTTGCTATGCTTAATGCTTGTCACTAGGGCCCGAGTGCCATGATTTCAGATCTGAACCTATTATGTTTTCATGAATATATGTGATTTCTTGATCCTATCTTGCAAGTCTATAGTCACCTACTATGTGTTATAATCCTGCAACCCCGAAGTGACAATAATCGGGACAACTCCCGGTGATGACCATAGTTTGAGGAGTTCATGTATTCACTATGTGCTAATGCTTTGTTCCGGTTCTCTATTAAAAGGAGGCCTTAATATCCCTTAGTTTCCAATAGGACCCCGCTGCCACGGGAGGGTAGGACAAAAGATGTCATGCAAGTTCTTTTCCATAAGCACGTATGACTATATACGGAATACATGCCTACATTACATTGATGAATTGGAGCTAGTTCTGTGTCACCCTATGTTATGACTGTTACATGATGAACCGCATCCGGCATAATTATCCATCACTGATCCGGTGCCTACGAGTTTTCCAAATACTGGTTTACGCTTATTTACTTTCCCGCTGCTACTGTTACAATCACTACAAAATACCAAAAATATTAATTTTGCTGTCTTTACTTTTGTTGCCGCTACCACCACTATCATATTACTTTGCTACTAAACACTTTGCTGCAGATACTAAGTTTCCAGGTGTGGTTGAATTGACAACTCAGCTGCTAATACTTGAGAATATTCTTTGGCTCCCCTTGTGTCGAATCAATAAATTTGGGTTGAATACTCTACCCTCGAAAGCTGTTGCGATCCCCTATACTTGTGGGTTATCACTGATCATGTTTCGCTCATGAGAGAGGCTTAGTCAACGGGTCTACGACATTCAGATCCGTATCTATCTTGCAAATCTCTATGTCTCCCTCCTTGACTTGATCGCGAATGGAATTGAAGCGTCTCTTGATGTGCTTGATTCTCTTGTGAAATCTGGATTCCTTTGCCAAGACAATCGCACCAATATTTTCACAAAAGATTTCCATTGGACCCGATGCACTAGGTATGACACCTAGATTGGATTTGAACTCCTTCATCCAGACTCCTTCATTTGCTGCTTTCGAAGCAGCTATGTACTCCGCTTCACATGTAGATCCCGCCACGATGCTCTGCTTGGAACTGCACCAACTGACAGCTCCACCATTTAATAAAATTATGTATCCGGTTTGTGACTTAGAGTCATCCGGATCAGTGTCAAAGCTTGCATCAGCGTAACCGTTTACGACGAGCTCTTTGTCACCTCCATAAACGAGAAACATATCCTTAGTCCTTTTCAGGTATTTCAGGATGTTCTTGACCGCTGTTCAATGATCCACTCCTGGATTACTTTGGTACCTCCCTGCTAAACTAATAGCAAGGCACACATCAGGTCTGGTACACAACATTGCGTACATGATAGAACCTATGGCCGAAGCATAGGGAATGACTTTCATTTTCTCTCGACCTTCTGCAGTGGTTAGGCATTGAGTTTGACTCAACTTCAAACCTTATAACACATGCAAGAACCCTTTCTTTTCTTGATCCATTTTGAACTTCTTCAAAACTTTATCAAGGTATGTGCTTTGTGAAAGTCCAATTAAGCATCTTAATATATCTCTATAGATCTTGATGTTGGGGATCGTAGCAGAAATTTAAAATTTTCTACGCATCACCAAGATCAATCTATGGAGTAATCTAGCAACGAAGGGAAGGGGAGTGCATCTACATACCCTTGTAGATCGCTAAGCGGAAGCGTTGCAAGAACGCGAATGAAGGAGTCGTACTCGCAGCGATTCAGATCGCGGTTGATTCCGATCTAAGCGCCGAACAACGGCGCCTCCGCGTTCAACACACGTGCAGCCCAGTGACGTCTCCCACACCTTGATCCAGCAAGGGGAGAAGGAGAGGTTGGGGAAGACTCCATCCAGCAGCAGCACGACGGCGTGGTGGTGAAGGAGGAGCGTTGCAATCCTGCAGGGCTTCACCAAGTACCGCGGGAGAGGAGGAGGAGGACTTGGGAGAGGGGAAGGGCTGCACCAGAACTTGGGTGCGGCTGCCGTCCCACCCCCCACATATATATAGGGGCAAGGGAGAGGGGGCCGGCCCCCTCAGATCCAATCTGAGGAGGGGGCGGCGGCCAGGGGGGTTGCCTTGCCCCCCAAGGCAAGGGGGCGCCCCCCTTTAGGGTTCCCCCTAAACCCTAGGCGCATGGGCCCTAGGGGTGGAGGCGCCCAACCCACTAAGGGGCTGGTCCCTCTCCACACACAGCCCATAGGGCCCTCCGGGGCAGGTGGACCCTCCCGGTGGACCTCCGGAACCCCTTTGGTGATCCCGGTACAATACCGGTAACCCCCGAATTATTCCGGTGAACGTATGATGACTTCCCATATATAAATCTTTACCTCCGGACCATTCCAGAACTCCTCGTGATGTCCGGGATCTCATCCAGGACTCCGAACAACATTTGGTAACCATGTACATCTATTCCCTATAACCCTAGCGTCATCGAACCTTAAGTGTGTAGACCCTACGGGCTCGGGAGTCATGCAGACATGGCCGAGACAACTCTCTGGTCAATAACCAACAGCGGGATCTAGATACCCATGTTGGCTCCCACATGCTCCATGATGATCTCATCGGATGAACCACGATGTCAAGGATTCAATCAATCCCGTATATAATTCCCTTTGTCTATCGGTACGATACTTGCCCGAGATTCCATCGTCGGTATCCCGATACCTTGTTCAATCTCGTTACCGGCAAGTCTCTTTACTCGTTCCGTAACACATCATCCCATGATCAATTCCTTGGTCACATTGTGCACATTATGATGATGTCCTACCGAGTGGGCCCAGAGATACCTCTCCGTTACACGGAGTGACAAATCCCAGTCTCGATTCATGCCAACCCAACAGACACTTTCGGAGATACCCGTAGTGCACCTTTATAGCCACCCAGTTACATTGTGACGTTTGGCACACCCAAAGCACTCCTACAGTATCTGGGAGTTGCACAATCTCATGGTCTAAGGAAATGATACTTGACATTAGAAAAGCTTTAGCATACAAACTACACGATCTTGTGCTAGGCTTAGGATTGGGTCTTGTCCATCACATCATTCTCCTAATGATGTGATCCCGTTATCAACGACATCCAATGTCCATGGTCAGGAAACCGTAACCATCTATTGATCAACGAGCTAGTCAACTAGAGGCTTACTAGGGACATGGTGTTGTCTATGTATCCACACATGTATCTGAGTTTCCTATCAATAAAATTCTAGCATGGATAATAAACGATTATCATGAACAAGGAAATATAATAACAACCAATTTATTATTGCCTCTAGGGCATATTTCCAACAGTCTCCCACTTGCACTAGAGTCAATAATCTAGTTCACATCGCCATGTGATTAACACTCACAGGTCACATCACCATGTGACCAACATCCAAAGAGTTTACTAGACTCAGTAATCTAGTTCACATCACTATGTGATTAACACTCAATGAATTCTGGGTTTGATCATGTTATGCTTGTGAGAGAGGTTGTAGTCAACAGGTCTGCAATATTCAGATCCCTATGTATTTCGCAAAACTTTATGTCATATCGTAGATGCTGCTACCATGTTCCACTTGGAGCTATTCCAAATTGTTGCTCCATTATACGTATCCGGTATCTCTACTCAGAGCTATCCGGATAGGTGTCAAGCTTGCATCGATGTAACTCTTTACGTCGAACTCTTTATCACCTCCATAACCGAGAAAGATTTCCTTATTCCTCTAAGGATAATTTTGACCGCTATCTGGTGATCCACTCCTAGATCACCTTTGCACCCTCTTGCCAGACATGTGGCAAGGCGCACATCAGGTGCGGTACTCAGCATGGCATACCGTATAGAGCCTATGACAAAAGCATAGGGGATGACCTTCGTCCTTCCTCTTTCTTCTGCCGTGGTCAAGCTTTGAGTCTTACTCAACTTCACACCTTACAACTCAGGTAAGAATCCCTTCTTTGACTGATCTATTTTGAACTCCTTCAAAATCATGTCAAGGTGTGCATTCTTCGAAAGTATCATCAGGCGTCTTGATCTATCTCTATAGATCTTGATGCCCAATATGTAAGCAGCTTTATCCAGGTCTTCCTTTGAAAAACACTCTTCAAACAACCGTTTTGTTGGGGAACGTAGCAGAAATTCAAAATTTTCTATGCATCACCAAGATCAATCTATGGAGAAGTCTAGCAACGAGGGAAGGGAGTGCATCTACATACCCTTGTAGATTGCTAAGCGGAAGCGTTCAAGTGAACGGGGTTGATGGAGTCGTACTCGTCGTGATCCAAATCACCGATGATCCTAGTGCCGAACGGACGGCACCTCCGCGTTCAACACACGTACAGCCCGGTGACGTCTCCTAAGCCTTGATCCAGCAAGGGGAGAAGGATAGGTTGGGGAAGACTCCATCCAGCAGCAACATGACGGCATGGTGGTGGTGGAGGAGCGCGAGACTCCAGCAGGGCTTCGCCAAGCACTACGAGAGACGAGGAGGAAGAGGGGTAGGGCTGCGCCAACAGGGAGATTGAATCGTGTGTTGGGCTGCCCCTTTGCCTCCACTATATATAGGGGGAGAGGGAGGGCTGCGCCCCCACCTAGGGTTCCCACCCCAAGGGGTGCGGCAGCCCTAGATCCCATCTAGGGTGGCGGCCACAAGGGGGAGAGGGGGAGGCGCACCTAGGATGGGCCTTAGGGCCCATCTACCCTAGGGTTTGCCCCCTTCCCCTCTTGGATGCGCCTTGCACCTTGGTGGGAGGCACCCCAGCCCACCTAGGGGCTGGTCCCTTCCCATTATTGGCCCATGTAGGACTCCGGGGCTGGTGGCCCCACCTGGTGGACCCCCGGACCCCTCCGGTGGTCCCGGTACACTACCGGTGATGCCCGGAACACTTCCGGTGGCCAAAACCATACTTCCTATATATCAATCTTTACCTCCGGACCATTCCGGAACTCCTCGTGACGTCCGAGATCTCATCCGGGACTCCGAACAACATTCGGTAACCGCGTACATACTTTCCCTATAACCCTAGCGTCATTGAACCTTAAGTGTGTAGACCTACGGGTTCGGGAGTCATGCAGACATGGCCGAGACAACTCTCCGATCAATAACCAACAGCGGGATCTGGATACCCATGTTGGCTCCCACATGCTCCACGATGATCTCATCGGATGAACCACGATGTCAAGGACTTAATCAATCCCGTATACAATTCCCTTTGTCTAGCGGTACGATACTTGCCCGAGATTCGATCGTCGGTATCCCGATACCTTGTTCAATCTCGTTACCGGCAAGTCTCTTTACTCGTTCCGTAACACATCATCCCGTGATCAACTCCTTGATCACATTGTGCACATTATGATGATGTCCTACCGAGTGAGCCCAGAGATACCTCTCCGTTTACACGGAGTGACAAATCCCAGTCTCGATTCGTGCCAACCCAACAGACACTTTCGGAGATACTTGTAGTGTACCTTTATAGCCACCCAGTTACGTTGTGATGTTTGACACACCCAAAGCACTCCTACGGTATCCGGGAGTTGCACAATCTCATGGTCTAAGGAAATGACACTTGACATTAGAAAAGCTTTAGCAAACGAACTATATGATCTTGTGCTAGGCTTAGGATTGGGTCTTGTCCATCACATCATTCTCCTAATGATGTGATCCCGTTATCAACGACATCCAATGTCCATGGTTAGGAAACCGTAACCATCTATTGATAAACGAGCTAGTCAACTAGAGGCTTACTAGGGACATGGTGTTGTCTATGTATCCACATATGTATCTGAGTTTCCTATCAATACAATTCTAGCATGGATAATAAACGATCATCATGAACAATGAAATATAATAATAATAATAACTAATTTATTATTGCCTCTAGGGCATATTTCCAACAGTCTCCCACTTTCACTAGAGTCAATAATCTAGTTCACATCGCCATGTGATTAACACTCACAGGTCACATCGCCATGTGACCAACATCCAAGAGTCTACTAGACTCAATGATCTAGTTCACATCACTATGTGATAAACACTCAAAGAGTTCTGGGTTTCATCATGTTATGCGTGTGAGAGAGGTTGTAGTCAACGGGTCTTGCCATATTCAGATCCCTATGTATTTCGCAAAACTTTATGTCATATCGTAGATGCTGCTACCACGTTCCACTTGGAGCTATTCCAAATTATTGCTCCATTATACGTATCCGGTATCTCTACTCAGAGCTATCCGGATAGGTGTTAAGCTTGCATCGATGTAACTCTTTACGTCGAACTCTTTATCACCTCCATAACCAAGAAACATTTCCTTATTCCTCTAAGGACAATATTGACCGCTATCTGGTGATCCAGTCCTAGATCACCTTTGTACCCTCTTGCCAGACATGTGGCAAGGCACACATCAGGTGCGGTACTTAGCATGGCATACCATATAGAGCCTATGACAAAAGCATAGGGGACGACCTTCGTCCTTCCTCTTTCTTCTGTCGTGGTCAATCTTTGAGTCTTACTCAACTTCACACCTTACAACTCAGGTAAGAACCCCTTCTTTGACTAATATATTTTGAACTCCTTCAAAAACATGTCAAGGTGTGCGTTCTTTGAAAGTATCATCAGGCGTCTTGATCTATCTCTATAGATCTTGATGCCCAGTATGTAAGCAGCTTTATCCAGGTCTTCCTTTGAAAAATACTCTTCAAACAACCATTTATGCTTTCCAGAAATTCTACATTATTTCGGATCAACAATATGTCATCCACATATACTTATCAGAAATGTTGTAGTGCTCCCACTCACTTTCTTGTAAATACAAGTTTCTAGCAAACATTGTATAAACCTAAAAGCTTTGATCACTCCATCAAAGCATATATTCCGATTCTGAGATGCTTGCTCTAGTCCATAGAAGGATCGCTGGAGCCAACATACCTTTTATCATCCTTAGGATCGACAAAACCTTTTATTGTATCACATACAACTTTTTCTTACGAAAACTGGTAAGAAAACTTGCTTTGACATCCATCTGTTAGATTTCATAATCGAAAAATACAGCTAACGCTAACATGATTCCGACGGACTTAAGCATCGCTACGGGTGAGAAATTCTCATCGTAGTCAACTCCTTGAACTTGTTAAAAGACTCTTTCCCACAAGTCGAGCTTCATAGACGGTAACATTACCGCCCACGTCCGTCTTCTTCTTAAAGATCCATTTATCTCAATGGCTTACCGATCATCGGGCAAGTCCACCAAAGTCCATACTTTGTTCTGATATATGGATCCTATCTCGGATTTCATGGCTTCTAACCATTTGTCGCAATACGGGCCCACCATCGCTTCTCCATAGCTTGTAGGTTCATTGTTGTCTAACAACATGATATCTAAGACAGGATTACCGTACCACTTAGGAGTAGTACATATCCTTGTCGACCTACGAGGTTCGATAGAAACTTGATCCGAAGCTTCATGATCATTAACTTCCTATTCAACAGACGTAGGTGCCACAGAAAACATCTTTCTGTGTTGCATCATTCTCTGGTTGAAATAAAGGTTCGACAACCTCATCAAGTTCTATCTTCCTCCCACTCAATTCTTTCAAGAGAAACTTCTTCTCGAGAAAGGACCCATTCTTAGCGACAAACAATTTGCCCTCGGATCTAAGATAGAAGGTATACCCTACTGTCACCTTTGGGTATCCTATGAAGATGTGTTTGTACGCTTTGGGTTCGAGCTTCTCTGGCTGAAGCCTTAAGCATCGCAGCCCAAACATTAAGAAACGACAACTTTGGTTTCTTGCCAAACCCATGTTCATACGACATCGTCTCAACGGACTTAGACGGTGTCCTATCTAAAGTGAATGCAGCTGTCTCTAACGCATAACCTCAAAATGAAAACGGTAGATCGGTAAGAGACATCATAGATCGCACCATATCTCATAAGGTTCGATTACGACGTCCGGACACACCATTACAACTGTGGTGTTCCAGGTGGCTTAAACTGTGAAACAATTCCACAATGTCTTAAGTGATTTGCCAAACTCATAACTCAGAAAATCCCCTTTCGATCATATCGTAGGAACATGATCTTATTGTTATGATGATTCTTAACTTCACTCTGAAATCGCTTGAACTTTTCAAACATTTTAGACTTGTGCTTCATTATGTAAATATACCTATATCTACTCAAATCGTCAATGAAGATGAGAAAATAGCGATATCCACCGCACACTTCAATTCTCATTGGATCACACGCATCAGCATGTATGATTTCCAACAAGTCACTTGCCCGCTTCATTGTACGTGAAAACGGGGTCTTAGTCATCCTGCCCATGAGGCATGGCTCGCATGTGTCAAGCGATTCGAAATCAAGTGACTCCAAACATCCATCGACATGGAGTTTCTTCATGCATCTTACGCCAATATGACCTAAGCGGCAGTGCCACAAGAAAGTGGTACTATGATGTAGGGTAGAACCCTAGTGGCCCGATCTTCCACAAAAGGAGCGGATCCCGCGAAGAACGCGAAGAACACGAGGAGGGAAACGAGGGGAAAATCACGAGGGGAACACAAGAGAACACTCAAATCAACAAGTACGATCACACATGTGCTAGATCCATGAACACAAAGGGAGATACAAGATCCAAAGTCAACAACGGATGATACAAGAGGTAACCGGTTCTTCTCCGTGAGGAGGTCTTGAATCCACGGGAGGGATCTTCTCCGCAAGGAGGTCTTGAATCCAAGGTGGATCTTCTCCGAAGAGGGGCTGCGGTCTCTCTTAAGGAGTAGATCCGATATGGATGAGCGAAGCTCTATCTCACAAATGAGCTAACACAACGCTAACCCTAACTAGGAGGAGGTGGAGGAGTATATATAGTCTAGGTCCACGAAGGGGTAAGTGGGAGAGGGATACATGGGCCTCGGGCCCGATCTTTGTACGCAGATAGGTACCGGACGTCCGCTGGGGACCGGTCGTCCGGTGGCTCGTGGGCTTCCGGATGTCCGGTAGTCGCCGGACTTCCGCTCACTTTGGCTCGGTTGAGGTGGCACCGGACGTCCGGTAGCTGGCGGTCGTCCGGTCGCCGATCGTCTGGTGTCGCCGGTCTTCCGCTAATTTGGCTCGGGTGTAGATGTGCCGGTCGTCTGGTGAGGGGCGGACGTCCGCTCACTGAGAGGGGCCGGTCGTCCGGTGTCGTCCAGACGTCCGCTCGCTGGAGCTTCTTTGGCAGCTCTTCTTCTTGCGTCTTCGTTTCCAAGCTTCCGTCACGGATGGTGTAGTTGTACACTTGCGCTCGCACTCCTCCTCGTCGTCCATAGCGTTCTGACAATACCTATGCATGCACACGAGTGGAGTGTCAAGTAGTATACCATCCTCGAAGGGGTCAAGTGAACACGCGTAAAGGAGATGATTCACCTTTGTGTATGTGAAGTGGATGTCGAACATGTCACTTGCCAAATGTACTCTTGACATGGTGATGTCCGTAGGATGCTCCGCATCATCTCCCCTCCCTTGGGGAAGATCCGACCACGGATCAAAATCCAAATCACCATGGGAAAGAGATGGCGTCTCCATGTAGGAGTGGTCGATCACCAAGTTCTCGTCATCTTGAAGCTCGAAATGGGCACTCTCCAATGTTGCACCGTCTTGTGTGTCCTTCAAAAGGAGCAAGGAGAACAAACACTTGGAAAAACAAATGCGGTTAGCGTTAGTGCAAAACCAAGCATTCAAGAGGTGATTCACCCAACAAGTGTTGTCATCAAGCATAGCATATGGTGTGACAATGGATTGTGACATGGCATGTAAGCACATAAATTGAGCATAATCAAGGATATCATGGGGACAAGCATGTAAATGTGAGGTAGTGATGCAAATATGTGTAACAAGAGAATAAGCATCTACCTCAAGATCATAGCAAGCATGGGCAAATTGCTCAATGAAAGGTCTATGGTAGGCATAGGAATCATTCACAACACCAAATAAAATGAAGTGTCTAAACACATGGGTCAGGTGCAAGACAATCCAAGCATAATGTGCATTGGGTGTAGTGAATATCGTGTGGCACTCAACACAATGGAAAGAGCAATTGTTCATCATGTGTGAGGCAATCAAGGCAAGCATGTAGCAGTCAATGGGACATGGAATATGTGAAGTGATGACATTGTTGCAACCAAACATGTGATAGGAGCAAGGAATCCAAGAATTGGATGCAACACACAAGGCATATATATCATGATGCATGGAATTGTGAAAATGACAAGTGGAAGCAAGATCTCTAACATGTGCGCATGAAAGGGGTCCAAGATGACAAATAAGTCGCATGGTGCAAGCAACACAAGTAGTATGATCCACAATATGCATGCTCATGGTTTAGGGGTTCTCAAAAGAGAAGGATATCACCGTGAAAGCATGTTCTTGTGCATCCTTCACAATGCCGAAGTACAAGCAAGTGCGATGTAGAATCGTCGTGGTAGAAGGTGGTTCGCTCTCAAGAGCTCGGATTGTCAACTCACGTGACGTGGAAGTTGACACGAAGTCCAAGTATCCTACACATGCACACAACAAAAGAAAGAATGTATGTGTGTGGTAGATAAACACATCATCCATCATGATGGTTCTCTTCTCTTGCACATAACCATTAGAAGCACAAGTGCGTGAAGAATATGATGCAAAAATGGCAATATTCATGGCACTAGGTATATGGTGCAAAGAGGTAAGACAAGCATGCTTCATAAGGAATATGTCAAAATCTCCAAATATATGTGAGAATGCTATAGGGGCAAACTCATTATCAAGACTAAATGCATAATTGCACTCAATACATGGCAAATCATCTAGCATGAGAGAGGCAACATATGGAGAGATATGACAAGAAGCAATAACAATCATGTTGTGCAAACTAGTGGAGCGAAGATGCAACACACTAGAGGAAATCATGGCAATGATGTCATGTGAGTAAATAATAGGCATAGGCAATGCACATGACATATCGCAAGCATGAACACAAAGAAAGATCATAGTATAATCATAGGCATGGGTCACAAAGCAAACATGGCAATAACAAGCAATATCTCCACCAAGCTTGCAAATACACATACAAGTATGAGAATCAATCATCATGTGTAATGCAAAGCATGGGTCACGAATGCATGGCAAAAGCATATGAATGAGCAAATCATGCAAAGTGAACATGGCAAGATGGGCAAAGGATATATAATGGACAACAAACCATAGCCAAGTGAGGGCCATGTAGAAGAAATGCGCGAAGTATTTGCGCGAAGAGAGCGGTGGGAAAGACACTCCATGGGATCCCAAGTCATCATTGCTCTCTAGAGCTCGTTTTGTCAACTCGTGGGATTGCAAGGTTGACAAGAATTCATGGGTACCTACACAAAAGAGACACAAACGGAAGAAATTATGTGTGTGGTAAATGTGCACATCATCCATCATGATGTGTATGTGCACGTGAGAGTTAGCACAAGATAAGCATCGCTCAAAGAAATTTGAAGCATGGTATAAGAACATGTCATCCATCATGAAAGAATAGTTATTGTGTATAACATGATGGGGATGCAAATTGAGCATACAAGTATATGGCACATCAATAGCATGTTTATTCACGGGAAGCATATTGTGCACATAAGTATGAGGATCATGAAATGGATGGGAGTGATCAAAATCTCCTAAAATGGATGAGGAAACTATGGGGGTCTCCTCATGAGCAATGTTGGAAACATCATATGGAGAAAATGGACAACATCCAAAACAATGCATATCCGAAGCTAGGTGGTTATGGCATGGCATATGAGATAAATGATGCAAAGGTAGCATGTCAATATCATCACAAGAGAAACAAATGCCAATAACCATAGGCTTGTCATATATGCCATAAGTGCAAATTGGGTTAATCTTAATGGCATATGCATAGTCACTATGAAGAGATTGCAAATATGACATGTGGTCGATCTCATGCATAGCATATGACAAGTCAAGCGGATTGGCAAACATGATGTGACCGAGAGAATTAGCACAAGAAATCCTATGTAACATGTCATCACAACTAATAGACTCCACATGGCAATCATCATACTCATCATAAATGGGTAAATCATCCCAAGGGGAAGTCACACTAGCATAAAGCATGGAAATAGATTAATCAACATCATGCAAGCAATCAATGTCATGATAGCCCACTAGTGGGACTAGAGCATCACCTTCACCTATGTTACCATTTTCATTCCACTCATGTGGTGCAGGTGAGGTGGGTAAGACCGAATGGTGGTCAAGATCATCATTGTGATGGAACCATGTGGGGGGGGGGTGCATCATATTCCACCATGGTCATCGTCTTGTCCAAAGGTAGGACGAAGTCATCGAGAATCGGCGCATCATCATATAAGGGACCTAGCACCAAATGAGAAGACACAATAGAGGTAGAGGTCAAGTCATTAGTGTTAAAAGTGGCCTCACATGACCTAAACTATCTCACTCTCTCTATGTGGTGGTTCACACACTCCCTCAAAATAGGTGCACTCAATCTCACGTATGGTGGAGTCACTCATCTCACTCGAGTGGTGGGGGTTGTGGCTCTCCTCACATGGGAATAGTGGAAACACATCATATATGGGGCTAGTGGTGAAATCACTCTCACTCTCAATATGGTGGCAAAAGTCACTCAAGTCATCACATGTCGCCGTGGTCGAAGGGAAAATCCCATGCTCAACCATCTCGTTGTCGTCACCGTGTATGAAGGCCGAAGATGGCACATCATCACTCTCGCCGTGGATGAAGGCCGAAGATGGCACATCATCACACTCACCTCCTAAGATGGAAGCATCATCCTTGCTCGCCACCATGTCGCTCGCCTCCAAAGCTTGGTCCTTGAGGGTCTCCGTAGTCGTACTCGTCGTCATACCGTCTTGAAAAAGAGTCATGGAGGACTCGGCATCGTCAATGCCACAAAGAGGGATGGCATCGGACTTGGGAGTATCGTCTTGGAGCTCGTCGGGCTTGGAGATCTTGGTGGTACTATCCTCATGCTTGTTCTCACGGAGCTTGGTCGTCGCGAAGTGAGCTTGGGGTGGAGAAACTTTGGCCTTCATGAGTCCTTGTTCTGCCTTGAGAGCACCAATGTAGTTGTCATTGAGGGACTTGTAGTTCTCGAAGAAGATCATCTTGGATATCTCGTTGTGCAATCCCATCATGAAGTGGAACTTCATCGAAATGGGGTCGTCCACGCCGGCTCGTCGCAAGGCAATCTTCATCTCCTTGAAGTACTCGTCGATGGACTTGGATCCTTGGATGGTGTTCTCCAATTGGCGTTGAAGTTGTTCCGTGTAGGTTGGAGGCACAAACTCTCGCCGCAAAGCTCTCTTCGTCTTGGGCCAACTCATGTCGTAGCTCTCCGGAGGTGTGTGAAGCCACCATGTGGACGCGTAGTCGTGGAAGTTACTTGTGGCACACTTCACTTGATCTTTGGGAGGGACTTGATGTAGCTTGAGGTAGTCGTCCATCAAACGCTCCCACTCGAGATACTCCTCGGGTTCTTGAGTCCCATAGAAAGGAATCGTGTGGTCGATGTCGAGGTCGTAGTAGCGCGTGGAAGTTGCGGACTTGAGCTTGGGGAGCTTCTCTTGAGCGTAGTCTTGAGGTGCTTGTTGGCGAAGATGCCATATATTCGTAGGGGAAGATGCCTTGAAGTCGCTTGGCGAAGATGCCAAAGTGGTTGGTGTAGCTGTAGCTCCGTCTTGGTGGTGCTTGTCTCGCGGTCTTCTCTTGTGGTCATGAAGTTTGGACTTGGCGTGAAGTAGGGCTTGTTGCGACTTGTAGGTAGGCGCTTGTGGAGCATCATCATGACGATGTTGTCATTGTCGTGCTTGAGCTTGATGTAGATGTCGTTCGTCGTCGTCGTGCACATGTTGCTTGGAGGTGACTTGCCCTTCACGACGAGGTGGATCACAAACGTGATGGTGGTCTCCATGGAGATGTGGACGAGGACGACTTGCGCTTGCATCATTTTTGCGCTCCGAAGACTTGTGACTTGAACGTCGCCGCCTTGAGGATGATGAAGGGGAAGAACGGTTGATCAACAAGGTCCGAATCTCCTCCATCCTTGCATCTTTCTCCTCCTTTTGTGCGTTAAGCTTGTTGTTGATGTAGTTGTTCATGCCGTCGTTGTTGTGGAAGACCGGAGATGAAATGCCTTGCCTATCCATCACAAGATTCGAGCCAATATGAGTGGAGAAGGAGAAGAACGAATACCAAATGTACCTTGACCGAAGTTGAAAGTGGATCAAGGATCACTCCAATGTGGACAAGGAAATAGCACAATTGGTACCAATTCTTGTTGGTTTCTCACACCTACACAAATAAGGCTTATGGTGGAGCTCGATGAGGATAGTGGCACAAAAATTTGATGTAAAATGTTAGCAAGAGTCAATAATGTTGAAAGAGATTCACAAATTCGCAAGTGTAACAAGTAGACCAATAGCAATATGTGGCACATGGAACACACACTCGGATAGATAAATGGGGTCGTGCAACCAAGGATGAGCACAAAATGTGGAATCCACGGAAAACGCTCGTGTTGCACAACTCAAGAGAGACGCTAGCACGATTGCTCACTAGGCGGATACGACACTTGTGCACAACCTATAAGATGCAAAATGGATAACTTTTCTATCCCAAGTATGCTATGTATGTATGGTTCCCGGTGTTTGATCCAAGATGATCGGATATGACAATCTTATGCAATGTGGTGGATGCTATGGCTATTGCTTGCAAGCTTCTTTGCTCTTTCTCTTTTGCTTAAAAGCTTATTCTCTTTTTTTGTAAGGCCACTTTGCGAAATGCACAAACCAAGGTAGCAATTGTATATATGCGGGAACAAACACACGAGATGATATGATACCAATATGATATGGTATGTATGCAATGTATGGTGTAGATCACTAATGTGCACAAGTAACGTTGCCGGCAATACTCAAATGGCTAGTCTCGATAGGCAAGGAACGCAAAATGGGCTAGGGGTTAACAATGCAATGGCAAGGGAATATACAATGGAGGGATACCACGATACCGAGATGATATGGAGGTTACCGTCCGTGTCGATGATGAGTGGCGGTGATCTTGATGAAGATACCAAGATGATGGAGACTCGTCCCTAAGTAGCCGAAACACCTTAGGAAACGGAAAAACCGCGAACTCAAAATCTCAAATGCCAAATGGTGGTAGCGGGATGCGGTGGTGGTTGCACTAGGCAATGCGGAAGTGGAGGTTATGGTGGTGGACTATACACGGTGTCGGAGTTGAAAGCACGGTCCCTAAGTATCCGAAACACCTTAGGAGACACAACTCACAACACAAACAAAATTGGGTTAAGTTGGGGTGGCGGAAGTGTATAGTGGTCAAGCCTATGCGGAATGGTGGTGGTGGTTGAAGAAGAAGCAACCATCCCTAAGTAGCCTAGACACCTTAGGAGACTCAAATCACTCCTGAAGCAACCACTAATGCGATGGGGAACAAAATTGGTTAGGTTGCAGAAGTCAGTGGTGGTGTAGCCGATGATGTGGTGGAAGCCCTAGGCAAAGATGCCAAAATTGTCAAAATTTGATGGAGTCAAAAGATGTTGGTTGTATTTTTGTGGGAAGGGGGATGTCAAGAGCTTCAAAACGAGCTAAAGAACGCGAAAATCGGACTCCGGATGAATTAGTTATGGTCAAAACAAAAATCAGCCGAAGTTGATATCTACAGGTAGAGGACGTCCGGAAATGGACGGATGTCCGGTCGCCGGACGTCCGGTCAGGTCGGAAATCCGCTAATTGCATCTCGGGTTAGGGGTTCTGGTCGTCCGGTAAGGTCGGACGTCCGGTGCTTCCTGGGTCTCCGGACGTCCGGTAAAGGGCCGGTCGTCCGGTGTATCGGGGTCAACTCGAGATCCGAGATTCGGGAAGCGATTTTGGGGATTTGGGGGTCAAAATTGATGGGATTTCATGGATGAAAGATGGGGAAACTTGGGGAAATGCTAGATCCACTCGAAACCAAGCAAATCCATGGATCTAAATCAACAAAACATCATCAAACCAACAAATCACAAAAAAATTTGGGGCTATTTTTGGTGGGGATTTTCGAATTTAGGACAAAATCAAGCAAAAGAAGGCTAGAAAACGGTGGGGGAGGCTCCGAAATCGTGATCAACGTGGCTCATGATACCAAGATGATGTAGGGTAGAACCCTAGTGGCCCAATCTTTCAGGAAAGGAGCGGATCCCGCGAAGAACGCGAACAACACGATGAGGGAAACGAGGGGAAAATCACGAGGGGAACACAAGAGAACACTCAAACCAACAAGTACGATCACACATGTGCTAGATCCATGAACACAAAGGGAGATACAAGATCCAAAGTCAACAACGGACGATACAGGAGGTAATCGGTTCTTCTCCGTGAGGAGGTCTTGAATGCACGGGGGGGGGGGGATCTTCTCCGCAAGGAGGTCTTGAATCCAAGGTGGATCTTCTCCGAAGAGGGGCCGCGGTCTCTCTTAAGGAGTAGATCCAATATGGATGAGCGAAGCTCTATCTCACAAATGAGCTAACACAACGCTAACCCTAACTAGGAGGAGGCGGAGGAGTATACATAGTCTAGGTCCACGAAGGGGTAAGTGGGAGAGGGATACATGGGCCTCGTGTAACGCCCTCGATGCGGCTATATCTCCCACGTGTCGAAGCACGACTTTGAGGCATAACCGCATTGAAAGCAATGTCGCAAGTGAGGTAATCTTCGCAAACAACCCATGTAATACAATAAGGGAAAAGATACATAGTTGGCTTACAATCGCCACTTCACACAAATACATGAATAAAGCATTACATCATCCAAATACAGTCAAGGTCCGACTACGGAACCAAAATGAAAAAAGAACCCCAAATGCGACAAGGTTCCCGATCGACCCCAACTGGGCTCCACTACTGATCAACTAGAACGAAACAACACAAAGGACAAGATCTTCATCGAGCTCCTCCTGAGCTTGGTTGCGTCATTTGCACGGTCTCATCGGCACCTGCAAGCTGGTTTTGGAAGTATCTGTGAGTCACGGGGACTCAGCAATCTCACACCCTTGCGATCAATACTATTTAAGCTTATGGGTAAGGTAAAGGTATGAGGTGGAGCTGCAGCAAGCGACTAGCATATAAGGTGGCTAACATACGCAAATGAGAGCGAGAAGAGGAGGCAAGGCACGGTCGATAAACTATGATCAAGAAGTGATCCAAGAACAACCTACGTCAAACATAACTCCAACACCGTGTTCACTTCCCGGACTCCGCCGAGAAGAGACCATCATGGTTACACACGCGGTTGATGTATTTTAATTAAGGTCAACTTCAGGTTTTCTACAACCGGACATTAACAAATTCCCATCTGCCCATAACCGCGGGCACGGCTTTTGAAAGTTCAAATCCCTGCAGGGGTGTCCCAACTTAGCCCATGACAAGCTCTCACGGTCAATGAAGGAATAGACCTCCTCCCGAGACATTCCGATCAGACTCGGTATCCCGGTTCTACAAGACATCCTCGACAATGGTAAAACAAGTCCAGCAACACCGCCCGAATGTGCCGACAAATCCCGATAGGAGTTGCACATATCTCGTTCTCAGGGCACACTCAGATGAGCAGTCCGTACAACTAAAACCAGCCCTTGAGTTTCCCCGAGGTGGCGCTGCAAGGGGCTCTAGTTTGGACCAACACTCAGAGGAGCACTAGCCCAGGGGGGGTTAAAATAATGATGACCCTCAGGAGCGCGACTCCCAAGGGAAAAAGAGGCTAGGTGGCAAATGGTAAAACCAATGTTGGGCATTGCTGGAGGAGTTTTATTCAAAGTGAACTGTCAAGGGGTTCCCATTATAACCCAACCGCGTAAGGAACGCAAAATCTGGGAACATAACACCGATATGACGGAAACTAGGGCGGCAAGAGTGGAACAAAACGCTAGGCATAAGGCCGAGCCTTCCACCCTTTACCAAGTATATAGATGCATTAATTAAATACGATATATTGTGACATCCCAACAAGTAAAACATGTTCCAACAAGGAACAACATCTCCATGTTCCAACAAGGAACAAACTTCAATCTTCACCTGCAACTAACAACGCTATAAGAGGGGCTGAGCAAAGCGGTAACATAGCCAAACAACGGTTTGCTAGGACAAGGTGGGTTAGAGGCTTGGTTCAACAATATAGGAGGCATGATAAGCAAGTGGTAGGTATCGCAGCATAGGCATAGCAAAAGAGCGAGCATCTAAGCAAGCAAAGATAGAAGTGATTTCGAGGGTATGATCATCTTGCCTGAGATCCCGCAAGGAAGAAGAATGAGTCCATGAAGAAGACAAATGGACGTAGATGAATGGATCCTCACAAACGCAACGTTATCGGAACCAACCCGAAGAAGCAACACCGGAAAAGGAGCAAACAACATAGTAAACAACCAACACATAAGCATGGCATGATGCACAACCAAGTATGATGCATGTCCGGTTTAATGAAGCATGGCATGGCAACATGCACAAACAATCCTACAAATTAAGTGGAGCTCAATATGCATCGGGGTGCATATTGCCAAAACACCACATAACGTATTTAGTTCAATCTTGTTTATGTACCCAACAATATTAAATGTTGATTAACATGGCAAGAGTGTGAAGCAAAATAAAACTACCTATCTAGTCAAGTTTAAATGAGGCCGGAAGCAACGAACAACAATTTTGGTAAATCCCCATATGCATATATTAGGTTTGGTACTGTTCTACCCTAAACATAATTTTGGAGTTGTTAAACATGCAAAGTAAGGCCACCATGTTAAACTAGGCATTTTTCCACCCCATTTACATATAAAGATTATTAGATTCTGAGTTACGGTTATTTAGTTATGAAATAAAGCATTTTAGCATGGCATAGGGGCAAAATTACACAAACAGCAGTTTAAACATTTTTAACATGGATGAAAGTCGCATATTATTAAACTAGATGAAATTCTAAACAAGTTTCATATTAAGTTTGTTTAATTTGGATGCACGGTTTGTGAGTTATTAAATGCATGAACAACAGGGGGTTTTCTACAAAACTGCTCTCCTCTGGAAAAAAAGAAAAACGCTGAAAGGAAAAAAACAGAAGCAGGCCAAAATTGCTGGGCCCAAGGTGCACAGGAGAGGGGGCGGCTCACCCATGGGCCGTGCTGGATCTGGAAGGGAGCAGGTCGGGCCTTAGGCGCTGCGGCTGGAGAGGTAGGCCGGGGGGAGTGGGCCTGGGCGCTGGCAGGCCGTGTTGCAATCTGGCGCTGGGCCTCGCGCGACGGAGGGGAGCCGCTGGACTGGAGCAGAGGTGGCCCAGGCGCAGGCGCTGGTGGATCGAGCTCGTTCGACGCGGTCAACAGGCGAAGGTGAGGCAGCCCAGGTGCGTGCGGTCGGTCGTGGAACTTGGCGCGGTCAACGCAAGCAGAGGCGGGACGAGGGGCTTGTCTCTGGTCGTCGTCCCCGCACACAGAAATAGGGGAGGCCGGCGGGAGGGCTTGGCGGCGCAGCAGGTAAGCTGGGGACGCCGGGATCTAACGCAGGCCGGACCCATCTCGGCCAGATCGGGTCGAAAACGGGGCGTGGCGGCGCCGAGGTGCTATGGACGTGGACCGACATCGGGGATGCTTTCCTGTGAAGAAAACAGAGAGCGAGAGAGAGCTCAGAGAGGAGAGACAGGGAGAAAAACGGGGCGACGAGATCGGGCGGCTCACCGGAGGTAGCATCAGTCACCGGCGAGGCAACATGGGGAGAAGGCGACGCAGGGTTGCGGGCATGGGGCGGCTAGGCCTCGGGAACCACAGGAGGCACGAGCGAGGTCATGCTCAAGGTCGCGAGGAGACAGGAACGGTGCTCTTGCTCGGGGCCTTGGCCGCGTGAGGCTGCAGGGATCTTCGGCTGGACCAGGGCGGCCCTCCAGGGAGGTTGGGGACGGTGAGGTCAATGTCTTCGAGAAAGAGCAGACGAGGCAGCGACGGGGATTGCGGGGCGGCAACAAAGGCTTGGCTCCGGCGAGAAGGAAAACGCAGGGAGCGGGAAACGGCGAGGATCCCAGGAGGAGGTGGCGTAGCACAACGATGGAGCTCAAGGCGGCCTTGCTCTCTGCTCCTCGGTTCGAAGAAGAGGTGAGGCGCTGGTTGGATCTGGCAGGAGAGGAAAACGAGGAGGATTTGGATCGAGAGGGATGCATGGATTGGTTCGGCGTGGAATCCGAGGAAATGAGTGGCGGCGGTGGGATGGATCCCTAGGAATTAGGGATTTGGTCTAGGTTATGCTAATATATATAGCGAATGGGTTTGGTTAGGGGCTATCTCGTTCCTCCGATCGTAATCGGACGGACGGAAAAAAATATGTTAGGAAGTCCCATTAACAAAACGGAGACGTTTTGTAGATGTTTGGGGATGATCCGGATCCAACGGTGACGACTGCCCGAGTCGGGTCCGGGGAAGTTTTGGACGCGCGCGCGAGGAGGGCCGCGGGCTGACGAGAGAGGTTAGGTTGGACCTGGCAGTAGGTAGTGGGCTGTGTAGACGGTCTCGAGCTGAGAGAAGAGAAGAGACGGAGGCCCGGCGACTGTTTCTGGAGACTGAAAACGTCCAACGTGTGCCCGGCTATAATGCCGCTATAGTTTAACGGTTGGGCTATCAAACGAACTCCGAATGCGATGAAACTTGGCAGGCGGCCTACCTACACTATAATAAGACCGAACGCCAACTCTCATCCCATTCCAAGAACATCTTCCGGCCACTTGTAAAATAATATTTTGGAGGTGCCGCGGGCGCGTGCAAGTGTGGTTGGGCTCAGAACGGACAACGGAGAGAACAAGGAGACTGGGACGGATGCAAGTTTTGAAAACATGATGATGCAATGCGGATGATGACATGGTAAGATGGAACACGCAAGCAAAAGACATGGCAACGACGGCGAATAACTGGAAGACACCTGGCACATCGGTCTCGGGGCGTCACAACACTCCACCACTACGAGAGGATCTCATCCCGAGATCTAGAATGGCACCAGAGGGACAACGGAAGAGAAAAAAGGAGAGGTAAACTAAGTTGCTTCTTTGACAAACGAGTGAGACAAAAGAACCTTGAAAAGGTTAAGCCATATTGAGAAAAGAATACAACGGAGATGACGAAGTTGAAAACACTCCGTTAGAAAAGAGGAACAAGGAAGAACAACTTCGGGCAACACTCCGATTGAAAAGAAAATGAATTGAATAAGAACTTGGTAAGATGAGAAGATACTTGATGAAATCACAACACACTGCCTCCGGAACTATTTGAATGAATGGAACAAGGGGTAAGAAAGATCTCAGACATCACTCTGGTTGAAAAGAGATGCAAGGCTTGATAAGGCGAAAAGAACTTGAGCAGAGGACACGACACTCCGGATACACAAGATAGAGAAGGAATAGGACTGATGTAATTTGGACAGCAGTTTGACTGTAAATGGAAGAAATTGAACATGATCTTGACAAACCAAGATGAGGAGTGAAAAGAGTAACATCACTAGACCTCCAGGAGAAAGAATAGAATAAAGATAATTGAGACAAAAGAATGTAGAAGAAAATGCCAACTTCTGCTACAAAAGAGCTTGACAAGGTATCCTTAGGAGAAGGGTCGAACGGAGTTGTTGGAAAAAAACAAACAACGAAAAGAATAAGCTTGATATGGTCTTATGGAATGCATCTCAGATTATGAGGTGACAACCTGCCACTCACGGGAAAAAGAATTGGATTGGTATGAGCAAGGAGACAAGAAACTTATTTCACCGGAAGGATGAAAGAAGAACTTGGATCATTTATAAGCACCATAGATAGCAACGATCCTTAGGGAAGGCTTTAGGTGAAATATAACCCAAGGTAACTCCAATGATGAGATTGATGGATTTAAAATACCTCATTCTTAATAACATGTGAATCATGAAACATGAACTCAAATTATCAAGAATGACATAATACCACCTCCAAAGATACGGTAGAAAGAAATTGCACTCCGAATTGCAAGATGAAGAATGCTTGTGCTCCTTAGAAAAGAATGTTGATGAATACTTCGAAAAGGAATTAAATCCTTGATGAACCATCATGTAGAACCTTCATGAAGAACTCCGGTAACAAAAGGATAACGAGAAAAAAGAGAAGTTGAAAAACACAAGGTGAAGCCTTGCAATGATTTAGATGGATCTCCGTGATAATTAGAGCTTGGAACTCCGGGAAAGAAAAGATAAAGCATCTCGAACTGAGAATATGATATGATGAACCACTCCGGAAAAAGGAATTAATCACTTGGATGGAACAAGAATAAGAATCATGTTATGCGTATCCTTCAACTATTTAATTGCTGACAAGCAACGAATTTGGCATACTACTTATTCTCGTAGAAAGGATTATGATAGATATAGCGCCAACTTGAGAAAGTCTTCAACAAGTCACCGGTAGGATAGAAAACAACGAAAGAATTAGTATGACAACCAAGGAAGAGATCTTGAGCGAACCACTGTAAGAGTTGAAAATGAAAGTAACAAAGGAACAATTCACCGGAAAGAATTGGAGAACGAATGAAGATACTTGAGGTAAAATAAATATATGAAAACGAAGAGATCACGAGCTGATTGGAGAAATACTTGAATGATGCACCGGTAAGATTTGGAGAACCATAGCTGAAAGCCGAGAATGAATAAATCTTAGATGATGGGCTCCGGATGAACAAACTGAAAAGGCTCCTGAATTGCTCCGGATAGGTGAAAAGAATTTTCACAATCAAACCAATTAAGAGAGGATGGCACGAAGCTAGAGTTATAAATCTTGAAGAGAAATGAGCAAGATTTAGAGGAAAATCTTCTTCGGTCTTCAAATGTTGAGAATGACAATGAGAACACCACCAAGAATTGTTGAGGCACTCCTGAATGAAGAATGGAAAAGTTGAGCCAACGATGAAAAGAATTCGACAGATCTTGGAGAAAACATAAGACTTATGATAATTCATTCTTACGTCAAACTTCGAAAAGAATTTGTGAATAACTCCGGGAGATTTAGAAGAGTCAGGTAAGATCCTGGGAAAAGACCTGTGGGTTAGGGCCCACTCAAAAGAAACACCGTTGAACGATTCAAAAGAGAGAAAGCACCGGTTGAATTAAATGACTTGAATGAGGGAACATCCTCGAAAGAGCTTGAACGAAAGTAGAGTGTAAGCATGAATCTTCGAGATATCTTGATCACCCCGGAATAGAGGAATAGCGAGAAATGAATGGTTATGAGGTGCACCGGTATGAGAAGGCATTTGAAGCAAGGAAAAGAGTATGATCATCACAGAAAAAACTAGAATTGAAACCACCGGAGAAGAAAAGAATGGAGAATGAAGAACGAGTAGAGCATCTTCATGAGAAACACCGGATAAGAACATGAAGGAAATAGAATGGAGGGACTTCCATCAATAAAATGGACAGTGATTAAGAAATCTGAATCCTTGAAGAAAAAGGGGTGGGTGGGCGGGAAAACAAAGGCAACTTGGAATGGATGAAACGAACACCATTGAGAAAGCTGAGATTGAAACTTGCGGATGTTGCAATGATCGGATCCACTGTGACGCCCCGAGACCGATGTGCCAGTTGTTGTCCAGTTATTCTCCATCCTTGCCATGTCATTCGCTTGCGTGTTGCATCTTGTCTTGTCATCATGTGCATTGCATCATCATGTTTTCAAAACTTGCATCCATCCGGGTCTCCCCATTCCTTCCGTTGTCCATTCTAAGTCCAACCACACTTGCACGCGCCCGCGGCATGTCCAAAATAGTATTTTATAGGTGGCCGGAAATGTCCTCGGAATGGGATGAGAGTTGACGTGCGGTCTTATTATAGTGTAGATAGACCGCCTGTCAAGTTTCATCGCATTCGGAGTTCGTTTGATAGCCCAACCGCTAAACTATAGCGGCATATAGCCGGTCTAACGTTGGACGCTTTCGGTCTCCGAAAATAGTCGCCGGGCCTCTCTCTCTTCTCTTCTCTCAGCCTGAGGCCTTCTACACAGTCCACTACCTACCGCCGGGCCTAGCCTAAGCTCTCTCATCAGCCCGTGGCCCTCCTCGCGCGCGCGTCCGAAAAGATGTCCCGGACCCGACCCGGGCTGTCGCCACCGTTGTGTCCGGATCATCCCCAAACGTCTACAAAATGTCTCCGTTTTGTTAATGGAACTTCCTAACATAGTTATTCGCGACCGTCCGATTACGATCGAAGGGACTGGTTAGCCCCTAAACTAACCCACACCCACCTACTATAAATAGCAGTGCAATCATCAGACCAATCCCTAATTTCTAGGGATCCTCCTAGCCGCCGCCGCTCCTCTGGTCTCTTCTTCCTTGGGATCTTCCCTGATCCAAAATTCCACCCAACCAGCTATCTCCTCCCAAGCTTTCCTCGATCACCCATCCACTCCACCAGCCAACCACGGAGACAACATCTGCCTCCTTCCACCTCGGGATCCCTCCCGATCCAGTTCATCCCCACCGGCCCACCATAGTGCAGCCGCCCCTCGTAGCGCGTCCCCAAGTGCCCGCAGCCCAATCTCGCCTTGATCTTCTCTGCCTCGCCGGGGCAGCCGTCGCCGGCAAACAGGAGTTGTTTTTCTCTCCTTCCCCATTGTTTTTCCCTCTCCTTGCCTCGTTCTATCTCTCAGCTCTCTCTCTGTCTCGTTTCAGACAGAGAACCGAAGGAGCCCGCCATGGCCTAGGAGCTTCACCACCGCCCCATCGCCTGGATCCGTTGCTCCGTCCTCGGCCTCCCTCGCCTCTCCCGCATCACCGGAGGTCGCCTCCGCCCGCGACCATCTTCTTCCCGGAGCGCCTCCCCGCCATGGTCGCCCGAACATGAAGCTTCATCCTGCCTCGTTCCACGCCTCGGCTCCGGCCAGAACGAGTCGTCCCCGGCCTCCTCGTCAGGCCAGCTTCCCCCGTCAAGTCCTCGCATCGCCATGCCTCTATTTTCCTTCTTCATTTATTCTCTCCCTCCCCTGACTTGTGTCGCTGCCGTCTTTCTTCAGAGACGAGCAGAGGAGCTCGCCTGTTCCTGCGCGTGCGTTGACCGCGTCCAATTGCTCGATCTGCCAGTGCCCTGTCTCGATCTCAAGGCCCATTCCCTTCCGAGCCGGCCCCCTCTCCATGTCGACCGTGCCCTGGGCCTCAAGCCAGGAGCAGCTCAGCAGCCGGCCTCATCCACCTCAGCGCCTGGCCCAGCCGCGTGCGTTGACTGCGCCGCCAAGGCCCAGCGCGGCCGCATCTGTTCCGCCAGCCCAAGATCCGCGCCGCCCCATCCGGCCTCCTCTGCTTCCTACTGGGCCGAGCCCATGGGTGAGAAGCCCTCCAGATCCCCTATTCCATTGGGCCAGTTCAACTTTCATCCCGTTATGTTTTTTTTCAGTTCAGGAGGATTTTCCAAATATCCCAGAGAGAGCACTTTTGCAGAAAAGACCTTCAACTTCATGCATTTAATATCTCACAAACCGTGCATCGGATTAAAACAAACTTAATATGAAACTTGCTTAGTATTTCATCTAGTTTAATAATATGTCACTTTCATCCATGTTTAAAATGTCTAAAATGATGTTTGGTTAAATTTACTCCTATGCCATGCTAAAATAATTTAATTCATAACTTTTTTAACCGTAGCTCCAAATCTAACAAACTTTATATGCATTTGGGGTAGAATTTTGCCTAGTTTAACATGGTCTATTTGTTTTGCATGTTTAACAACTCTAAAATTGCATTTAGGGCAGAACTGCACCAAATCTAAAATATGCCATGGGGATTTACCGGAATTGTTGTTTGTTGCTTCCGGCCTCATTTAACCTTGACTAGATAGGTAGTTTTCATTTGCTTCACCTCTTGCCATGCTAACAACATTTAATCTTGTTGGGTACATAAACAAGATCGAACTAAATAACTTGTCGTGGTGTTTCATCAATATGCACCGTTGCATATTGAGCTCCACTTAATTTATAGGATTGCTTGTGCACTTTTCCATGCCATGCTTCATTAAACCGGACATGCATCATACTTGGTTGTGCATCATGCCATGCTTATGTCGTGGTTGTTTACTATGTTGTTTGCTTCTTTCCGGTGTTGCTTCTTCGGGTTAGTTCCGATAACGTTGCGTTTGTGAGGATCCATTCGACTACGTCCGTTTGTCTTCTTCATGGACTCGTTCTTCTTCCTTGCGGGATCTCAGGCAAGATGATCATACCCTCGAAATCACTTCTATCTTTGCTTGCTAGTTGCTCGCTCTTTTGCTATGCCTATGCTGCGATACCTACCACTTGCTTATCATGGCTCCCACATTGTTGAACCGAGCCTCTAACCCACCTTGTCCTAGCAAACCGTTGTTTGGCTATGTTACCGCTTTGCTCAGCCCCTCTTATAGCGTTGTTAGTTGCAGGTGAAGATTGAAGTTTGTTCCTTGTTGGAACATGGAGATGTTGTTCCTTGTTGGAACATGTTTACTTGTTGGGATATCGCAATATATATTATTTAATTAATGCATCTATATATTTGGTAAAGGGTGGAAGGCTCGGCCTTATGCCTGGTGTTTTGTTCCACTCTTGCCGCCCTAGTTCCGTCATATCGGTGTTATGTTCCCGGATTTTGTGTTCCTTACGCGGTTGGGTTATAATGGGAACCCCTTGATAGTTCGCCTTGATTAAAGCTTTTCCAGCAATGCCCAACCTTGGTTTTACCATTTGCCACCTAGCCTTTTCTTTCCCTTGGGTTCTGCAGACTCAAGGGTCATCTTTATTTTAACCCCCCCGGGCCAGTGCTCCCTCTGAGTGTTGGTCCGAACCGGGAAGCCTGCGGGGCCACCTCGGGGAAACTTGAGGGTTGGTTTTACTCGTAGCTTGACCTATCTGAGTGTGCCCTGAGAAAGAGATATGTGCAGCTGCTATCGGGATTTGTCGGCACATTCGGGCGGTGTTGCTGGTCTTGTTTTAACCTGTCCAAGTGTCTTGAATTACCGAGATACCGAGTCTGATCGGAACATCTTGGGAGGAGGTCTATTCCTTCGTTGACCGTGAGAGATTGTCATGGGCTAAGTTAGGACTCCCCTGCAGGGATTGAACTTTCGAAAGCCGTGCCCGCGGTTATGGGCAGATGGGAATTTGTTAATGTCCGGTTGTAGATAACTTGAACCATAATTAATTGAAATGAATCAACTGAGTGTGTTACCGTGATGGCCTCTTCTCGCCGGAGTCCGGGAAGTGGACACGGTGTTGGAGTAATGTTTGCACAGGTTGTTCTCTAGTTTCTCGCTCGTGCTTTGCCTCCTCTTCTCGCTCTCTTTTGCGGATAAGTTAGCCACCATACTTGCTAGTCGCTTGCTGCAGCTCCACCTATATTTTACCTTGCCTTACCTACAAGCTTAAATAGTCTTGATCGCGAGGGTGCGAGATTGCTGAGTCCCTGTGGCTCACAGATTACTATTACACCAGATGCAGGGCCTGATGATTCCGCTCCAGGAGACGCGTATGAGCTCAAGTGGGAGTTCGACGAGGACTCTCAACGTTACTATGTTTCCTTTCCCGTTGATCAGTAGTGGTGCCCAGTTGGGGGTGATTGGGACCGTTGTCGCATGTTGGGTTATCTTTTATTTTGGCGCCGTAGTCGGGCCATGAGTGTTTGGATGATGTAATGTTATTTATGTACTTGATTGACGTGGCGAGTGTAAGCCAACTATGTTATCTCCCCTTTATTATTCATATTACATGGGATGTTGTGAAGATTGCCTAACTTGCGACATATGCCTTCAATGCGATTATGCCTCTAAGTCGTGCCTCGACACGTGGGAGATATAGTCGCATCGAGGGTGTGACATCCACTTGAAGAGAAACACACCGATTGAAAAGGATTGACAACACAATCTCGATGATCAAGAAGGATTAGTATCCGCATAGGAGTATGGGAACACCGCTTGGAAAAGGTATGGAATCAACATTTGACTTCAAAGCAACTCGAATACCACAACTCAAAACAAAACAAGGATTGGCTTGCCGAATAAGCCGAAACAAACATATGATAGAGATTTCATCTGAAGTTTTCGTGGTGGGGCCTACACGGGCTCGATCGTATAGCACCATCATGTACAAGGCAGTGCACATGACATACGAAGCGTCCCTGAGTCGGCATAGCCAAGGACTCTTTAAGACACAACGAGACCACTGTAAAACCGACCGTGGACAGGCGGACCACTAGACGTCGAACCCCAATTTCGTATCATACGTCTGTTGGAAAGATATCCTAAGAGCTACTTGAATTCCCACTTATAAACTCCTGAAATTTTCCGGTTATGCAATCCGGTGTTGGGGATACAGGGGAAGCATAATATCTCACCCAAAACTAACAAATCCTACATCCAGCTGTATCCATCCTTCAACACATAACCAAGAAACCTTCGGAAATCGTCTACCTCAACCTTCGAAAAGCATCCGTTATACAAGTTATGGCAATACTCCCGAACTCCCGCTCCAGTACTGGGTGGCGTCGAGGTTATCTCACCAACAACTGCATAAAAGAGATTTTCGATGTCGGCGAAACTAAACTCAGGTATTCCAGAACTGCAATGATAAAATTGTGACGACAACACCTCGGAGCTCAACTCCCTGGGACATTGCCACAACCCCTAAATGACAGGAGGCACCAAGAATAATGTTCTCGTCACAAATCGATCGGAACGATTCCAAGATACCCACGTGATCCTAATTTTTTTTAGTGAAATTTGAGAAGAGAAGAGTCAAAACTCTACGTCAGGATGCCTTACTAGAGCGATGAAGGGACTGAGGAGTAAAAAGAATTCCTAAACTCTCTGATATATAATTCCTAAATGACTCAAAACATTTTTCTAGACTCAACAATAGTTGCTAATTCGATCAAGCAGTGGGGGCTCCTAAGGTCGGGGAAGGCTCTGATACCAACTTGTAACGCCCTCGATGCGGCTATATCTCCCACGTGTCGAAGCACGACTTAGAGGCATAACCACATTGAAAGCAATGTCGCAAGTGAGGTAATCTTCGCAAACAACCCATGTAATACAATAAGGGAAAATATATATAGTTGGCTTACAATCGCCACTTCACACAAATACATGAATAAAGCATTACATCATCCAAATACAGTCAAGGTCCGACTACGGAACCAAAATGAAAGAAGAACCCCAAATGCGACAAGGACCCCGATCGACCCAACTGGGCTCCACTACTGATCAACTAGAACGAAACAACACAAAGGACAAGATCTTCATCGAGCTCCTCCTGAGCTTGGTTGCGTCATCTGCACGGTCTCATCGGCACCTGCAAGCTGGTTTTGGAAGTATCTATGAGTCACAGGGACTCAGCAATCTTACACCCTCGCGATCAAGACTATTTAAGCTTATGGGTAAGGTAAAGGTATGAGGTGGAGCTGTAGCAAGCGACTAGCATATAAGGTGGCTAACATACGCAAATGAGAGCGAGAAGAGGAGGCAAGGCATGGTCGATAAACTATGATCAAGAAGTGATCCTAGAACAACCTACGTCAAACATAACTCCAACACCATGTTCACTACCCGGACTCCGCCGAGAAGAGACCATCACGGTTACACACGCGGTTGATGTATTTTAATTAAGTTCAACTTCAGGTTTTCTACAACCAGACATTAACAAATTCCCATCTGCCCATAACCGCAGGCACGACTTTCGAAAGTTCAAATCCCTGCAGGGGTGTCCCAACTTAGCGCATGACAAGCTCTCACGGTCAATGAAGGGATAGACCTCCTCCCGAGATATTCCGATCAGACTCGGTATCCCGGTTCTACAAGACATCCTCAACAATGGTAAAACAAGTCCAGCAACACCGCCTGAATGTGCCGACAAATCCCGATAGGAGCTGCACATATCTCGTTCTCAGGGCACACTCAGATGAGCAGTCCGTACAACTAAAACCAGCCCTCGAGTTTCCTCGAGGTGGCATTGCAAGGGGCTCTAGTTTGGACCAACACTCAGAGGAGCACTAGCCCAGGGGGGTTAAAATAATGATGACCCTCAGGAGCGTGACTCCCAAGGGAAAAAGAGGCTAGGTGGCAAATGGTAAAACCAATGTTGGGCATTGCTGGAGGAGTTTTATTCAAAGCAAACTGTCAAGGGGTTCCCATTATAACCCAACCGCGTAAGGAACCCAAATTCCGGGAACATAACACCGATATGACGGAAACTAGGGCGGCAAGAGTGGAACAAAACACCAAGCATAAGGCCGAGCCTTCCACCCTTTACCAAGTATATAGATGCATTAATCAAATAAGATATATTGTGATATCCCAACAAGTAAAACATGTTCCAACAAGGAACAACATCTCCATGTTCCAACAAGGAACAAACTTCAATCTTCACCTGCAACTAACAACGCTATAAGGGGGGCTGAGCAAAGCGGTAACATAGCCAAACAACGGTTTGCTAGGACAAGGTGGGTTAGAGGCTTGGTTCAACAATATAGGAGGCATGATAAGCAAGTGGTAGGTATCGCAGCATAGGCATAGCAAAAGAGCGAGCATCTAAGCAAGCAAAGATAGAAGTGATTTCGAGGGTATGATCATCTTGCCTGAGATCCCGCAAGGAAGAAGAATGAGTCCATGAAGAAGACAAATGGACGTAGATGAATGGATCCTCACAAACGCAACGTTATCGGAACCAACCCGAAGAAGCAACACCGGAAAAGGAGCAAACAACATAGTAAACAACCAACACATAAGCATGGCATGATGCACAACCAAGTATGATGCATGTCCGGTTTAATGAAGCATGGCATGGCAACATGCACAAACAATCCTACAAATTAAGTGGAGCTCAATATGCATCGGGGTGCATATTGCCAAAACACCACATAACGTATTTAGTTCGATCTTGTTTATGTACCCAACAATATTAAATGTTGATTAACATGGCAAGAGGGTGAAGCTAAATAAAACTACCTATCTAGTCAAGTTTAAATGAGGCCAGAAGCAACGAACAACAATTTCGGTAAATCCCCATATGCATATATTAGGTTTGGTACTGTTCTGCCCTAAACATAATTTTAGAGTTGTTAAACATGCAAAGTAAGGCCACCATGTTAAACTAGGCATTTTTCCACCCCATTTACATATAAAGATTATTAAATTCCGAGTTACGGTTATTTAGTTATGAAATAAAGCATTTTAGCATGGCATAGGGGCAAAATTACACAAACAGCAGTTTAAACATTTTTAACATGGATGAAAGTTGCATATTATTAAACTAGATGAAATTCTAAGCAAGTTTCATATTAAGTTTGTTTAATTTGGATGCATGGTTTGAGAGTTATTAAATGCGTGAACAACAGGGGGTTTTCTGCAAAACTGCTATCCTCTGGAAAAAAAGAAAAACGCTGAAAGGAAAAAAACAGAAGCAGGCCAAAATTGCTGGGCCCAAGGTGCACAGGAGAGGGGGTGGCTCACCCATGGGCCGTGCTGGATCTGGAAGGGAGCAGGTCGGGCCTTAGGCGCTGCGGCTGGAGAGGTAGGCCGGGGGGAGTGGGCCTGGGCGCTGGCAAGCCTTGTTGCGAACTGGTGCTGGGCCTCTCGCGACGGAGGGGAGCCGCTGGGCCGGAGCAGAGGTGGCCCAGGCGCGGGCGCTGGTGGATCAAGCTCATTCGACGCGGTCAACAGGCGAAGGTGAGGCAGCCCAGGTGCGTGCGGTCGGTCGTGGAACTTGGCGCGGTCAACGCGAGCAGAGGCGGGATGAGGGGCTTGTCTCTGGTTGTCGTCCCCGCACACAGAAACATGGGAGGCCGGCAGGAGGGCTTGGCGGCGCAGCAGATAAGCTGGGGACGCCGGGATCTAACGCAGGCCGGACCCATCTCGGCCAGATCGGGTCGAAAACGGGGCATGGCGGCGTCGAGGTGCTGTGGACGAGGACCGGCATCGGGGATGCTTTCCTATGAAGAAAACAAAGAGTGAGAGAGAGCTCAGAGAGGAGAGACAGGGAGAAAAACGGGGCAACGAGATCGGGCGGCTCACCCGGGGTAGCATCAGTCACCGGTGAGGCAACATGGGGAGAAGGCGACGCAGGGTTGCGGGCACGGTGCGGCTAGGCCTCGGGAACCACAGGAGGCGCGAGCGAGGTCATGCTCAAGGTCGCGAGGAGACAGGAATGGCGCTCTTGCTCGGGGCCTTGGCCGCGCGAGGCTGCAGGGATCTTCGGCTGGATCAAGGCTGCCCTCCATGGAGTCTGGGGACGGTGAGGTCAATGTCTTCGAGAAAGAGCAGACGAGGCAGCGACGGGGATTGCGGGGCGGCAACGAAGGCTTGGCTCCGGCGAGAAGGAAAACGCGGGGAGCGGGAAACGGCGAGGATCCCAAGAGGAGGTGGCGTAGCACAGTGATGGAGCTCGAGGCGGCCTTGCTCTCTGCTCCCCGGTTCGAAGAAGAGGCGAGGCGCTGGTTGGATCTGGCAGGAGAGGAAAACGAGGAGGATTTGGAACGAGAGGGATGCAGGGATTGGTTTGGCATGGAATCCGAGGAAATGAGTGGCGGCGGTGGGATGGATCCCTAGGAATTAGGGATTTGGTCTAGGTTATGCTAATATATATAGCGAGTGGGTTTGGTTAGGGGCTATCTCGTCCCTCCGATCGTAATCGGACAGACGGAAAAAAATATGTTAGGAAGTCCCATTAACAAAACGGAGACGTTTTGTAGATGTTTGGGGACGATCCGGATCCAACGGTGACGACTGCCCGAGTCGGGTCCGGGGAAGTTTTGGACGCGCGCGCGAGGAGGGCCGTGGGCTGACGAGAGAGGTTAGGTTGGACCTGGCGGTAGGTAGTGGGCTGTGTAGACGGTCTCGAGCTGAGAGAAGAGAAGAGAGGGAGGCCCGGCGACTATTTCCGGAGACCGAAAACGTCCGACGTGTGCCCGGCTATAATGGCGCTATAGTTTAACGGTTGGGCTATCAAACGAACTCCGAATGCGATGAAACTTGGCAGGCGGCCTACCTACACTATAATAAGGCCGCACGCCAACTCTCATCCCATTCCGAGAACATCTTCCGGCCACTTATAAAATAATATTTCGGAGGTGCCGCGGGCGCGTGCAAGTGTGGTTGGGCTCAGAACAGACAACGGAGAGAACAAGGAGACCGAGACGGATGCAAGTTTTGAAAACATGATGATGCAATGCGGATGATGACATGGTAAGATGCAACACGCAAGAAAAAGACATGGCAACGACGACGAATAACTGGAAGACACCTGGCACATCGGTCTCGGGGCGTCACACCTCAGGCCCGATCTCTGTACACAGACAGGTACCGGACGTTCGATGGGGACTAGTCGTCCGATGGCTCGTGGGCTTTCGGACGTCTGGTAGTCTCCGGACTTCCGCTCACTTTGGCTCGGTTGAGGTGGCACCGAACGTCCGGTAGCTGGCGGTCGTCCTGTCGCCGGTCGTTCGGTGTCGCCGGTCTTCTGCTGATTTGGCTCGGGTGTAGATGTGCCGGTCGTTTGGTGGGGGGCGGACGTCCGCTCGCTGAGAGGGGCCGGTCGTCCGGTGTCGTCCGGACGTCTGCTCGCTGGAGCTTCTTTGGCAGCTCTTCTTCTTGCGTCTTCGTTTCCAAGCTTTCGTCACGGATGGTGTAGTTGTACACTTGCGCTCGCACTCCTCCTTGTCGTCCATAGCGTTCCGACAATACCTATGCATGCACACGAGTGGAGTGTCAAGTAGTATACCATCCTCGAAGGGGTCAAGTGAACACGCATAAAGGAGATGATTCACCTTTGTGTATGTGAAGTGGATGTCGAACGTGTCACTTGCCAAATGGACTCTTGACATGGTGATGTCCATAGGATGCTCCACATCATAGTATCATTATTAACTCTACATCTTTTGGCGTGAACATGTGTATTACCACGACCAAGATTCAATGAACCATTCACATAGGGTGCATGACCATGAAAGGTATCATTCATGTAAACAGAATAACCATTATTCTCTAACTTAAATGAATGACCGTATTGCAATGAACATGATCTAATCATATTCATGCTCAACGTAGACACCTGATAACATTTATATAGGTTCAATACTAATCCCGAAGGCAGATGGAGCGTGCGATGGTGATCTCATCAACTTTGGAAACACTTCCAACACACATCGTCACCTCGCCCTTAGCTAGTCTCCATTTAGTCCGTAGCTTTTGCTTCAAGTCACCAATAATAGCAACTGAACCGGTATCCAATACCCAGGTGCTACTAGGAGTACTAGTGAGGTACACATTAATAACACGTATATACTTTGTTGAAGTTGCCAGCCTTCTTATCTACCATGCATTTGGGGTAATCCCGCTACCAGTGACCGTTCCCTTTACAATAGAAGCACTTAGTCTCGGGTTTGGGTTCAACCTTGGGTTCCTTCACTGGAGCGGCAACTGGTTTGCCATCCATGAAGTTTCCCTTCTAGCCCTTGCCCTTCTTAAAACCAGTGGTCTTGTTAAACCATCAACACTTGATGCTCCTTCTTGATTTCTACCTTTTGCGGTCTTAAGCACCGCGAACAGCTCCGGGATCAACTCCATCCCTTGCATCTCATAGTTCATCACGAAGATCTAGTAGCTTAGTGATACTGGCTAGAGAACTCTATCAATCACTATCTTATGTGGAAGTTTAACTCCCACTGCTTTAAGTGATTGTAGTACCCAGACATTCTGAGCACATGCTCACTAGCTGAGCTATTCTCCTCCATCTTGTTGGCAAAAGAACTTGTCAGAGGTCTCACACCTCTCAACACGGGCATGAGCATGAAATCCCAATTTCAGCTCTTGGAACATCTCATATGTTCTATGGCATTCAAAACGTCATTGGAATCCCGATTCTAAGCCGTAAAGTATGGTGCACTAAACTATCAAGTAGTCATCAGGACATGTCTGTTAGGTGTTCATAACATCCACAGACGACGTTGTAGGGGTTTGCACATCGAGCGATGCATCAAAGACGTAAGCCTTCTGTGTAGCAGTGAGGACACTTCTCGGACTACGGACCTAGTCCGCATCATTGCTTACAATATCTTTCGACTTAATCTTTCTCTAGGAACGTATTGAAACAGGGAGCTACAACATGAGCTATTCATCTACAACATATTTGCGAAGACAATTTGGACTATGTTCATGATAATTGTGTTCATCTAATCAAATTATTTAATAAACTCCCACTCAGATAGACATCCTCTAGTCATCTAAGTGAAACATGATCCGAGTCAACTAGGCCGTGTCCGATCATCACGTGAGACGGACTAGTCAACATCGGTGAACATCTTCATGTTGATCGTATCTTCTATACGACTCATGCTCGACCTTTTGGTCTTACGTGTTCTGAGGCCATGTCTGTACATGCTAGGCTCATCAAGTCAACCTAAGTGTATTGCGTGTGTAAATCTGGCTTACACCCATTGTATTCGAACATTAGAATCTATCACACCCGATCATCACGTGGTGCTTCGAAACGACGAACCTTCGCAACGGTGCACAGTTAGGGGGAACACTTTTCTTGAAATTTTAGCGAGGGATCATCTTATTTAAGCTACCGTCGTTCTAAGAAAATAAGATGTAAAACATGATAAACATCACATGCAATCAAATAGTGACATGATATGGCCAATATCATTTTGCTCCTTTTGATCTCCATCTTCGGGGCTCCATGATCATCGTTGTCACCGGCATGACACCATGATCTCCATCATCGTGTCTTATTGAAGTTGTCTCATCATCTATTACTTCTACTACTATGGATAACACTTTAGCAATAAAGTAAAGTAATTACATGACGTTTATGTTGACACGCAGGTCATAAATAAATTAAGACAACTCCTATGGCTCCTGCCGGTTGTCATACTCATCGACATGCAAGTCGTGATTCCTATTACAAGAACATGATGAATCTCATACATCACATATATGATTCATCACATCCTTTTGGCCATATCACATCACAAGGCATATGCTGCAAAAACAAGTTGGACGTCCTCTAATTGTTTGTTGCAAGTTTTTATGTGGCTGCTATAGGTTTCTAGCAAGAACGTTTCTTACCTACGCGAAAACCACAACGTGATATGCCAATTTCTATTTACCCTTCATAAGGACCCTTTTCATCGAATCCGATCCGACTAAAGTGGGAGAGACAGACACCCGCTAGCCACCTTATGCAACTAGTGCATGTCAGTCGGTGGAACCAGTCTCACGTAAGAGTACGTGTAAGGTCGGTCCGGGCTGCTTCATCCCACGATGCCGCCGAATCAAGATAAGACTAGTAATGGCAAGCAAATTCAAAAAATCGACGCCCACAACAACTTATGTTCTACTCGCGCATAGAAACTACGCATAGACCTAGCTCAAGATGCCACTGTTGGGGAACGTAGCAGAAATTCAAAATTTTCTACGCATCACCAAGATCAATCTATGGAGAAGTCTAGCAACGAGGGAAGGAGAGTGCATCCATACCCTTGTAGATTGCTAAGCGGAAGCGTTCAAGTGAACGGGGTTAATGGAGTCGCACTCGTCGTGATCCAAATCACCGATGATCCTAGTGCCGAACGGACGGCACCTCCGCGTTCAACACACGTACAACCCGGTGACGTCTCCTACGCCTTGATCCAGCAAGGGGAGAAGGAGAGGTTGGGGAAGACTCCATCCAGCAGCAGCACGATGGCGTGGTGGTGGTGGAGGAGCGCGGGACTCCAGTAGGGCTTCGCCAAGCACTACGAGAGACAAGGAGGAAGAGGGGTAGGGCTACGCCAACAGGGAGATTGAATCGTGTGTTGGGCTGCCCCTTTGCCTCCACTATATATAGGGGGAGAGGGAGGGTTGCGCCCCCACCTAGGGTTCCCACCCCAAGGGGTGCGGCAGCCCTAGATCCCATCTAGGGTGGCGGCCACAAGGGGGAGAGGGGGAGGCGCACCTAGGGTGGGCCTTAGTGCCCATCTGCCCTAGGGTTTGCCCCCTTCCCCTCTTGGAGGCGCCTTGGGCCTTGGTGGGAGGCGCCCTAGCCCACCTAGGGGCTGGTACCTTCCCACTATTGGCCCATGTAGGCCTCCGGGGCTGGTGGCCCCACCTGGTGGACCCCCGGACCCCTCCGGTGGTCCCGGTACACTACCGGTGATGCCCGGAACACTTCCGGTGGCCAAAACCATACTTCCTATATATCAATCTTTACCTCCGGACCATTTCGGAACTCCTCATGACATCCGGGATCTCATCCGGGACTCCGAACAACATTCGGTAACCGCGTACATACTTTCCCTATAACCCTAGCGTCATCGAACCTTAAGTGTGTAGACCCTACGGGTTCGGGAGTCATGCAGACATGGCCGAGACAACTCTCCGGTCATTAACCAACGGCGGGATCTGGATACCCATGTTGGCTCCCACATGCTCCATGATGATCTCATCGGATGAACCACGATGTCAAGGACTTAATCAATCCCGTATACAATTCCCTTTGTCTAGCGGTACGATACTTGCCCGAGATTCAATCGTCGGTATCCCGATACCTTGTTCAATCTCGTTACCGGCAAGTCTCTTTACTCGTTCCATAACACATCATCCCGTGATCAACTCCTTGATCACATTGTGCACATTATGATGATGTCCTACCGAGTGGGCCCAGAGATAACTCTCCGTTTACACGGAGTGACAAATCCCAGTCTTGATTCGTGCCAACCCAACAGACACTTTCGGAGATACCTGTAGTGTACCTTTATAGCCACCCAGTTACGTTGTGACGTTTGGCACACCCAAAGCACTCCTACGGTATCCGGGAGTTGCACAATCTCATGGTCTAAGGAAATGATACTTGACATTAGAAAAGCTTTAGCAAACAAACTATATGATCTTGTGCTAGGCTTAGGATTGGGTCTTGTCCATCACATCATTCTCCTAATTATGTGATCCCGTTATCAACGACATCCAATGTCCATGGTTAGGAAACCGTAACCATCTATTGATCAACGAGCTAGTCAACTAGAGGCTTACTAGGGACATGGTGTTGTCTATGTATCCACACATGTATCTGAGTTTCCTATCAATACAATTCTAGCATGGATAATAAGCGATCATCATGAACAATGAAATATAATAATAATAACTAATTTATTATTGCCTCTAGGGCATATTTCCAACACGTTTATGCTTTCCAGAGATTCTACATTATTTCGGATCAACAATATGTCATCCACATATACTTATCAGAAATGTTGTAGTGCTCCCACTCACTTTCTTGTAAATACAAGTTTCTAGCAAACATTGTATAAACCTAAAAGCTTTGATCACTCCATCAAAGCATATATTCTGACTCCGAGATGCTTGATCTAGTCCATAGAAGGATCGCTGGAGCCAGCATACCTTTTAGCATCCTTAGGATCGACAGAACTTTGATTGTATCACATACAACTCTTTCTTACAAAAACTGGTAAGAAAACTTTGACATCCATCTGTGAGATTTCATAATCGAAAAATACAGCTAATGCTAACATGATTCCGACGGACTTAAGCATCGCTACGGGTGAGAAATTCTCATCGTAGTCAACTCCTTGAACTTGTGAAAATACTCTTCCGCACAAGTCGAGCTTCATAGACGGTAACATTACCGCCCACGTCCGTCTTATTCTTAAAGATCCATTTATCTCTATGGCTTGCCGATCATCGGGAAAGTCCACCAAAGTCTATACTTTGTTTTGATACATGGATCCTATATCGGATTTCATGGCTTCTAACCATTTGTCGGAATACGGGCCCACCATCGCTTCTCCATAGCTCGTAGGTTCATTGTTATCTAACAACATGATATCTAAGACAGGATTACCGTACCACTCAGGAGTAGTACATATCCTTGTCGACCTACAAGGTTTGATAGCAACTTGATCTGAAGCTTCATGATCACTATCATTAACTTCCTATTCAACAGACGTAGGCGCCACAGAGAACATCTTTTTGTGTTGCATCACTCTCTGGTTGAAGTAAAGGTTCGACAACCTCATCAAGTTCTATCTTCCTCCCACTCAATTCTTTCTAGAGAAACTCCTTCTTGAGAAAGGATCCGTTCTTAGCGACAAACAATTTGCCCTTGGATCTGAGATAGAAGGTATACCCAACTGTCACCTTTGGGTATCCTATGAAGATGTGTTTGTCCGCTTTTGGGATCGAGCTTCTCCGGCTGAAACCTTAAGCATCGCAACCCCAAACATTAAGAAACGACAACTTTGGTTTCTTGCCAAACCAATGTTCATACGACGTCGTCTCAACAGACTTATATGGTGTCTTATCTAAAGTGAATGCAGTTGTCTCTAATGCATAACCTCAAAATAATAGCGGTAGATCGGTAAGAGACATCATAGATCGCACCATATCTCATAAGGTTCGATTATGACGTCCGGACACACCATTATGCTGTGGTGTTCCAGGTGGCTTCAACTGTGAAACAATTCCACAATGTCTTAAGTGATTGCCAAACTCATAACTCAGAAAATCCCTTTTTGATCAGATCGTAGGAACATGATCTTCTTGTTATGATGATTCTTAACTTCACTCTGAAATCGCTTGAACTTTTCAAACGTTCCAGACTTGTGCTTCATTAAGTAAATATACCTATATCTACTCAAATCGTTAGTGAAGATGAGAAAATAGTGATATCCACCGCACACTTCAATTCTCATTGGATCACATGCATCAACATGTATGATTTCCAACAAGTCACTTGCCCGCTTCATTGTACCTGAAAACGGGGTCTTAGTCATCCTGCCCATGAGGCATGGCTCGCATGTGTCAAGCGATTCAAAATCAAGTGACTCCAAACATCCATCGACATGGAGTTTCTTCATGCATCTTACGCCAATATGACCCAAGCGGCAGTGCCACAAGAAAGTGGTACTATCATTATTAACTCTACATCTTTTGGCATGAACATGCGTATTACCACGACCGAGATTCAATGAACCATTCACATAGGGTGCATGACCATGAAAGGTATTATTCATGTAAACAGAATAACCATTATTTTCTAACTTAAATGAATAACTGTATTGCAATGAACATGATGATCTAATCATATTCATGCTCAACGTAGACACCTGATAACATTTATCTAGGTTCAATACTAATCTCGATGGCAGATGGAGCGTCCGATGGTGATCTCATCAAGTTTGGAAACACTTCCAACACACATCGTCACCTCACCCTTAGCCAGTCTCCGTTTAGTCCGTAGCTTTTGCTTCAAGTCACCAATAATAGCAATTGAACCGGTATCCAATACCCAGGTGCTACCAGGAGTACTAGTGAGGTACACATTAATAACACGTATATACTTTGTTGAAGTTGCCAGCCTTCTTATCTACCATGCATTTGGGGTAATTCCGCTACCAGTGACCGTTCCCCTTACAATAGAAGCACTTAGTCTCGGGTTTGGGTTAAACCTTGGGTTCCTTCACTGGAGTGGCAACTGGTTTGCCATCCATGAAGTTTTCCCTTCTAGCCCTTGCCCTTCTTGAAACCAGTGGTCTTGTTAAACCATCAACACTTGATGCTCCTTCTTGATTTCTACCTTTTGCGGTCTTAAGCACCGCGAACAGCTCCGGGATCAACTCCATCCCTTGCACGTCATAGTTCATCACGAAGATCTAGTAGCTTAGTGATAGTGGCTAGAGAACTCTATCAATCACTATCTTATCTGGAAGTTTAACTCCCACTTGATTTAAGTGATTGTAGTACCCAGACATTCTGAGCACATGCTCACTAGCTGAGCTATTCTCCTCCATCTTGTTGGCAAATGAACTTGTCAGAGGTCTCATACCTCTCAACACGGGAATGAGCCTGAAATCCCAATTTCAGCTCTTGGAACATCTCATATGTCTTATGGCGTTCAAAACGTCATTGGAATCCTGATTCTAAGCTGTAAAGTATGGTGCACTAAACTATCAAGTAGTCATCAGGATGTGTCTGTCAGGTGTTCACAACATCCACAGACGATGTTGTAGGGGTTTGCACATCGAGCGGTGCATCAAAGACGTAAGCCTTCTGTGTAGCAGTGAGGACACTCCTCGGACTACAGACCCAGTCCGCATCATTGCTTACAATATCTTTCAACTTAGTCTTTCTCTAGGAACGTATTGAAACAGGGAGCTACAACATGAGCTATTTATCTACAACATATTTGTAAAGACAATTTAGACTATGTTCATGATAATTAAGTTCATCAAATTATTTAATGAACTCCCACTCAGATAGACATCCCTCTAGTCATCTAAGTGATACATGATCCGAGTCAACTAGGCCGTGTCTGATCATCACGTGAGACGGACTAGTCATCATCGGTGAACATCTTCATGTTGATCGTATCTTCTATACGACTCATGTTCGACCTTTCGGTCTTCGGTGTTCCGAGGCCATGTCTGTACATGCTAGGCTCGTCAAGTCAACCTAAGTGTATTGCGTGTGTAAATCTGGCTTACACCCGTTGTATTCGAACGTTAGAATCTATTACACCCGATCATCACGTGGTGCTTCGAAACAACTAACCTTCGCAACGGTGCACAGTTAGGGGGAACACTTTCTTGAAATTATTGCGAGGGATCATCTTATTTAAGCTACCGTTGTTCTAATCAAATAAGATGGAAAATATGATAAACATCACATGCAATCAAATAGTGACATGATATGGCCAATATAATTTTGCTCCTTTTGATCTCCATCTTCGGGGCGCCATGATCATCATCGTCACCGGCATGACACCATGATCTCCATCATCGTGTCTTCATGAAGTCATCTCGTCAACTATTACTTCTACTACTATGGCTAACGGTTTAGCAATAAAGTAAAGTAATTACATGACGTTTAAGTTGACACGCAGGTCATAAATAAATTATGACAACTCCTATGGCTCCTGCCGGTTGTCATACTCATCGACATGCAAGTCGTGATTCGTATTACAAGAACATGATCAATCTCATACATCACATATATCATTCATCACATTCTTTTGGCCATATCACATCACAAGGCATATGCTGCAAAAACAAGTTAGACGTCCTCTAATTGTTGTTGCAAATGTTTACGTGGCTGCTATAGGTTTCTAGCAAGAACGTTTCTTACCTACGCCAAAACCACAACGTGATATGCCAATTTCTATTTACCCTTCATAAGGACCCTTTTCATCGAATCTGATCCGACTAAAGTGGGAGAGACAGACACCTGCTAGCCACCTTATGCAACTAGTGAATGTCAGTCGGTGGAACCTGTCTCACGTAAGAGTACGTGTAAGGTCGGTCCGGGCTGCTTCATCCCACGATGCCGCCGAATCAAGATAAGACTAGTAAGGGCAAGTAAATTGACAAAATCGACACCCACAACAACTTGTGTTCTACTCATGCATAGAAACTACGCATAGACCTAGCTCATGATGCCACTGTTGGGGATCGTAGCAGAAATTTAAAATTTTCTACGCATCACCAAGATCAATCTATGGAGTAATCTAGCAACGAAGGGAAGGGGAGTGCATCTACATACCCTTGTAGATCGCTAAGCGGAAGCGTTGCAAGAATGCAGATGAAGGAGTCGTACTCGCAGCGATTCAGATCACGGTTGATTCCGATCTAAGCACCGAACAACGGCGCCTCCGCGTTCAACACACGTGCAGCCCGGTGACGTCTCCCATGCCTTGATCCAGCAAGGGGAGAAGGAGAGTTTGGGGAAGACTCCATCCAGCAGCAGCACGACGGCGTGGTGGTGAAGGAGGAGCGTGGCAATCCTGCAGGGCTTCGCCAAGTACCGCGGGAGAGGAGGAGGACTTGGGAGAGGGGAAGGGCTGCGCCAGAACTTGGGTGCGGCTGCCCTCCCACCCCCCACATATATATAGGGGCAAGGGAGAGGGGGGGTGGCCCCCTCAGATCCAATCTGAGGAGGGCGCAGCGGCCAGGGGGGTTGCCTTGCCCCCCAAGGCAAGGGGGCGCCCCCCTTTAGGGTTCCCCCTAAACCCTAGGCGCATGGGCCCTAGGGGGGGAGGCGCCCAGCCCACTAAGGGGTTGGTCCCTCTCCACACACAGCCCATAGGGCCCTCCGGGGCAGGTGGACCCTCCCGGTGGACCCCCAGAACCCCTTTGGTGATCCCGGTACAATACCGGTAACCCCCGAATTATTCTGGTGACCGTATGATGACTTCCCATATATAAATCTTTACCTCCAGACCATTCAGGAACTCCTCGTCACGTCCGGGATCTCATCCGGGACTCGGAACAACATTCGGTAACCACGTACATCTATTCCCTATAACCCTAGCGTCATCGAACCTTAAGTGTGTAGACCCTACGGGCTCGGGAGTCATGCAGACATGGTCGAGACAACTCTCCGGTCAATAACCAATAGCGGGATCTGGATACCCATGTTGGCTCCCACATGCTCCACGATGATCTCATCGGATGAACCATGATGTCAAGGATTCAATCAATCTTGTATACAATTCCCTTTGTCTATCGGTACGATACTTGCCCGAGATTCGATCGTCGGTATCCCGATACCTTGTTCAATCTCGTTACAGGCAAGTCTCTTTACTTGTTCCGTAACACATCATCCCGTGATCAACTCCTTGGTCACATTGTGCACATTATGATGATGTCCTACCGAGTGGGCCCAGAGATACCTCTCCGTTACAGGGAGTGACAAATCCCAGTCTCGATTCGTGCCAACCTAACAGACACTTTCGGAGATACCCGTAGTGCACCTTTATAGCCACCCAGTTACGTTGTGACGTTTGGCACACCCAAAGCACTCCTACGTTATCCGGGAGTTGCACAATCTCATGGTCTAAGGAAATGATACTTGACATTAGAAAAGCTTTAGCATACGAACTACACGATCTTGTGCTAGGCTTAGGATTGGGTCTTGTCCATCACATCATTCTCCTAATGATGTGATCCCGTTATCAACAACATCCAATGTCCATGGTCAGGAAACCGTAACCATCTATTGATCAACGAGCTAGTCAACTAGAGGCTTACTAGGGACATGGTGTTGTCTATGTATCCACACATGTATCTGAGTTTCCTATCAATACAATTCTAGCATGGATAATAAACGGTTACCATGAACAAGGAAATATAATAATAACCAATTTATTATTGCCTCTAGGGCATATTTCCAACACTTGATGCCCAATATATAAGCAGCTTCACCGAGATCTTTGATTGAAAAATTCTTATTCAAGTATCCCTTTATGCTATTCAGAAATTCTGTATCATTTCCGATCAGCAATATGTCATCCACATATAATATCAGAAATGCTACATAGCTCCCACTCACTTTCTTGTAAATACAGGCTTCTCCAAAAGTCTGTATAAAACCATATCCTTTGATCACACTATCAAAGCGTATATCCCAACTCTGAGAGGCTTGCACCAGTCCATAAATAGATCGCTGGAGCTTGCACACTTTGTTAGCACCTTTTGAATCGACAAAACCTTCTGGTTGCATCATATACAACTCTTCTTTAAGATATCCATTAAGGAATGCAGTTTTGACATCCATTTGCCAAATTTCATAATCATAAAATGCGGGAATTGCTAACATGATTCGGACAGACTTAAGCATCGCTACGGGTGAGAAAGTCTCATCGTAGTCAACTCCTTCAACTTGTCGAAAACCTTTTGCAACAAGTCGAGCTTTGTAGACAGTAACATTACCGTCAGCGTTAGTCTTCTTCTTGAAGATCCATTTATTTTCTATGGCCCGCCGATCATTGGGCAAGTCAACCAAAGTCCACACTTTGTTCTCATACATGGATCCCATCTCAGATTTCATGGCTTCAAGCCATTTTGTGGAATCTGGGCTCTTCATCGCTTCCTCATAGTTAGTAGGTTCATTATGGTCAAGTAACATGACCTCCATAACAGAAATACATGGTCTTAATATACCGCCTGTTGAAGAAACATATGATTTTAATTATTTATTTACTGAAGAACCTCCTGATCCCGATATCCCGACACAGGTAGTAAAGGTAAATTCTCTCTATAGATATGATAAAGCTGAAGTCCCTCCTACTAAAATTGCTAGTCAGTGCTTGCATGAGTTTGATAACTTTATGTTTAAGCAAGACGACTTCAATGCTTATTTTGGTAGACAATTAAAAGAAAATGCTTATATGATTAGGCGCTTGGGTGATTATATGGCTGATATTAAAGGTGAACTTAAACTTGTTAGCAAACATGCTTCTATGATTACCTCTCAAGTAGAACAAGTACTTAAGGCTCAAAAAGAAGTGCTTAATGAAATGAATAATAAGAAAAATGATTATGTTGTTAGAGTGGCTACTAGAACTGGTAGAATGACTCAGGAACCTTTGTATCCTGAAGGCCACCCTAAGAGAATCGAGCAAGATTCTCAAAGAAATAATATTGACGTTCCTAGTTCTTATAAAAAGAAGAAGAAGAAAAATGATAGAACTGTGCAAACTTCTAGTGAACCTATTGCTGAACCACCTGATAATCCAAATATATTTCTATGTCTGATGCTGAAACACAATCTGGTAATGAACATGAATCTAGTGAAAATATTAATGATGATGTTCATAATGATGCTCAACCTAGTAATGATAATGATGTAGAAGTTGAACCTGCTGTTGATCTTGATAACCCACAATCAAAGAATCAACGTTATGATAAAAAAGACTTTGTTGCTAGGAAACATGGTAAAGAAAGGGAACCTTGGGTTCAGAAACCCATGCCTTTTCCTCCGAAACCATCCAAGAAAAAGGATGACGAGGATTTTGAGCGCTTTGCTGAAATGATCAAGCCTATATTTTTGCGTATGAGATTAACTGATGTGCTTAAAACAAATCCTTATGCTAAATATATGAAGGATATCATTACTAATAAAAGAAAGATACCGGAAGCTGAAATTTCCACCATGCTTGCTAATTATACTTTTAAGGGTGGAATACCAAAGAAACTTGGAGACCCCGGAGTACCTACTATACCTTGCTCCATTAAAAGAAATTATATTAAAACTGCTTTATGTGATCTTGGAGCTAGTGTTAGTGTTATGCCTCTCTCTTTATATCATAGACTTGACTTGAATAAGTTGACACCTACTGAAATATCTTTGCAAATGGCTGATAAATCAACTGCTATACCTGTTGGTATTTGTGAGGATGTGCCTGTTGTGGTTGCAAACGTTACTATTTTAATGGACTTTGTTATACTTGATATTCCCGAGGATGATAGTATGTCTATTATTCTTGGAAGACCTTTTCTTAATACTGCAGGGGCTGTTATTGATTGCGACAAAGGCAATGTCACTTTTCATGTTAATGGTAATGAGCATACGGTACACTTTCCAAGGAAACAACCTCAAGTTCATAGTATCAACTCTATTGGAAAAATTCCATCGATTATATTTGGAGGTTTTGAATTTCCTCTTCCTACTGTCAAGAAGAAATATGATATTGTTATTATTGTGGATGTGCATATCCCCGTTGAGGTAACTTAGTGTTATTCGAAATTTCTCCGGTTTCATGATTATCGGAATGAGTTTGTTAACAAAACTTGATCAACCTTGTTAGTGGATTCTTTTTGATGAGCATGAGATGGATGAAACTAGAAGCACAACCTTCTGTACCCCACTTTTACTTTATGTTATTTATATTAAATAAAGTAAAAATAGTATTTTCTGTGTGTTTCCTTACTTATCCGTGCAATATAAAAATATCCCGAAAATAAAAGTACTTAGAATGCCATGCCAATTTAATATGATTTTTCGGGAATATTTGAGGATTTACCGTGCAAAAATTACCGCGGGAGAAGCTGCCACCTGGCCACGAGGGTGGTGGGCGCGCCCCCCCTCTAGGGCGCGCCCCCTACCTCATGGGCCCATGGTGGCCCTCCTCCACTTATCGCAGCACCCATCTTCTTCCTCTATCTCACACAAACCCGAAAAACCAACTCAAGCACGAGTTCCAGCCACTTTTGCTGTGATTTTCGATCTCCTTTCTCAAAGCACCTCTCGCAAAACTGCTTGGGGAGATTGTTCCTTGGTATGTGACTCCTCCATTGGTCTAATTAGTTTTTGTTCTAGTGCTTTATTCTTTGCAAGTTTCTGCTGCATAGGTGACCATGTTCTTGAGCTTGCATGTCAAATTTATATGGTTCTAAGTAGTTCTAATGCTTGATATAGGCTCTAGGCACTTGTACGAGTAGTTGCTATCAGTTTTATTGAAGTTGGTTCACTTTTGTTTGAAGTTACTAAAAATTTCAGAATTTTTCAGAGAAAAACAATATTCTTAGGAATATGTTCCAAGGTGGTTCCTCTAAGAAGCAAGGACCCAGGATTGCTATGCGCGATGCTGATGAGGACCCACCAAGAGACGCTCCAGTACGGCCTTGCGAATGGCCATCGGAAAATTTTATGGACCGTGCAGGAATTAAAGAAGAATTCAAATCATATTTGTGCAATGCCGGTCTTGAGGATTTTGAGGCTAACAAATGCCCCCAGTATCATGATCTCACAAATGAAGGTTTGAGTATTCATCTTCGCGTAATTCTCCTTCAATCATGTTTGATCTTTATGACAAATCTTATACCATGGACCTAGAGGATTTCACTCTTGCATGCAAACTTCCATCATGGGGTAGTGTTAGGGATCCCCCTAAATCTGAATTTAGAAACTTTCTTGCTAGTATAACTGTGGGGGAATCTAGAGATATAACGCATGCTACCATAGGGAGCATTCACTTTCCTGCTATACATTATTTTGCTCTCTTCATCGGTAGATGCATAAATGCTAAGGATGAAGCATGTCACATGTGTGTCCCTGATCATAACATTCTTAGGAGTGCTGTGTTAGGACACCAATCTTATCATATGGGAGCCATTGTAGCTCGTAGGTTGCATCATAATAGACATAATGGAGATTTCTTTGGAGGAATTTATGCAACCCGCTTAGCTCATTTTCTTGAGATAGACATTCGTGAGGGTGATATGGAGTTGCCTCCTGCATATTTAGATTATGACTCTAGGGCTTCGCACCAGTTTGTCGGGAGGCCTGAATCACCTCTCTTATATCGCTTAATTTTTGATAAATGACGCGTTTTCCGTATTACTCTCCCTGCTCCTGCCTTCTTTGATTCATAGACAAAAGGAAGATATGTTATTACCAGAGAGGAGGCAGAAGAGTACGAGAGGAGAGCGGAGGCAGCTCGACTCCACGCTGCAGCACAGCAGGCGATAACCGCTGCACATCAGTATGATCCCAACTATTCCTCCTCATCACAGTACGACCCCAACAACTATTATTATGGATATCCGCCAGGCCAGCCATGACCATAGACCAACTTAGGCCAAAAGCCTAAGGTTGGGGGAGTACATATTTCTCACCGACATTACATTTATGCTCACACACACTCATTGCTAGATGTCGGTGCTCATACTTTTTCACTGTAATATCCATGCTAGTTTATTTTCTTTTTCCTGCTTTCTTCTTGTGTGTTTGTTAAACCTTAAGAAAAACAAAAAAAATAGTAGTAGTTTATTTTTCTGCTATAGTAGTAATAATTAAAAAGAAAACCCAAAAATATTTCCCGTTCTTCTTTTGCTTGTTGGGAGCTTTCCCGTGTAAATAGTTTTATTTCTTTTCTTTTCTTTGGGGGTCAGTAGGAGAAGACCATAATTAAATTGTTGAAGTGGCTCTTATATGCATTATTGATTGATTTAACCAAGAGCCCATATTGCCTTGTCTTCTCCTATTTATTGAATGCTCGCAGATTCCAGCTTAGTCCAATGCACGTGCACTCTTATTATTATTCACACCGTTTGGTCGTGCAAGTGAAAGGCAATTATGATGATATATGATGGACTGACTGAGATGAGAAAAGCTGGTATGAACTCGACCTCTTTTGTTTTTGTAAATATGATGAGTCCCTCGTTCTTGATTCAGCTTATTATGAATAAACATGTTTGCAATGACAATTAGAGATCATAGTTGCTTTTGCCATGCTTGATTAGCTATGAGTTATAATGATTTACCTTGTATCCCAACATGCTATTGAGATGATTATGATGTGGTATGATGGGGTGGTATCCTCTTTTGAACGATTTAAGTGACTTGACTTGGCACATGTTCACGCATGTAGTTGAAACAAAATCAACATAGCCTTCACAATATTTATGTTCATGGTTGATTATATCCTACTCATGCTTGCATCCAATGTTTATTAATTTTAATGCATGTACATGGCTGTTGTCGCTCTCTAGTCGGTCGCTTCCCAGTCTTTTGCTAGCTTTCACCTGTACTAAGCGGGAATACTGCTTGTGCATCCAATCCCTTAAACCCCAAAGTTATTCCAGATGAGTCCACCATACCTTCCTATATGCGGTATCTATCTGCCGTTTCAAGTAAATTTGTATGTGCCAAACTCTAAACCTTCAAATAAACATTCTGTTTTGTATGCTCGAATAGCTCATGTATCAACAAAGGTTGTCCTTATCTTCCGTGTTAGGCAGGTTATTCTCAAGAGGAGTGGACTCCGCTCCTCACTCACGAGAAAATGGCTGGTCACTGGGATGCCCAGTCTCATGCTTTATGCAAACTAAATCAAAATTAATTGCAAACAAAACTCCCCCTGGGACCTGATGTATGTTGGAGGCACTTGTTGTTTCGAGCAAGCCATGGATTGATGCTTGTTGGTGGAGGGGGAGTATAAACTTTACCATTCTGTTTGGGAACCGCCTATAATGTGTTTAGCATGGAAGATATCGCCATCTCTTAGTTGTTACGTTGACAATGAAAGTATACCGCTCAAAATACAATTTATCTCTATTTCAAAACCGAGCTCTGGCACCTCTACAAATCCCTGCTTCCCTCTGCGAAGGGCCTATCCATTTACTTTTATGTTGAGTCATCACCCTATTATTAAAAAGCACTAGCTGGAAAGCACAACCATCATTTGCATTCATCACTGTTAATTTATATTGGGTATGACTATGATTGGATCTCTTTTTACCATGAATTACAATGTCTAGTCAGTCCTTGATTTTTAAAGGTGCTCTGCATTTATGTTTTGCGGTCTCAGAAAGGGCTAGCGAGATACCATCTTGTTATATCATATTATGATTGTTTTGAGAAAGTGTTGTCATCCGAGATTTATTATTATGACTTGCTAGTTGATTATGCTATTGATATGAGTAATGATGAGACCTGAGAATTATTGCAAGTGTGGTTAGTTATGATCTATGTTGAAAACTTGAATGCTGGCTTGACATAGTTACAACAACAAGAGCAAACAGAGTTTGTAAAAGTTTTTCTTTCTTTCTTTCAGTTTGTCAACTGAATTGCTTGAGGACAAGCAAGGGTTTAAGCTTGGGGGAGTTCATACGTCTCCGTCGTATCTACTTTTCCAAACACTTTTGCCCTTGTTTTGGACTCTAACTTGTATTATTTGAATGGAACTAACCCGGACTAACGCTATTTTCAGCAGAATTGCCATGGTGTTGTTTTATGTGGAGAAAACAAATATTCTCGGAATGACCTAAAACTTCATGAAACATCTTAGAAAAAACAATAAAAAATCCTCACCAAAGATGAAGACCAGGGGGCCCACACCCTTCTCACAAGGGTGGGGGGCGCCCCCCTAGGACGCGCCCCCTACCTCGGGGGCCCCTGGAAACCCTCCGACGCCAACTCCAACTCTATGTATTTGCTTTCGGAGATAAAAAAATAGGAGAGAAGAAATCATCGCGTTTTACGATACGGAGCCACCGCCAAGCCCTAAAACCTCTCGGGAGGGCTGATCTGGAGTCTGTTCGGGGGCTCCGGAGAGGGGGATTCATCGCCGTCGTCATCATCAACCATCCTCCATCACCAATTTTATGATGCTCACCGTCATGCGTGAGTAATTACATCGTAGGCTTGCTGGACGGTGATGGGTTGGATGAGATTTATCATGCAATCGAGTTAGTTTTGTTAGGGTTTGATCCCTAATATCCATTATGTTCTGAGATTGATGTTGCTATGACTTTGCTATGCTTAATGCTTGTCACTAGGGCCCGAGTGCCATGATTTCAGATCTGAACCTATTATGTTTTCATGAATATATGTGAGTTCTTGATCCTATCTTGCAAGTTTATAGTCACCTACTATGTGTTATGATCCGGCAACCCCGAAGTCACAATAATCGGGACAACTCCCGGTGATGACCATAGTTTGAGGAGTTCATGTATTCACTATGTGCTAATGCTTTGTTTCGGTTCTCTATTAAAAGGAGGCCTTAATATCCCTTAGTTTCAAATAGGACCCCGCTGCCACGGGACGGTAGGACAAAAGATGTCATGCAAGTTCTTTTCCATAAGCACGTATGACTATATACAGAATACATGCCTACATTACATTGATGAATTGGAGCTAGTTCTGTGTCACCCTATGTTATGACTGTTACATGATGAACCGCATCCGGCATAATTATCCATCACTGACCCGGTGCCTACGTGTTTTCCATATACTGGTTTACGCTTATTTACTTTCCCCCTGCTACTGTTACAATCACTACAAAATACCAAAAATATTACTTTTGCTGTCTTTACTTTTGTTTCCGCTACTACCACTATCATATTACTTTGCTACTAAACACTTTGCCGCAGATACTAAGTTTCCAGGTGTGGTTGAATTGACAACTCAGCTGCTAATACTCGAGAATATTCTTTGGCTCCCCTTGTGTCGAATCAATAAATTTGGGTTGAATACTCTACCCTCGAAAGCTGTTGCGATCCCCTATACTTGTGGGTTATCACTGATCATGTTTTGCTCGTGAGAGAGGCTTAGTCAACGGGTCTACAACATTCAGATCTGTATGTATCTTGCAAATCTTTATGTCTCCCTCCTTGACTTGATCGCGGATGGAATTGAAGCGTCTCTTGATGTGCTTGATTCTCTTGTGAAATCTGGATTCCTTTGCCAAGGCAATTGCACCGGTATTGTCACAAAAGATTTCCATTGGACCCGATGCACTAGGTATGACACCTAGATCGGATTTGAACTCCTTCATCCAGACTCCTTCATTTGCTGCTTTCGAAGCAGCTATGTACTCCGCTTCACATGTAGATCCCGCCACGATGCTCTGCTTGGAACTGCACCAACTGACAGCTTCACCATTTAATAAAAATATGTGTCCGGTTTGTGACTTAGAGTCATCCGGATCAGTGTCAAAGCTTGCATCAACATAACCGTTCACGACGAGCTCTTTATCACCTCCATAAACGAGAAACATATCCTTAGTCCTTTTCAGGTATTTCAGGATGTTCTTGACCGCTGTTCAGTGATCCACTCCTGGATTACTTTGGTACCTCCCTGCTAAACTAATAGCAAGGCACACATCAGGTCTGGTACACAACATTGCATACATGATAGAACCTATGGCCGAAGCATAGGGAATGACTTTCATTTTCTCTCTATCTTCTGCAGTGGTTAGGCATTGAGTTTGACTCAACTTCAAACCTTGTAACACAGGCAAGAACCCTTTCTTTGCTTGATCCATTTTGAACTTCTTGAAAACTTTATCAAGGTATGTGCTTTGTGAAAGTCCAATTAAGCATCTTAATATATCTCTATAGATCTTGATGCCCAATATATAAGCAGCTTCACCGAGATCTTTCATTGAAAAATTCTTATTCAAGTATCCTTTTATGCTATTTAGAAATTTAGTATCATTTCCGATCAGCAATATGTCATCCACACATAATATCAGAAATGCTACAGAGCTCCCACTCACTTTCTTTTAAATACAGGCTTCTCCAAAAGTCTGTATAAAACCATATGCTTTGATCACACTATCAAAGCATATATTCCAACTCCGAGAGGCTTCACCAGTCCATAAATGGACCGCTGGAGCTTGCACACTTTGTTAGCACCTTTTTGATCGACAAAACCTTCTGGTTGCATCATATACAACTCTTCTTTAAGATATCCATTAAGGAATGCAATTTTGACATCCATTTGCCAAATTTCATAATCATAAAATGTGGGAATTGCTAACATGATTCGGACAGACTTAAGCATCGCTACGGGTGAGAAAGTCTCATCGTAGTCAACTCCTTCAACTTGTCGAAAACCTTTTGCAACAAGTCGAGCATTGTAGACAGTAACATTACCGTCAGCGTCAGTCTTCTTCTTGAAGATCCATTTATTTTCTATGGCCCGCCGATCATTGGGCAAGTCAACCAAAGTCCACACTTTGTTCTCATACATGGATCCCGTCTCAGATTTCATGGCTTCAAGCCATTTTGCGGAATCTGGGCTCATCATCGCTTCCTCATAGTTAGTAGGTTCATTATGGTCAAGTAACATGTCCTCCAGAAGAAGATTACCGTACCAGTCTGGTGCGGATCTTATTCTGGTTGACCTATGAGGTTCGGTAGTAACTTGATGAGAAGTTTCATGATCATCATCATTAGCTTTCTGATACGTCCATTTTGCATCATGCTTTTATATCGATATTTCTTGCATTATGGGCTGTTATTACACATTATGTCACAATACTTATGCCTATTCTCTCTTATTTTATAAGATTTACATGAAGAAGGAGAATGTCGGCAGCTGGAATTCTGGGCTAGAAAAGGAGCAAATATTAGAGACCTATTCTACGCAACTCCAAAAGTCCTGAAACTCCACGGGAATTATTTTCAGAATATATAAAAAATACTGAGCGAAGAAAATACCAGAGGGGGTCCACCCACCGTCCACGAGGGTGGGGGCACTCCCTACCCCCTGGGCGCGCCCCTGCCTCGTGGGCCCCTGGTAGGCCTCTGATGCCCATCTTCTGCTATATGAGGTCTTTCGTCCAGGAAACAAATCATATGCAAGCTAACGGGACGAAACTCTGCCGCCACAAGGCAGAACGTTGGCGGAACCTTGGCGGAACCAATCTAGGGCTCTGGCGGAGCTGTTCTGCCGAGGAAACTTCCCTCCGGGAGGGGGAAATCATCACCACCATCGTCATCATCGATCCTCTCATCGGGAGGGGGTCAAACTCCATCAACATCTTCACCAACACCATCTCATCTCAAACCCTAGTTCATCTCTTGTATCCAATCTTTGTCCCAAAGCCTCAGATTCGTACCTGTGGGTTGCTAGTAGTGTTGATTACTCCTTGTAGTTGATGCTAGTTGGTTTATTCGGTGGAAGATCATATGTTCAAAATCTTTATGCATATTAATACCCCTCTGATTATGAACATGAATATGATTTGTGAGTAGTTACGTTTATCCCAGAGGACATGGGAGAAGTCTTGCTATAAGTAGTCATGTGAATTAGGTATTCGTTCGATATTTTGATGAGATGTATGTTGTCTTTCCTCTAGTGGTGTCATGTGAACGTCGACTACATGACACTTCACCATTGTATGGGCGTAGAGGAAGGCATTGGGGATTAATAAGTAGATGATGGGTTGCTAGAGTGATAGAAGCTTAAACCCTAGTTTATGAGTTGCTTCGTAAGGGGCTGATTTGGATCCATATGTTTCATGCTATTGTTAGGTTTACTGAGGGAATCCTGGATTAGGGGGTATCCAGATAGCCGGATTATATCCTTTGGCCGGATTGTTGGACTATGAAGATACAAGATTGAAGACTTTGTCTCGTGTCCGGATGGGACTCTACTTGGATTGGAAGGCAAGCTAGGCAATTACGGATATGTATATTTCCTCCTTTGTAACCGACCTTGTGTAACCCTAGCCCCCTCCGGTGTCTATATAAACCGGAGGGTTTTAGTCCGTAGGACAACATACAATCATACCATAGGCTAGCTTCTAGGGTTTAGCCTCTCTGATCTCGTGGTAGATCTACTCTTGTACTACCCATATCATCAACATTAATCAAGCAGGATGTAGGGTTTTACCTCCATCAAGAGGGCCCGAACCTGGGTAAAACATCGTGTTCCCTGTCTCCTGTTACCATCTGCCTTAGACGCACAGTTCGGGACCCCCTACCCGAGATCCGCCGGTTTTGACACCGACATTGGTGCTTTCATTGAGAGTTCCTCTATGCCGTCGCCAGAAGGAAGGATGTCTCGTCTCGTCTTTAAATACGGTACTACTGTTGGGGGAGCTTTGGCTGTCAGCCAAACTCTCCGGCTAGGCGCTTTCATCATGACCGCCTGTTCGGCCGCCGTGCCGACGATGACTTCTCGGGTCATCAAAAACAACCTCCACATGAAATCGTCACTCGCCGAACAGATTGATCCAATGGAGCTCATCTCCTTAAACGAGGTCTTGGATCACATCGCCGCCTTGGGAGTCGCTACGGACTATGATCGGATTGGGCTTAAACCCGATCAAAGGGAGATTAACTCTCCATCGGTCACCCATCATATCGCAGTGGTGGAGGAACAATGCGGCAACCTTTCCTCTATCTTGAGGACTAACTACGTCCGGATTCCCGAGCTCTCCGAGCCGGACGCCCGTTCGCAGGAGGACAACATCCAATCCCTGAACTTAGAGTCAGGTAGCGGGCCAGGATTATCGGGTAACACCCCGGAACCGGAACTTCCAAAATTGGAAACTCCTCGGCCCCTGGATCCCAGATCTGGTAAGGGTTCGGATTCAATTCCAGCCACCCACCCAAACATAAGCGATCTTTCCCACATCAGGCAAGAGCCCCAGGAAACAGTACATCACTATTGGGCCAGATTCCTCCTTGCGATGAACAAGGTTAAGGACTGTTGCGAGGAAGACGCAATCCTATTTTTCTGCAACAATTGCACGGACAAGGGAATCCTTAATGCCATAAATCGCCGTGAGATAACACGCTTCACTGACTTGGCGTCCATAGTACGAAAGTACTGTGCGATAGAAAGTGCCTAGAAAACCGAAACAAGCTTTTGGGATAATCCGGCCCTGAATACAAACCCAGTCCGCAATAAAAGGGTGCATTATCACAATACACCCGGGTCAACTACCAAAAAGCAAAAACCCTCTACAGGGCATGGAACCGTACTGGAGGGATGGCTCAACGGGCCCTGCAAAATTCATGGTACAACTGATACAATACCAACGCACAACCTTAGAGCATGTTGTATACTCCGGCAGGTGGCCAAAAGTGGTGAGGATCTTCTTATCCCAAATACCACAGAGCACCTTCCCGTGGATAACAATACCGTGTTAACAATCTTCGAGACCTTCGCGTCAAATAATAGGCGCAAGCGAACACTCCGCAGCATGGCCGAAATCTGCCACATAGCAGCAATAAATCCATGGAGTGACAAGGCTATTACCTTCAATGCCAGTCACGAACCTAAATTCCGAACAGCCCGAGCACCAGCCACACTGGTCCTCAGTCCAATCGTGGACGGCTTTTGACTCACCAAAGTACTCATGGACGGCGGCAGCGGATTAAACCTCATCTATGAGGAAACTCTTCAAAGATGGAAATAGACTAGAACCGCATTGAGTAAAGTAGCACAACCTTTAGAGGAATCATCCCCAGTCAGGAAGCACGCTGTGCTAGGAAAATCACACTAGATGTGGTATTCGGCACACAGGATAATTACAGGTCCGAAGAAATTACATTCCAAGTGGCCCCGTTCAGCAGTGGTTACCACGCTCTTCTAGGACGGGAGGCGCTCACAATCTTCCAAGCCGTACCCCATTACGGGTACATGAAGCTCAAAATGCCCGGGCCCAACGGAATCATCATTCTCGCCAGTGATCCGGACACAGCACTCCATGCCGAAAACAAAACAGCCGCATTGGCCCTCGAGGCATTATCCGAAGCCCTCGAGGCCGAGGAATTAACCACGCTACGCTCCACAGTGGACATGGACGACGTGATACTCGACAAAAGATCCAAGTCCACCTCTTTTAAACCAGCGGATGAAATAGTCAAATTCCAAGTCCACCCAATGGACCCTACAAAAATAGCCTCCATCGGGGCACAGTTAAACCCCATTGTGGACGCCGTACCACGAGAGTTCCTGCGCGAGAACTGGGACATATTCGCCTGGCATCCCTCAGACATGCCAGGAATCCCACACAGGCTGGCCGAGCATAGCCTCAACATCCTAAAGGGATTCAAGTCGGTCAAGCAAGCTCTTCGGCGTTTCTCCGAACCTAAGAGACAGGCTATGGGAGAAGAACTAGCCAAGTTATTGGAGGCCGGATTCATCAGAGAAATAAAACACCCGGACTGGCTAGCAAACCTGGTGATGGTACCAAAGAAGGACAAATCCTGGCGCCTTTGTGTTGTTTTCAAAGACCTCAACAAAGCTTGCCCAAAGGATCCCTTCCCCCTCCCACGCATCGATCAAATCATTGATGCTACTACAGGACACGAGTCATTGTGTTTCCTCGACGCTTACTCCGTCTACCACCAAATCAAGATGGCGGAGTCCGACCAAGCCGCAACGGCATTCATCACACCATACGGTCCCTTCTGTTTTAACACAATGCCTTTTGGGCTCAAAAACGCCGGCGCAACATATCAGCGCATGATTCAGACATGTCTGGAGAAACAAATCGGCAAAACAGTAGAAGCATATGTAGACGATGTGGTCGTCAAAACCAAACACGTCGACTCTTTGTTAGACGACTTGAGGCTCACATTCGAAAACCTCCGAACATACGACATCAAGCTCAATCCGGAAAAATGCGTCTTCGGTGTACCAGCCAGAAAGCTCCTGGGTTTCATTGTCTCCAGTAGAGGTATTGAAGCTAATCCGGCTAAAATCCGAGCTTTGTCATAGTTGGCTACCCCAACAGACCTCAAACAAATCCAGAAGTTAACTGGATGCATGGCGGCTCTAAGCCGCTTTATCTCCCGCTTAGGAGAAAAGGATTTACCCCTTTATCACCTCCTTCGGCGCACCGAACACTTCAAATGGACGGACGCGGCCACAGCCGGATTGGAAGAAATAAAGGCCATCTTGGCAACCAACCCAATCTTGGCCGCGCCAAACATCGGCGAACCAATGCTATTGTACATTGCGGCAACTCATCAAGTTGTAAGCGCGGTGCTCGTTGTCGAACGGGAAGCGGACGGACATAAGTTCCCTCTTCAGAAGCCGGTATACTATGTATCCACTGTCCTCACTCCATGCAAAACACGGTACCCGCATTACCAAAAGATAGCATATGCGGTATTCATGGCATCGCGGAAGCTGCGACATTACTTTCAAGAGTGTTCGATTACAGTAGCCTCGGAAGTGCCACTTAATGATATTATAAACAACCGCGACGCTACGGGCCGGATTGCCAAATGGGCCATTGAGATCCTCCCGTTCGACATAACATACAAACCTCGACGAGCCATTAAGTCACAAGTATTGGCCAACTTCGTCACCGAATGGACGGAGGGCGAACTCCCTAAAGAGTACGGCGCATACTCCAATAGGATCATACACTTCGACGGTTCTAAAATGCTGGCTGGTCTAGGGGCTAGCGTCGTCCTGACGTTCCCAACCGGAGATACCGTTCAGTACGTATTGCAAATATTGTATACAGACTCCAACAATGCAGCCGAATACGAAGCTCTGTTGCATGGTCTTCGGATGGCAGTCTTCATGGGCATTCAACACTTGGAGGTGCGCGGGGATTCAAACCTCGCAATATCCCAAATAAATGGAGACTTTGACGCCAAGGATCCGAAAATGGCGGCCTATCGAAATGACGTCCTAAAAATGTCAGCCCGGTTCGAGGGGCTCGAATTTCACCATGTGGCTTGGGAAAACAATCAGGCGGCGGATATCCTCGCCCGCATCGGCGCAAAACGTGATGCGGTCCCCCCAACATATTTTTGGAAAGGCTGTTCAAGCCATCCGTAGTATGGGAAGGGGACACCGGTAACAACAGTCCGGACCCGGCCAAAATACCCGATACCGAACTCTCTGACACAATCGGAGGCTCCGCCACCGAAATAACACTTTCAGACCACAAAATAATGGCCATTATTGCCCCGTGGACAGAACCATTCCTGGCCTACCTGACTAGACAGGAACTTCCGGAGGACCAAAATGAGGCACGCTACATAGTGCGGCGATCCAAGGCCTACAGGGTCCATGAGGGAGAATTGTACAAAAAAAGCACTACCGGAGTCCTTCAAAGGTGCATCTCCGAAGAGGAAGGGCGGAATCGTTTGGCAGAAATTCACGCCGGACTCAGCGGTCATCACGCCGCAGCTCGAGCTCTTGTAAGCAAGTCCTTCCGTACAGGATTCTATTGGCCAACGGCCTGGGCAGATGCACATGACTTGGTCCAACGCTGCGTCGGTTGCCAGCTCTTTGCAAATCAAAGCCACATGACACCCACCGCCCTCCGAACAATCCCCATTACATGGCCCTTTGCGGTCTGGGGGCTTGACATGGTTGGACCCCTCAAAGGGGGAACCCACAAGAAAAAATACTTATTGGTCATGGTGGATAAATTCACCAAATGGATAGAGGCCAAACCTGTTAAAACAGCCAAATCCAGACCAGTGATAGACTTCATATCTGGGGTTGTACACCGTTATGGCGTCCCCCACAGCATCATCACTGATAATGGCACAAACTTCACGGACGACGAGGTAAAACTCTGGTGCAGCAAAATGGGCATCAAGCTCGATTATGCCTCAGTCTATCACCCACAAACCAACGGTCAATTCGAGCGAGCAAACGGTCTTATAATGAGCGGCATTAAACCCAGATTAGTGCGTTCCTTAACAGAGTCTAATACGCACTGGGTAGAGGAGATTGACTCCGTACTCTGGGGGCTGCGGACCACGCTGAATCGTAGTACCGGATATACACCCTTCTTTACTGTGTACGGCGCAGAGGCAGTCTTGCCCTGTGACATAATTCATGACTCACCTCGAGTGCGCATGTACGAAGAAAGAGAAGCCGAGCTCGATCGGCAGGATAGTCTGGACACCCTGGAGGAGGAGCGCGACATAGCCAAAGCCCGTTCCGCATTTTATCAGCAATAGGCTCGCAGATACCAAAGCAGAGAAGTACGGGCCAAAACTTATAACGTTGGCGAACTAGTTCTACGCCTGCCGGATAAGAAAAAGAACAAGCTCGATCCCAAATGGGAAGGTCCCTTCATTATCGACCAAGTTCTGACCGGTGGAGCGTACCGACTGTGGGATGCATCGACTATTCGACTCAAGCCGAACCCATGGAACGCAGCCAGGCTCCGAAGATTCTACGCCTAGCACCGGACTCTAAGTTAGTCCCCTCCCCTTGTACATTTTTCGCATATGCATTATCTATCTTGTTTCTCTTTCTTTCTTTTCTTTATTATTTCTCTAGGCCTTCAAGGGTCACCTTGTGCCTCGCCTGCACATTACAGATGCGCTAGCTGCACTCTACATACCTGGGGGCTTCTTTCACAGAAGCTTAAATTATTTATCTGGGCCTCATGCCCCACACATGTGTTATACTTCCGCATGTACCTTTTTTCACCATTATATGCACCGATATGACTTAAGTTTTGGCCAAGCTGGGTTGCCTGGCTCTTGTATTTATGCCCTACGTTCCCGTTAATTCGGCTAGGGCATAAGGGGAGCACCTCTGCGATTGTTACTGCCGGGTCAGCCGGATGTGTACCTCAGACTGGGTGAAGCCGAAAGCTAGCATTCTTAAGGGAATATTTGGTCGGTGAACAAAAGATGATTTTTATTTATTATCCATATCTGCCCCTAAATGTTTTTCCTGCGTTTCCTATCGCAGTCCGGACATGCACTTTAGGGCATGCTTACCCAGGGAAAGGAACTCTTAACGGAACTATTCTCCCTGGAAGATGTTTCTTACTACCCATGTAATATAACATAACTAGTTGGGCACTTGTCTGATAAAGCACTAATGACCCCTACGCCTGGTCTCCACGCATACCCCGGTTCTTACATAACTGAGCGGGTATTCGGATACACTCCGGACTTTTGGGCCCGGAGGTTGAAGCGAAAAGGTTCGCAACGACAAATGATCTACAATCCGGATAGAAGGCATTATACATGTCACTTTAATTACATAGTCATGCATACTGACTAAATTCCTCTTCTATACCATCCAACAGGCGCTCTAGCTTACAATCCTATTGAGAATACTTTGCGGCTAATTCTACTTGCCCATAAACTAAGCTAACGGGGATCTCTTTCTCGTCGGGCCCCACAAGTCCGACTTCGGCCATGTGATTTGGGTCTGCCTTGGTATACCACGACTTCACCATGGCCCAGGCTTCTCTGGCACCCTGTCGGCAGGCTGATATCTTCCATAATCAGAAGCGCCGCCGTGCTCCCTTGAGCTTCTCCGCAAGCTCGGCAACGCCCTCTGGCAGGGAGACGGACGTCCACAAGGCCTGGGCAACACCCTGCATCACCTACCGAACTTGTTCGTGCAGATGTGACAGCTTGGACAGAAGATCATCCGCAGACCCGGGCATTTCCTCCGCGGGACGACCCGTCAGCATACCTACAGACATAACGCTGTTAGTCGACTTCTTCGCCGAACTCCTTTAAAAGGACTCGTTCAAGCACTTACTGAAAATGCCGCGCCGAAGCCGCTTATTCTCTTTCTCAGAGTCTGCAAGCTGGCCACGAACGTCTTTTAGTTCCACGCTCAGCTTAATATTGGCATCTTGGAGATTGTTTTTCTCCCACCTAACTTCAGTCAGCACGCGTTTGCCAGCCTCTAGATGTCGCATAACATGCTGGACCTCTGGATTCATCTGCAACATCTGTTGTTAGATCTACAGCCGCGCCGCACACTATATGGTAACCATCATCCTTTAAAGTAAATGTTACCAGCGGGAGGCTTTTTCTGTTCCTGCAATGCGGCAACAGCGGCCCGCAGTTGGGTCTTGCATTCCTCCAGCTCCTGGGACAACCTAGTATTCTTCTCTGTAAGAACTTGCACAATAAAGATGATCCTTAGATCAGTTCTGCTATCTGTTTCAAGTCTCAGGGGCTACTGATACATATAAATCACCAGATTCACTCACCCGTACATCCTTTACATACTGACCCGTGGCTCTGGCTAGACCATCTTGAGCGGCACAGAGGTACGCCTCTCCAGAATTGAAGGCATCAAATGCCTCTGGTGAGAAACAAGTGTCACGGAGTACGGCCCGGCGGTGCCTATGATTCATAGCGCTTTCCACTTCTGAGTTAGTAGCGGATAATCTATCCGCATCCTCTGTAGGGAGATTATCCAGCACCTGCCCCATATCGGCTTCCGCCTCTATGTCCGGTCCTGGCGCCCGACTGGTGGAGGTGTGATCGGCAACATCGCCGGACATATTCCGGCGAGCGTTTTTTCTATTAAAGAAACATGGGTGTCATTACATTTTGAGAAAGATGACAACCAAGGAGTGGGGTTTTTATACCTTTGCGCCGGCATCTCCGTCCTGACTGCCTTCCTTTTTGGCCTACCCGGCCTCGGCGCCTCTGGTTGGCGAGTTGCTGCGGGTTCGGCAGGGCGTCCCGAATGCCTTCCCTGTAAAAAATGCCATATGTATATGGTGGGTGAAGTGTTTAAAAGGGGATCCTAGTTTTTGGAGTTAGGATTTTTTGGTTTTTCTTACTTGTGATGCAGGGAGCAGTCCAGGGTAGTTGGCCATAATGGCCACCATGGCATCGTCGTAGCTTAACTGATAGAACTGCCGGTCTATTAGCTCCACGGAGATAACTGAATCTTCTTCAAGTCTGGAGTCGAGGGCCCGGTCAGGGTCCTCTGGTTATGGAGAAGGGCTGCAGACCTCCTTTATGGCTTTTTGCAGTTCCTGCCGCAAAGGGGCAAGGTGAATACTTACGACAAAGAATGCGGGAAAAATGACAGCAGGGAAATATAACTAACCCAGCTTGGAGGATTGTACATGGAGAATCCATCCCGTGGCTTGATGCGGGTGAACTCCTCTTCCTCACCCTTGAACAGTTCAGACAGAATTTTCGCTAGAGCGGCGACATTGTCCGGACCCTTACACCTGCAGCGGGTGGCGTCATCCACCCCCGTTATAACACCACATGGGGTGCCCATGATATTGAAGTGGATGCACTCCCTGCATTATGCAAATCGACATAACTTCGATTATTGTCAATCCTGATTGAGCCGGTGCTTTGATCCGGTTCATCAGATAAAGGACTTCCCTGTTGTCTTCCGCCTGGGGGCTCCATGGGCGCCAACTTCGGCGCTTCTTCAGAGGAGCATTGTTGAACTCAGGAAGACCCCGCCGAACAGGGTCCGGAAGAGGAACATCCTCCATATAAAACCATTCTGAAGGCCAGTCTTCGGACGACTTCTTCGGGGTACCGGACAGGTATCTGGTATCGGCGATGCACCATATTTCGGCTTCGCCCACTTGATAAAGTGATTCCCTCTGTGTGCGAGGGACGAGGCAAAATAGCCTTTTCCACAGCTTGAAGTGAGCCTCGCAGCCCAAGAACAACTCGCAGAGAGCAATGTAGCCGGCGATATGTAGAATGGAAGCAGGGGTGAGATTGTGTAATTGGAGGCCGTAGAACTCCAGGAGCCCGCGGAGAAACAGATGAATTAAAATCTGAGTCCCCTTAGTAAATAAGGAACAAGGCAAACCCATTCCCCCATGGAGGGACAGGGAAAGCTCTCTGCTTGCTCCCCGCCGTTGTAGGTGGCAAGCCCGGCTCGAACGGGCACCATATACGCTGGAGGGAGAAATCCCTTAGTCTGCAGTTCGACTAAATGACTGTGTGGGACTGAACACCTCTCCCAATCACCGGGCTTAGGGCTTCGGGAGCGGGAGGAGGAGCCGCGGAGGTCGGCCATGCTGGAATGGATCTTTTCGGAATGTGATCTGATGGACTCTCACTGGGGGAGGATGGTATGGATCGGATCTAAGGATCCCCATCCCTTTAATAGACAATTCATTTATCTGGCTAGGGGGGCGAATGTAAAAATGCCCTGGCGCCTCGTATTCATTCGACGCGTGGGAGAAAGCCCTTACTGGGCACAGAAGCCAAGAGGTCCAAACATTTATGGGACCGGACACTACTTTATGAACGTTCGGAAGATGGAGAAGAACCCGCCTTGCAATGCCGAAGACAATACTGCGCGCCGGACTCATCGTCATTGAAGCCTGGTTCGGGGGCTACTGAGGGAGTCCTGGATTAGGGGGTATCCGGATAGCCGGATTATATCCTTTGGCCGGACTATTGGACTATGAAGATACAAGATTGAAGACTTCGTCTCGTGTCCGGATGGGACTCTACTTGGCGTGGAAGGCAAGCTAGGCAATACGGATATGTATATCTCCTCCTTTGTAACCGACCTTGTGTAAACCTAGCCCCCTCCGGTGTCTATATAAACCGGAGGGTTTTAGTCCGTAGGACAACATACAATCATACCATAGGCTAGCTTCTTGGGTTTAGCCTCTCTCTTCTCGTGGTAGATCTACTATTGTACTACCCATATCATCAATATTAATCAAGCAGGACGTAGGGTTTTACCTCCATCAAGAGGGCCCGAACCTGGGTAAAATATCGTGTCCCCTGCCTCCTATTACCATCCGCCTTAGACACACAGTTCGGGACCCCCTACCCCAGATCCGCCGGTTTTGACACCGACATTTACCTTAATACTTCTTTTGTAGTTGCGGATGCTTGCAAGAGGGGTTAATCATAAGTGGGATGCTTGTCCAAGGAAGAGCAGTACCCAAGAACCGGTCCACCTACATATCAAATTATCAAAGTACCGAACGCGAATCATATGAACGTGATGAAAACTAGCATGACGATAATTCCCATGTGTCCTCGGGAGCGTTTTCCTTTATATAAGAGTTTGTACAGGCTTGTCCTTTGCTACAAAAAGGATTGGGCCATCTTGCTGCACCTTATTTACTTTTATTACTTGTTACCCGTTACAAATTACCTTATCACAAAACTACATGTTACTGATAATTTCAGTGCTTGCAGAGAATAAATTACTGAAAACTGCTTATCATTTCCTTCTGCTCCTCGTTGGGTTCGACACTCTTACTTATAGAAAGGATTACGATAGATCCCCTATACTTGTGGGTCATCAAGACTCTTTTCTGGCGCCGTTGCCGGGAAGTGAAGCGCCTTTGGTGAGTGGAATTTGGTAAGGAAAAATTTATATAGTGTGCTGAAATTTACTGTCACTTGTTACTATGGAACATAATCCTTTGAGGGGCTTGTTTGGGGTATCTTCACCCCGACCAGTAGAGCAAAGAGTTTCTCCTCAACCTACTGAACCTACTGAAAATGTTTACTTCGAAATTCCTTCGGATATGATAGAGAAACTGCTAGCTAATCCTTTTACATGAGATGGAACATTGCATCCCGATTTGCACCTAATCTATGTGGATGAAGTTTGTGGATTATTTAAGCTTGCAGGTATGCCCGAGGATGTTATCAAGAAGAAGGTCTTCCCTTTATCTTTGAAGGGAAAGGCATTGACATGGTTTAGGATATGTGATGATATGGGATCATGGAACTACAACCGATTGAAATTGGAATTTCAGCAGAAGTTTTAGCCTATGCATCTTGTTCATTGTGATCGTAGTTATATATATAATTTTTGGCCTCGTGAAGGAGAAAGCATCGCTCAAGCTTGGGGGAGGCTTAAGTCAGTGTTATATTCATGCCCCAATCATGAGCTCTCAAGAGAAATTATTATTCAAATTTTTTATGCCCGGCTTTCTCTCGATAATCGCTCCATGCTCGATACTTCTTGTACTGGCTCTTTTATGATGAAGACTATTGAATTCAATTGGGATTTATTGGAAATAATTAAACGCAACTCTGAACATTGGGATATCGATGAAGGTAAGGAGTCAGGTATAACGCCTAAGCTTGATTGTGTTAAATCTTCTATGGATATCGATGCTTTCCGTGAATTTAGCACTAAATATGGACTTGACTCTGAGATAGTAGCTTCTTTCTGTGAATCCTTTGCTACTCATGTTGATCTCCCTAAGGAGAAGTGGTTTAAATATAATCCTCCCATTTAAGTAAAAGTAGTTGCACGTATTAAAGTTGAAGAAAAGACAATCACTTATAATGATTCTGCTGTTCCTACTGCTTATATTGAGAAATCACCTTTTCCTGTTAGAATAAAGGATCATGCTAAAGCTTCAACTGTGGTTCATAAGAGTAATACTAGAACACCTACACCCTCTGAGCAAATTAAAGTTGAACCTAGTGTTGTTGTGGTTAAAGATCTCTTGGCCGATAATATTGATGGGCATGCTATTTACTTCTGTGATGAAGCTGCTAGAATTGCTAGACCTGGCACTAAATAAACATAGACATGTTGTAGGCATGCTTGTTAATTATGTTAAAATAGGACATCATTGCTATCATGGCTTATGTGATATGGGTGCTAGTGCAAGTGCAATACCTCATTCCTTATACAAAGAAATTATGCATGATATTGCACCTGCTGAGATAGAGGAAATTGATGTTACAATTAAGCTTGCCAATAGAGACACTATTTCACCAGTTGGGATTGTTAGAGATGTTGAAGTCTTGTGTGGGAATGTTAAATATCCTGCTGATATTCTTGTTCTTGGTTCCCCACAAGATAACTTTTGTCCCATTATATTTGGTAGACCCTTCTTGAATACTGTTAATGCTAGGATATATTGCAAAAAAGGATGTTGTTACTATTGGTTTGGGGGATATGTCTCATGAGTTTAATTTTGCTAAATTTCGTGGAGAACCCCATGATAAAGAATTGCCTAGTAAAGATGAAATTATTGGTCTTGCTTCTATTGCCGTGCCTCCTAATGATCCTTTAGAACAATATTTGCTAGACCATGAAAATGATATGTTTATGAATGAAAGAAGGGAAATAGATGAAGTATTTTTTAAACAGGGACCTATTTTGAAACACAAATTGCCTGTTGAAATCCTAGGGGATCCTCCTCCACCCAAGGGTGATCCCATGTTTGAGCTTAAACCTCTACCTGATACTCTTAAATATGCTTATCTTGATGAGAAAAAGATGTATCCTATTATTATTAGTGCTAACCTTTGAGAGCATGAAGAAAAGAAATTATTGAAAACTCTGAAGAAGCACCGTGCTGCTATTGGATATACTCTTGATGATCTTAAGGGCATTAGTCCCACTCTATGCCAGCACAAAATAAAATTGGAGAAAGACGCGAAACCTGTTGTTGATCACCAACGACGGTTAAACCCTAAGATGAAAGAAGTGGTAAGAAAAGAAACACTAAAGCTTCTGGAGGCATGTATAATTTATCCCATTGCTGATAGTCAGTGGGTAAGTCCTGTCCATTGTGTCCCTAAGAAGGGAGGTATTAGTGTTGTTCCTAATGATAAAGATGAATTGATCCCACAAAGAATTGTTACAGGTTATAGAATGGTAATTGATTTCTGCAAATTAAATAAAGCTACTAAAAAGGATCATTACCCGTTACCTTTTATTGATCAAATGCTAGAAAGATTATCCAAACATACACATTTTTGCTTTCTAGATGGTTATTCTGGTTTTTCTCAAATACCCGTGTCAAAAGAGGATCAAGAAAAAGACAACCTTTACTTGCCCTTTCAGTACCTCTGCTTATAGACGCATGCCTTTTGGTTTATGCAATGCACCTGCTACCTTTCAAAGATGTATGACTGCTATATTCTCTGACTTTTGTGAAAAGATTGATAAGGTTTTCATGGATGATTTCTCCGTATATGGAACATCTTTTGATGATTGCTTAAGCAACCTTGATCGAGTTTTGCAGAGATGTGAGGAAACTAATCTTGTCTTGAATTGGGAGAAGTGCCACTTTATGGTTAATGAAGGTATTGTCTTGGGGCATAAAATTTCTGAAAGAGGTATTGAAGTTGATAAAGCTAAGGTAGATGCTATTGAAAAGATGCCGTGTCCTAAGGACATCAAAGGTATAAGAAGTTTCCTTGGTCATGCCGGTTTTTATAGGAGGTTCATTATGGAGTTCTCTAAAATTTCTAGGCCTCTGACTAATCTCTTACAAGAAGATGTTCCTTTTGTCTTTAATGATGATTGTGTAGAAGCATTTGTAATACTTAAGAAAGCCTTGATTTCTGCACCTATTGTTCAGCCTACTGATTGGAATTTACCCTTTGAAATTATGTGTGATGCTAGTGATTATGCTGTAGGTGCTGTTCTAGGACAAATAGGTGATAAGAAATTAAATGTTATCCAATATCCAAGTAAAACTCTAGACAATGCCCAAAGAAATTATGCTACTACTAAAAAGGAATTATTAGCAGTTGTATTTGCTTGTGATAAGTTCAGAACTGTTGATTCTAAAGTAACTGTTCACACTGATCATGCTGCTATTAAATATCTTATGGAAAAGAAAGATGCTAAACCTAGACTTATTAGATGTGTTCTCTTGCTACAAGAATTTGATTTGCATATTATTTTAGAAAGGGAGCGGAGAACCCCGTTGCAGACAATTTATATAGGTTAGAGAATGTTCTTGATGACCCACTACCTATTGATGATAGCTTTCCTGATGAACAATTAGTTGTCATAAATGCTCCTTGTACTGCTCCATGGTATGCTGATTATGCTAATTACATTGTTGCTAAATTTATACCACCTAGTTTCACATACCAGCAAAAGAAAAAGTTCTTCTATGACTTAAGACATTACTTTTGGGATGACCCACACCTTTATAAAGGAGTAGATGGTGTTATTAGCCGCCGTGTACCTGAGCATGAACAGGAACAGATCCTAAGCAAGTGTCACTCTGAGGCTTATGGAGGACACCATGCTGGAGATAGAACTGCACATAAGGTATTGCAATCCGGTTTTTATTGGCCTACTCTCTTCAAAGATGCCCGTAAGTTTGTCTTGTCTTGTGATGAATGTCAAAGAATTGGTAATATTAGTAGACGTCAAGAAATGCCTTTGAATTATTCACTTGTTATTGAACCATTTGATGTTTGGGGCTTTGATTATATGGGACCGTTTCCTTCCACTAATGGGTATACATATATTTTAGTTGCTGTTGATTATGTTACTAAGTGGGTAGAAGCTATTCCAACTAGTAGTGCTGATCATAACACCTCTATTAAGATGCTTAAAGAAGTTATTTTTCCGAGGTTTGGAGTCCCTAGATGCTTAATGACTGATGGTGGTCCACATTTTATTCATGGTGCCTTTCATAAAGTGCTTGCTAAGTATGATGTTAATCATAGAATTGCATCCCCATATCATCCATAGTCTAGTGGTCGAGTAGAACTGAGTAATAGAGAGCTTAAATTAATTTTGCAAAAGACTGTTAATAGATCTAGACAGAACTGTCCAAGAAACTTGATGATGCATTATGGGCTTATAGAACTACATATAAAAATCCTATGGGTATGTCTCTGTATAAAATGGTTTATGGAAAAGCATGTCACTTACCTCTCGAACTAGAACATAAGGCATATTAGGCCATTAAAGAGCTCAATTATGATTTCATACTTGCCGGTGAGAAGAGGCTTGATACGTCTCCAACGTATCTATAATTTTTGATTGTTCCATGCTATTATATTATCAACCTTGGATGTTTTATATGCATTTATATGCTATTTTATATGATTTTTGGGACTAACCTATTAACCTAGAGCCCAGTGTCAGTTTCTGTTTTTTTCCTTGTTTTAGAGTATCGCAGAAAAGGAAAATCAAACGGAGTCCAATTGACCTGAAACTTCACGGAACATATTTTTGGAACGGAAGCAATCCAGAAGACTTGGGGTGTACGTAAGGGAATCAACGAGGAAGGCACAAGGCAGGGGGGCGCGCCCACTCCCCCTGGGCACGCCATCCACCCTCGCGTGGCTCCCCCGACGTATTTCTTCCTCCTATATATATATATATATATATATATATATATATATATATATATATATATATATCCATATACCCTAAAAACTTCGGAGAGCACAATAGATCGGGAGTTCCACCGCCAGAAGTCTCTGTAGCCACCGAAAACCAATCTAGACCCATTCCGGCACCCTGCCGGAGGGGGAAATCCCTCTCCAGTGGCCATCTTCATCATCCCGACGCTCTCCATGACGAGGAGGGAGTAGTTCTCCCTCGGGGCTGAGGGTATGTACCAGTAGCTATGTGTTTGATCTCTCTCTCTCTCCTGTTCTTGAGGTGATACGATCTTGATGTACCGCGAGCTTTGCTATTATAGTTGGATCTTATGATGTTCCTCCCCCTCTACTCTCTTGTAATGGATTGAGTTTTCCCTTTGAAGTTATCTTATCGGATTGAGCCTTTAAGGATTTGAGAACACTTGATGTATGTCTTGCGTGGGATACCCATGGTGACAATGGGGTATTCTATTGATCCACTTGATGTATGTTTTGGTGATCAACTTGTGGGTTCCGTGACCTTGGGAATCTATGCATAGGGGTTGGCACACGTTTTCATCTTGACTCTTCGGTAGAAGCTTTGGGGCACTCTTTGAGGTCCTATGTGTTGGTTGAATAGATGAATCTGAGATTGTGCGATGCATATCGTATAATCATACCCACGGATACTTGCGGTGACATTGGAGTATCTAGGTGACATCGGGGTTTTGGTTGATTCGTGTCTTAAGGTGTTATTGTAGTACGAACTCTAGGGCTGTTTATGACACTTATAGGAATAGCCGAATGGATTGATTGGAAATAATAACTTTGAGGTGGTTTCCTACCTACCATAATCTCTTCGTTTGTTCTCTGCTATTAGTGACTTTGGAGTGACTCTCTGCTGCATGTTGAGGGATAGTTATATGATCCAATTATGTTATTATTGTTGAGAGGACTTACACTAGTGAAAGTATGAACCCTAGGCCTTGTTTCAATGCATTGCAATACCGTTTGTGCTCACTTTTATCCTTAGTTACCTTGTTGTTTTATATTTTCAGATTACAAAAACATTGATCTACCATCCATATACCACTTGTATCACCATCTCTTCGCCGAACTAGTGCACCTATACAATTTACCATTGTATTGGGTGTGTTGGGGACACAAGAGACTCTTTGTTATTTGGTTGCAGGGTTGCTTGAGAGAGACCATCTTCATCCTACGCCTCCTACGGATTGATAAACCTTAGGTCATCCACTTGAGGGAAATTTGCTACTGTCCTACAAACCTCTGCACTTGGAGGCCCAACAACGTCTACAAGAAGAAGGTTGTGTAGTAGACATCAAGCTCTTTTCTGGCACCGTTGCCGGGGAGGTTAGCGCTTGAAGGTATATCTTTAGATCTTGCAATCGAATCTTTTGGTTTCTTGTTTTAGCACTAGTTTATTTTATAAAAGAAAACTACAAAAAAATATGGAATTGAGTTTGCCTCATACGCTTCATCATTTTAATATCTTTCGTGAGAATGATGGAAAGGTAAATTGTCCTCAAGTGCTAGAAGAAGAATGCATTAGATTATTTGGCACTAAATATTTGAATAATGAGCATGATTGCAATGTTTTTAGTATGAATTCCTTGAATATCCATGATGCTAATTATATGCAAAGCCACAAGCTTGGGGAAGCTATGTTTGATGAAGATGATATTTTTTGTCCCCCAAGTTTTGATGAGCAAATTTATTATGATGAGAGCATGCCCCCTATTTATGATGATTATTGTGATGATTTGTATGCTATAAAGATTAATGATATCCATGAAACTTGTCATCATGATTTTAACTTTCAATTGGATTATGCCTCACATGATAGTTATTTTGTTGAGTTTGCTCCTACTACTATTCCGAATCAGAAGAATTTTGCTTATGTGGAGAGTAGTAAATTTTCTATGCTTGTAGATCATGAAAAGAATGCTTTAGGTGCTCGTTATATTGTTGAATTCATTCTTGATGATACTGAAAATTATTATGAGGGAGGAATATATGCTTGTAGGAATTGCAATAATATCAAAGTTTCCTCTCTATGTGCTTAAAATTTTGAAGTTATGCTTGTTTTACTTTCCTATGCAAGATGATTCTTGTTCCCACAAGTTATTTGCTCACAAAATCCCTATGCATAGGAAGTGGGTTAGACTTTAATGTTCTAGTCATATTCTTCAAGATGCTCTCTTTATGTTACAATTCTTATCTTTTATGTGAGCATCATTGAAATCATCATGCCTAGCTAGGGGTGTTAAACGTTAGCGCTTATTGGGAGGCAACCCAATTTTATTATTGTTCCTTGCCTTTTGCTCCTGTTTAGTAATAAATAATTTATATAGCCTCTCTTTTGGTTGTGTTTTTTGTGTTTAATTAGTGTTTGTGCCAAGTAGAACCGTTGGGAAGACTTGGGGAAAGTCTTTTTAATCTTGCTGTAAAAAACAGAAACTTTAGCGCTCACGAGAACTGCTGACATTTTTTTGGAAAGTGCTATTTAGTTAATTATTTTTTCAGATGATTAATAGATAAATTACTCAAGTCCAGCAATTTATTTTAGAATTTTTGGGGTTCCAGAACTTGCGTTAGCTACAGATTACTACAGACTGTTCTGTTTTTGACAGATTCTGTTTTTCGTGTGTTGTTTGCTTATTTTGATGAATCTATGGCTATTAAAATAGTTTATAAACCATATAGAAGTTGGAATACAGTAGGTTTAACACCAATATAAATAAATAATTAGTTCATTACAGTACCTTGAAGTGGTGTTTTCTGTTTCTTTCGCTAACGGAGCTCACGAGATTTTGTACTTTAAGTTTTGTGTTGTGAAGTTTTCAAGTTTTGGGTAAAAGATTTGATGGATTATGGAACAAGGAGTGCAAAGATCCTAACCTTAGGGATTCCCATGGCACCCCAAGATAATCTAAGGACACCTAAAAGCCAAAGCTTGGGGATGCCCCGGAAGGTATCCCCTCTTTCGTCTACTTCCATCGGTAACTTTACTTGGAGCTATATTTTTATTCACCACATGATATGTGTTTTGCTTGGAGCGTCATTTTATTTTATTTAGTTTTGCTTGCTGTTTGAATAAAATACCAAGATCTGAAATTCTTTAATGTCTTCACATAATTGCATAATTATTCGACTACTCATTGGTCTTCACTTTTATCTTTCGGAGTAGTTTGTCATTTGCTCTAGTGCTTCACTTATATCTTTTTAGAGCACGGTGGTGGTTTTATTTTGAAGAAATAGATGAACTCTCGTGCTTCACTTATATTATTTTGAGAGTCTTAGAACAGCATGGTAGTTTGCTTTGGTTACAAAACTAGTCCTAATATGATGGGCATCCAAGAGGGATATAGTAAAAACTTTCATATAAAGTGCATTGAATACTATGAGAAGTTTGATACTTGATGATTGTTTTGAGATATGAAGATGGTGATATTAGAGTCATGCTAGTTGAGTAGTTGTGAATTTGAGAAATACTTGTGTTGAAGTTTGTGATTCCCGTAGCATGCACGTATGGTGAACCGTTATGTTAAGAAGTCGGAGCATGATGTATTTATTGATTGTCCTATTTATGAGTGGCGGTCGGGGATGAGCGATGGTCTTTTCCTACCAATCTATCCCCCTAGGAGCATGCGTTTAGTACTTTGTTTCGATAACTAATAGATTTTTGCAATAAGTATGTGAGTTCTTTATGACTAATGTTGAGTCCATGGATTATACGCACTCTCACCCTTCCACCATTGCTAGCCTCTCTAATACCGCACACCTTTCGCCGGTATCATACACCCACCATATACCTTCCTCAAAACAGCCACCATACCTACCTATCATGGCATTTCCATAGCCATTCCGAGATATATTGCCATGCAACTTTCCACCATTCCGTTTATCATGACACGCTCCATCATTGTCATATTGCTTTGCATGATCATGTAGTTGAAATTTTAGTTGTGGCAAAGCCAGCGTTCATAATTCTTTCATATAAGTCACTCATGCATCATTGCTATCCCGGTACACCGCCGGAGGCATTCATATAGAGTCATACTTTGTTATAGTATCGAGTTGTAATCATTGAGTTGTAAATAAATAGATGTGTGATGATCATCATTCATAGAGTATTGTCCCCAAAAAAGGGAAAGGCCAAAAAAAGAAAAAGAAAAAGACAGGCAAAAAAGGGGACAATGCTACTATCCTTTTTTCGACACTTGTGCTTCAAAGTACCACCGTGATCTTCATGATAGAGAGTCTCTTGTTTTGTCACTTTCATATACTAGTGGGAATCTTTCATTATATAACTTGGCTTGTATATTCCAACAATGGGCCTCCTCAAGTGCCCTAGGTCTTCGTGAGCCAGCAAGTTGGATGCACACCCATTTAGTTTCTTTTGTTGAGCTTTCATACATTTATAGCTCTAGTGCATCCGTTGCACGGCAATCCCTACTCACTCACATTGATATCTATTAATGGGCAGCTCCATAGCCCGTTGATACGCCTAGTTGATGTGAGACCATCTTCTCCTTTTTGTCTTCTCCACAACCACCATTCTATTCCACCCATAGTGCTATGTCCATGGCTCACGCTCATATATTGCGTGGAGATTGAAAAGGTTTGAGAACATCAAAAGTATGAAACAATTTCTTGGCTTGTCATCGGGGTTGTGCATGATTTGAATACGTTGTGTGGTGAAGATGGAGCATAGCCAGACTATATGATTTTGTAGGGAGAACTTTCTTTGGCCATGTTATTTTGAAGAGACATAATTGCTTAGTTAGTATGCTTGAAGTATTATTATTTTTATGTCAATGTTAAACTTTTGACTTGAATCTTATGGATCTGAATATTCTTGCCACAATAAAGAGAATTACATGGATAAATATGTTAGGTAGCATTCCACATCAAAAATTCTGTTTTTATCATTTACCTACTCGAGGACGAGCAGGAATTAAGCTTGGGGATGCTGATACGTCTCCAACGTATCTATAATTTTTGATTGTTCCATCCTATTATATTATCAACCTTGGATGTTTTATATGCATTTATATGCTATTTTATATGATTTTTGGGACTAACCTATTAACCTAGAGCCCAGTGCCAGTTTTTGTTTTTTCCTTGTTTTAGAGTATCGCAGAAAAGAAAAATCAAACGGAGTCCAATTGACCTGAAACTTCATGGAACTTATTTTTGGAACAGAAGCAATCCAAAAGACTTGGGGTGTACGTAAGGGAAGCAACAAGGTAGGGGGCGCGCCCACCCCCCTGGGCGTGCCCTCCACCCTCTTGGGCCCCTCGTGGCTCCCCTGGCGTATTTCTTCCTCCTATATATATCCATATACCCTAAAAACTTCGGGGAGCACAATACATCGGGAGTTTCGCCGCCAGAAGCCTCCGTAGCCACCGAAAACCAATCTAGACCCGTTTCGGCACCCTGCCGGAGGGGGAAATCCCTCTCCAGTGGCCATCATCATCATCCTGGCGCTCTCCATCATGAGGAGGGAGTAGTTCTCCCTCGGGGCTGAGGGTATGTACCAGTAGCTATGTGTTTGATCTCTCTCTCTCTCTCGTGTTCTTGAGGTGATACGATCTTGATGTATCGCGAGCTTTGCTATTATAGTTGGATCTTATGATCTTCCTCCCCCCTCTACTCTCTTGTAATGGATTGAGTTTTCCCTTTGAAGTTATCTTATCGGATTGAGTCTTTAAGGATTTGAGAACACTTGATGTATGTCTTGCGTGGGATACCCATGGTGACAATGGGGTATTCTATTGATCCACTTGATCTATGTTTTGGTGATCAACTTGCGGGTTTCGTGACCTTGGGAATCTATGCATAGGGGTTGGCACACATTTTCGTCTTGACTCTCCGGTAGAAGCTTTGGGGCACTCTTTGAGGTCCTATGTGTTGGTTGAATAGATGAATCTGAGATTATGTGAAGCATATCGTATAATCATACCCACGGATACTTGAGGTGACATTGGAGTATCTAGGTGACATTAGGGTTTTGGTTGATTTTTGTCTTAAGGTGTTATTCTAGTACGAACTCTAGGGCTGTTTGTGACACTTATAGGAATAGCCCAACGGATTGATTGGAAAGAATAACTTTGAGGTGGTTTCGTACCCTACCATAATCTTTCTTCGTTTGTTCTCCGCTATTAGTGACTTTGGAGTGACTCTTTGTTGCATGTTGAGGGATAGTTATATGATCCAATTATGTTATTATTGTTGAGAGGACTTACACTAGTGAAAGTATGAACCCTAGGCCTTGTTTCAACGCATTGCAATACCGTTTGTGCTCACTTTTATCCTTAGTTACCTTGTTGTTTTTATATTTTCAGATTACAAAAACCTTTATCTACCATCCATATACCACTTGTATCACCATCTCTTCGCCGAACTAGTGCACCTATACAATTTACCATTGTATTGGGTGTGTTGGGGACACAAGAGACTCTTTGTTATTTGGTTGCAGGGTTGCTTGAGAGAGACCATCTTCATCCTACGCCTCCTATGAATTGATAAACCTTAGGTCATCCACTTGAGGGAAATTTGCTACTGTCCTACAAATCTCTGCACTTGGAGGCCCAACAACGTCTACAAGAAGATTGTTGTGTAGTAGACATCAAGGCTTTTTGACATTAGCTCACTTGATGAATGGGGAACCCAGGCCTATTAGAATGCCAAACTTTTTAAGGATAAAGTCAAAAGATGGCATGACAAAAGGATGCAAAAATGTGAGTTTAATGTAGGTGATTATGTATTGTTATACAACTCTCGTTTAAGATTTTTTGCAGGAAAACTCCTCTCTAAATGGGAAGGTCCTTACGTCATCGAGGAGGTCTATTGTTCCAGTGCCATAAAAATCAACAACTTCGAAGGCACAAATCTGAGGGTGGTGAACGGTCAAAGAATCAAACATTATATCTCTGGTAATCCTATAAATGTTGAAACTAATGTTATTGAAACCGTAACCCCGTAGGAATACATAAGGGACACTTTCCAGAACATTTCAAACTTTGAAATGGAAGAGGTATGAGGTACTGTAAGTAAACCGACTCCAAAACAGTTCTAATAGAAAATTTTCTCCGTTTTGGAATATTTAAGAAAATAGAAAAAATAAGAAGCTGTCCGGGAAGGACACGAGGCTTCCGCGAGGGTGGATGGCGCGCTCTACCCCCCTGGGCGCGCCCCCTGCCTCGTGGGCACCTCGTGTGCTATCCGGACTCTGTTTTCTTGGTTGGTACTTCCTTTGGTCGGTAAAAATTCATTATATATTCTCCCGAAGGTTTTGACCACTGTACCACGCGATTATCCTCTATTTTTGTTTCGAGCTGTTTCTGCCGCAGATTTAGAGAGAGATGTCGTCTCAAGACTCAGACGGAGAAAGCTATATCTCACATCTCATTGCCGATCCAAAGACCTATGGGGACCTATCTCCTTGTGGTCGAACTACGGATGATGAGGAGGATGCTCACTTGAGGATGATCAATGATTCAAGTTCGGAGGAGGCGGATGCCCCTTTACCTCAACCTGGGGATATGCACGTGAAGTTCAAGAAGTCTAGTCTCCCCAAGAGGGCTAAACTGTCTAACAACCGATCTATTCCTTCTCGTTTTCGGAAGAAAAGCAAAGGAGATTTATGTGACAAGATCTTGAAGCTGGAATCAGAGGTTGATGATTTAAAGGAGGAGATCGCTCTTCTCAATTACAACATGAAAAAGCCGAAGGCACAATTGTCATCATCATCACCATCACCAGCAAAGAAGAACTGAGCATCGGGTATGGGCACTCCCCTTGGCAACTGCCAAGCTTGGGGGAGTGCCCCGGTATCGTATCACCATCACACTTTTATATTTACCGTTTTTCTTAGTTCGATCCTTTTGGTAATATCTTGATCTAGTAGAATGAAGTTTTAGTATGGTCTAGTTTTGAGTTTTTGCTTTATGATCCTTCTATGTAATCGAGTCCGCGAGCTATATAATAAAGATTACTGTTGAGTCAAGGGCTTTGCTTCTTGCTATGATCTTGAGGGAATAAAAATAAAAAGATTAAAAGAATTAAAGAGATCATATGGATCTTATGGAGAGTAATGACTTCACATATAAAAAGTATGATGAATAAAAGTTGTTGAGAGTTGACAAACATAGTTTTGGTCACCGTTGCAATTAATAGGAAGTAATAAAGAAAGAGAGGTCTTCACATATAAATATACTATCTTGGACATCTTTTATGATTATGAGCACTCGTTAAAATATGACATGCTAAAGAGATGATGTTGGACAAGGAAGACAACGTAATGTGTTATGTTTTCTTACATCCGAAATAAATTATATTGTCATGGATCATCGAACATGTTGAGCTTGCTTTTCCCTCTCATGCTAGCCAAATTCTTTGCACCAAATAGAGATACTACCTGTGCTTCCAAATATCCTTAAACCCAGTTTTGCCATGAGAGTCCACCATATCTACCTATGGATTGAGTAAGATCCTTGAAGTAAGTTGTCATTGTTGCAAGCACTAAAAATTGCTCTCTAAATATGTATGATTTATTAGTGTGGAGAAAATAAGCTTTATACGATCTTGTGATGTGTAAGAAATAAAAGCGACAGACTGCATAATAAAGGTCCATATCACAAGTGGCAATATAAAGTGACATTCTTTTGCATTAAGATTTCGTGCATCCAACCATAAAAGCACATGACAACCTCTGCTTCCCTCTGCGAAGGGCCTATATTTTATTCTTGTCTTATACTTCATACAAGAGTCATTGTGACCTTCACCTTTCCTTTTTACATTTTATCCTTTGGCAAGCACAATGTGTTGGAAAGATCCTGATATATATATAGCTAATTGGATGTGAGTTTTCATGAACTATTATTGTTGACATTACCCTTGAGGCAAAAGGTTGGGAGGCAATACTATAAGCCCCTATCTTTCTCTGTGTCCGATTAAAACTTCATACCCATAAATATTGCGTGAGTGTTAGCAATTGTGAAAGACTAAATGATGGTTGAGTATGTGGACTTGCTTAAAAGTTCTTATATTGACTCTTTCCTATGTTATGATAAATTGCAGTTGCTTCAATGACTGAGATTATAGGTTGTTGGTTCTCAATGAAGTTTCTGATTATAGGTTATTGACTCTTTCCTATGTTATGATAAATTGCAGTTGCTTCAATGACTGAGATTATAGGAGTTGTTCTACCGGGGAAACTTCCCTCCGGGAGGGGGAAATCATCACCACCGTCATCATCATCGATCCTCTCATTGGGAGGGGGTCAATCTCCATGAACATCTTCACCAACACCATCTCATCTCAAATCCTAGTTCATCTCTTGTATCCAATCTTTGTCCCAAAGCCTCAGATTCGTACCTGTGGGTTGCTAGTAGTGTTGATTACTCCTTGTAGTTGATGCTAGTTGGTTTATTCGGTGGAAGATCATATGTTCAGAATCTTTATGCATATTAATACCCCTCTGATTATGAACATGAATATGATTTGTGAGTAGTTATGTTTGTTCCTGGGGACATGGGAGAAGTCTTGCTATAAGTAGTGATGTGAATTTGGTATTCGTTCAATATTTTGGTGAGATGTATGTTGTCTTTCCTCTAGTGGTGTCATGTGAACGACGACTACATGACACTTCACCATTGTATGGGCCTAGAGGAAGGCATTGGGGAGTAATAAGTAGATGATGGGTTGCCAGAGTGACAGAAGCTTAAACCCTAGTGAGGGAGTTCTGGATTGGGGGGGTCTCTGGACAGCCGGACTATATTCTTTGGCTGGACTGTTAGACTATGAAGATACAAGATTGAAGACTTCGTCTCGTGTCCGGATGGGACTCTACTTGGCGTGGAAGGCAATCTAGGAAATACAGATATATGTATCTCCTCCTTTGTAACCGACCTTGTGTAACCCTAGCCCTCTCCGGTGTCTATATAAACTGGAGGGTTTTAGTCTGTAGGACAACATACAATCATACCATAGGCTAGCTTCTAGGGTTTAGCCTCTCTGATCTCGTGGTAGATCTACTCTTGTACTACCCATATCATCAATATTAATCAAGCATGACGTAGGGTTTTACCTCCATCAAGAGGGCCTGGACCTGGGTAAAACTTCGTGTCCCCTGCCTCCTGTTACCATCCGCCTAGATGCACAGTTCGGGACCCCCTACCCGAGATCCGCCGGTTTTGACACCAACATTGGTGCTTTCATTGAGAGTTCCTCTGTGTCGTCGCCGTTAGGCTTGATGGCTCCTTCTATCATCGTTAGCGATGTAGTCCAGGGTGAGACTTTTCTCCCCGTGCAGATTTTTGTATTCGGCGGCTTTGCACTGCGGGCCAATTTGCTTGGCCATTTGGAGCAGATTGAAAGCTACGCCCCTGGCCATCAGGTCAGGTTTGGAAACTTAAGCTACACGGCTGATATCCGCAGAGACTTGATCTTCGATGGATTCGAGCCTCTGCCTTGTGCGTCATGCGGTCATGATGAGTACGATTTAGCTCTACCATCTGACAGTGTTCAGGAGATCGCATCGGCAGCCGCTCCGACCCTCAATTCGGAGCCAGTTGCGCCGTCCGTGGACGGGTGGATGGACCCCGCCACGGAGGCCTTACCCCCATAGGCGATCGAGCCGAACATCGACCTTACTCTGGACAAGAGCCGTGTTGACAAACTGCCGGATCTCTCTCCGGCCACGGACTCCGAACCGCCTGCGCCCGTTCCTAGAGAATCCAATTGGGCGCCGATCATGGAGTTTACCTCCGCGGATATTTTTCAGCACACGCCCCTTGGTGACATACTGAACTCATTAAGGTCTCTCTCCTTGTTAGGAGAATCCTGGCCGAACTATGTCCGGCAGGATTGGGATGCGGATGGCGTCAAAATTCACCGCCCACCCACCACCCACTTAGTAGCCACTGTCGATGACCTAACCGACATGCTCGACTTCGACTTCGAAGACATCGACGGTATGGACAACGATGCAGGAGACGAACAGGAACCACTGCCCACAGGGCACTGGACGCCCACTTCATCACATGACGTATACATGGTGGACACACCAAAAGAAAACGACCACGAGGAACAGAAGGACGCAATGAAGGGTTGTCCCCTCAAGAAGCAGTCAAAGCGGCAGCGTAATCGCCGCTCCAAATACTGCCTCGGCAGAAACAACGATCATACAGACCCAGCGTTAGAGCAGGGTGAACCATCGCCGGACCACGGCAACACAGAGAATCAAACCGAACAACCCGATTCTGTCAAAGATAACAGTCCGGATGACATCACCCCCGGAGCAACAGAATACCCGTCAAAGGCTCGTTGCCACCGCGTGGAGTCTAAAAAAGCAGAAGCAAAGGCTCAAGGGCGTGCAAGACACACTTAAAATCAGATGGAGTAAAGTACTCAATACAACAGCGAAGTACGGCGGTAATTGCCCCACCAAGAGCTACCCGAAGCGGAAGTTGCTACGTGAATTCTATGAGGAGGCCTTAGATCCCCCGCAACCAAAAATCAAAACGGCCACCTGGCCGGATAGACGATCTCACGGCCAACATAGAGCGGCAAACAACGCCGCACATAAGCCAATACGCGATCCATGTGAGGGCTCGCATCAAAAGGACAGCGCAACCAGATCCAGATATGGACCACGCAAGCGCGCTCTAGCATATGATGCAACACAACAAACATCCGAACAACACGGTAAACCCAGATACAGGGTGCCGCACACCCCCTATGTTTCACCGAGGAGGTGTTGGACCATGAATTTCCAGAGGGATTCATACCCGTAAACATAGAGGCATATGACGGAACAACAGACCCTAGGGTCTGGATTGAGGACTATATCCTCCATATCCATATGGCTCGAGGAGATGATCTCCACGCCATCAAGTACTTACCCCTCAAGCTCAAAGGGCCAGCTCGGCACTAGCTTAAAAGCCTCCCCGAAAACTCCATTGGAAGCTGGGAAGAGCTCGAAGATGCTTTTCGGGCCAATTTTCATGGGACTTATGTCCGACCTCCGGATGCGGATGATTGGAGTCATATAACTCAACAGCCCAGAGAGTCAGCCCGAAAGCTTTGGAACAGGTTTCTTACTAAAAAGAACCAAATAGTCGACTGTCCGGACGCCGAAGCCTTGGCAGCTTTTAAGCATAGCGTCCGCAATGAATGGCTTGCCAGACACCTCGGCCAAGAAAAGCCGAGAACAATTGCAGCATTAACAAGCCTCATGACCCGCTTTTGCGCGGGTGAGGACAGCTGGCTAGCCAGATGCAACACCAGCGACCCAAGTACATCCAAAGTTAGAGATGAAAATGGGAAATCATGACGCAGCAAAAATAATAAGCGCCGGAATAAAGAAGACAACCCGAAGAGCACGGCAGTAAACGCCGGATTCAAAAGCTCTCGGCCAGGTCAGCAAAAGCCGCCCCTTAAAGGCACCAGAGATGAACTGTCCAGCCTGAACAAAATTCTGGACCAAATATGTCAGATCCATAGCACCCCTAGTAAACCCGCTAATCATACCCACAGAGAATGTTGGGTCTTCAAGCAGTCCGGCAAGCTGAACACCGTACACAAAGAGGAGGATACACCAAGCAAAGACGAGGATGAGCCTCTCAAGCAAGACACTTGGGAACAAAAGAAATTTCCACCAGAAGTTAAAATAGTAAACGTGTTACACGTGATCAAGGGGAGAAATAAAGCGGCACTCCCAGAGAAATATGCCCAAGGGCCTATCACCGCGGAGTCCTGCCACTAGTCGGCTCAACCGATCACTTTCGACCATCGGGACTACTCAGCAAATATCCGGCATGCAGGATGGGCTGCCTTGGTATTAGACCCAATAATTGACGGATACCATTTCACACGAGTCCTGATGGACGGTGGCAGCAGTCTAAACCTGATATATCAGGACACAATCCGCAAAATGGGGATAGACCCAACGAAAACTTGCCACAACAATACTACCTTTAAAGGAGTAACGCCAGGCCCAGGGGCTCACTGCACGGGCTCCCTGCTACTAGAAGTTATATTCGGCTTCCCCGATAACTTCCGTAGCGAAATTTAACCTTCCACATTGCTCCGTTCCAAAGTGTCTATCAAGCACTATTTGGACGCGAAGCTTTCGCTCGCTTTAACGCAATACCACACTACACTTCCCTCATGCTTATGATGCCCGGTCCATGTGGCATCATTATAGTAAATGGAAATATGGTGTGATCCCTGTGCGCCAAAGAGAATGCGGCTGCCTGGGCAGCCGCACACTAAAACGGCCTCACCAACTAAAGTATTCGATAGGTCGTCAAGACCACAGACATGGTTAGACGAGTCCGGCGCAGCTGTATGTAATTCGTATAGGTTTGATGGCCATACCCCTATCACAAATACAAGGGGCTCAACGCGCGCAGACAAGTGGCAATTTTTACTCATCTTGAATTATACATGGTTTTTTCAAAAAACCTACCTTTTTGCACGACAACTCTTGACCTAAGTTCCTCTCTTTTATAGATGACCACCGTGCTACACCCGTCCAGGATATGGCACAACGGAGATACAGGCGCAGACGTGCAACAGGGACCCGTTCCAAGGATTCTTTTTAGATTAAGACCCTGCGTCAACCTTTTTTACTGTCTCTTGTTGATACACATCCCTCGGATTCTCAGTACAATTGAGAAGGATGCTGGCGTCTTGGCATGTGGCCACGTCAGAATAATGCACGTACCTGAACACCAGGGGCTTCTTACAAAGGGCACTGATTAGGCCCGGTTCATACCATAAAGACCGAATACCTTAGGGAGTGTTTGGCGTCGCGAGTTTGGCCCTATATGCATCAGCTCCGAATCATGTCTTTGGTCAAATGTTGGGTTTGCCCGGCTCCTATGTTTTGGTACCTTACGTTCCGCTCTATCGGCTAAGGTAGCACTAGGAGAACTACTGCGATTGTGCCCCGGGTCATCCGGATGAGCACCTCAGTAGAGAAAGCGGAAAACTGACTGTCATGATATAGCGTGAGACTGGTCAACCACTCGATGACCTATCGGAATGTTAGAATTCCTCCGCCTTAACGAAGGGCCGTTTCCCGGCCAGGCATGTACGCACCCCGAATTCGAGAGAGTGCGGAGCCACCAGGGGCTATATACTAGCCCCACCGTCAAACTCCTATGGCTAAGTGAAAGTGTTAAAGCATTATAGTCCGGTTGCCTCATTCGCTGCACTACACCTCCTTAATAGTACCAAGACGTTGGGTTAAGTGTGAACACACGTCTTCTACGAACACCTCCGCATTATATGCGTCGGGGCTGAAGCCGACGACCGCAATCTTTCAGGTTATACACATGTATACATAAACGGCCGCACAGGAGGCATCATATTACTTTCAAGCAAAAGTATAAACACAACCTTAATAAATTTCATAAAAACATTGTGTTTACAATGGGAATACATGTCACTCAAACATAATATTCTTTGAGCACTGGGCCTCTATCAAACGAGCACCCTCGAGAACCTCTTCGAAATAGTGCTCGGCAGCCACTCGGCCTATGGCCGAACCCTGCACCGCAACAGTGGTAGCATCCATCTCCGCCCAGTATGTTTTAACACGGGCAAGGGCCATCCACGAGCCTTCTATGCATGCCGACCTCTTCATCGCATTGATGCGCGGCACCGCACCAAGAAACTGCTGCACGGCTTCGGCTTCGGCTTCGGCTTCGGCTTTGGCTTCGGCTTCGGCTTCGGCTTCGGCTTTGGCTTCGGCTTCGGCTTCGGCTTCGGCTTCGGCTTTGGCTTCGGCTTCGGCTTCGGCTTCGGCTTTTCCGGCCACAGCCGATCCACGACAGTCCTCATGGCGAGTCCGCACAACCTATTGAGTTCGGCCCATTCGGCTAGCTGATCAGTAAACGAAAGCGGACGCTCTGGAACATTAAATTGCAACCAGAACAGCTTGTCCACTTCACGATCTGTTTGATCTCAGAAGTATTTGGCCGCATCGACAGCGCTCGCCGCCAAGTCCATATATGCATCTGCCGAACTCCACAGCCGATCCAGAGGGGCATACCGCGGATCTCCGAACTTCCTTCGCAGCATAAAGGGCTTCCCAGCCGCAATATCCCCGGCTTCATGCAGCTCCTCCTTCTTCGCTCTCATAGCAGAGCGGGTGTCTTTGTTTGCCATCGTGGCCTTTTCAAGGTCCATTGCCTTCGCTCGGTTTTCTTTTTCAAGGAACTGGCAACGGTTGGCAGTGTCTTTTAACTTTACGGCCATTTTTGCCGTCTTCTCTTTGCTCTGGCAATGCGCGGACTTCTCGGCTTTCAACTCTTCGGCCGCCTTCAAAGCAGCCGCATTACTAATCCTTGCTTGTTCTTTGGCTCGGGCAAGTTCCGCCCGCAGGATTTCGACGGTGGCAGCTCCATCTGCAGTCACAACATATTAAAGATACTGGCATCATGCTGCTCTTACTATGTGGCATTCACCAGAAAATACCACTTACCCTGTGCCTCGTCAAGCCTCTTGTTAACAAGCTCGATGTCGGCATCCGCCGCATCTATTTGCCGCTTTAGTTTGGCAAACTCATGAGTCTGGCTAGCCACCAGAGCTCCCACTACCTGCACATTAAAGCGGTATGGTTATTGCCTGGGACTATGATCCTCTGTTTGCCACTGTTCTCGGTGATAACCAGAGTCTCAGGGGCTACTATCTACACAGGGCACACCTAAAAAAATGTGCGGTACCATCACAAATGTACATCATTTTACGTACCTCAAAGCCCGTCAGTAGACTCATAAAGGCATCATGCAACCCGCTTTCGGCGGATGAAATCCTTTCCATCATCGTACCCATCAATGTACGGTGTTCTTCTGAGATGGCCGCTCGCTCCAACAGCTCTCTCAGTACGTCCGACCGCATACCAGACGGTGTTGGACTCTTCTATTTGCTCTCTTCGAGAGCCGGATGCTGGGGACTTCGGGTGACTATAGGATTATCTTTTGGCCTCACCAGATCCGGAGAGGCCCTCCGTGACGACACCTCAAGGTCGCCCGCTTCTTGAGAGGAGGAGTCCGGGGGAGGCGTTTCACTCTCCATCATCTCCGGAAGAAGATCCCCCAAAGACGAGCTCTGCTGAGAAGGGCTAAGATCCGAACTGCAAGATAAATACTTTGGTTATTTTCCTCAGAGGTAAGGTAATATATCTTCACTATTAAAGTACTTTTTAATTACTTACAGCTCGTTAGAGGGCTGATCCCCGCGCGGACTTTGTGCGGCAAGAGCACCCTCCAAGGCAGGACCCTCTGGTGGAGATTTCTTCTCCCGCTTGGAAACCTTGGTCTCCGGATCTTTAGAGGTAGCCCTCTTCCTTCCCCGGGGTGAGAAAATGTCAGATTCCTCCCCTCGGTTATCCTCCCTCACGGAGGCGCTCGTTCCCTCGGTCGGAATAGGTAGCGATGGAGGCCTGCTTTCACCCTCATTATCCCCCCTTTGTCTTCCTCTGAGAGCTCCGGGCAAGGTGCTAGCTCGAGCATCTTTTCCAGTACCGGATTTTCCAAACCCTCAGGAAGGGGGGCCGAACACCGAATCATCTTCGCCTTTGTTATCCAGTCCTGGTCAAAGAGCGAGTTCTTAGAATAACATCATGATAAATGAAAGGCGGTGTGTTCGGCTAGAGGATAGCTTACTTGGTCGGCGGTGCAGTTACTGCTCAGGCCCACATCCTCGGTAGTATCTGGACACTCTATCTGGGGTCCGAAGAATGATCTATACATCTCCTTGTGCGTCAGGCCGAGGAAATTCTGAATAGCATGCGATCCTTCTGGGTTGAACTCCCACATGCGAAGAGGCCGGCGTTTGCATGGCTGGATTCGTCGAACCAGCATGACTCGCATTACCAAAATCAAACTGAAATCTCCTTCGAAGAGATTTTGAATGCGGCTTTGCAGTATAGGCACGTCCTTGGCGGGACCCCAGCTCAGCCCTCTACTAATCCATGACATCAATTGTGGTGGAGGGCCTGAGCGGAAAGCAGGGGAAGCCGTCCGCTTGGTACTTCTTGGAGCTGTGATTTAAAACCACTCCCGTTGCCATAATCCAGACACCTCTGGAATAGAACCCTTTGGCCATGGAGCTCTGGCGATCCTGCTTATTAATGCGCCTCCGCACACTACATCCTGCCCCTCGACCATCTTCGGCTTCACGTCAAAGGTCTTGAGCCATAGGCTGAAGTGAGGGGTAATGCGAAGGAAAGCCTCACATACAACAATAAATGATGAGATGTGGAGAAAGGAGTCCGGGGCTAGATCGTGGAAATCTAGCCCGTAGTAAAACATCAGCCCCCTAACGAAGGGATCCAGAGTGAGGCCTAGACCTTGGAGGAAGTGGGAGATGAACACGATGTTTTCGTTGGGTTTAGGAGTAGGGATGACCCGCCCTCGGGCAGGCAGCCGATGCGAAACCTCGGTGGTCAGGTATCTGGCCTCCCTCAACTTCTTGATATCTTCTTCCGTAACGGAGGAGGGCATCCACCGGCCTTGAAGGCTAGATCCGGACATGATTAAAGGTCTGAAGCACCTGACCTAGGCTTTGGGTGTTAGAACTTGAGGCGGGGGAAGGATTCGATTGAGCACGGGAGGGAAAGAGTAAAAGCCTTGTCCCTTTATAAAGAGGGTGAATATCAAGCGTCCTCTCCGTAGCCGTTTGGGACTTGCCTATAATCTAGGAGTCCTAGATACGGTTGGGAGCGTTTTCCTTTATATAAGAGTTTGTCTAGGCTTGTCATTTGCTACAAAAAGGATTGGGCCATATTGATGCACCTTATTTACATTTATTACTTGTTACCAGTTGTCGGTGTCAAAACCGGCGGATCTCGGGTAGGGGGTCCCGAACTATGAGTCTAAGGTCGATGGTAACAGGAGACAGGGGACACGATGTTTACCCAGGTTCTGGACCTCTCTATGGAGGTAATACCCTACGTCCTGCTTGATTGATCTTGATGAATATGAATATTACAAGAGTTGATCTACCACGAGATTGTAATGGCTAAACCCTAGAGGTCTAGCTTGTATGGCTATGGTAATGAATATATTTCTCTCCTACGGACTAAGTCCTCTGGTTTATATAGACACCAGGAGGATCTAGGGTGACACAAGGTCGGTTACAAAGAAAGGAATCTACATATTTGGTCGCCAAACTTGCCTTCCACGCCAAGGAGAGTCCCATCCGGACACGGGTGCAGTTTTCGGTCTTCATGTTCTTCATAGCCCATCGGTCCAGCCCATGGCTAACAGGCCGAACGCCCGAGGACCCCTTAGTCCAAGACTCCCTCAGTAGCCCCTGAACCTGGCTTCAATGACAAGGTATCCGGCGCGTAGATCTGTCTTCGGCATTGCAAGGCGGGTTCCTCCTTCTGAACTCCAAGATAGTCTAAGGATGAAACAAACGTGTCCGGATCTGCAACACACAGCCATAGAGAGTATAATATTTCACGAATCCAATCTGCTGACCATTTTAGTAATGTGACGTCACGCTTGCCCGGTTATTATTTTGACCCGTTTCCCGTCCCGCCATTCCATGTTTCGGGGCGTGGTTTTTGTTGGCATGTCCTGTCGAAGCAGAGATCGTGTCCCCTTATCGCGGGATTCTCATCAATATGAGCGTGGGTAACCCAACCGTCTTGTGGGAAAGATTCCTTAGGAATAGGCAGGTTCTCAGGCTTAGGAGGAGACGTCCAATACCTGTTGCCTTTACAAAGGAACCAAGGGCCATCTTTTTTATGCCAAACCTCTCCTCAGCCTTCCCAACCTCGAGTTCTAGCACCCAAGGTCCAACTTCATTGCTTCAAGCCTCCCCACCATGTCAGGACCCAGCCCTCAAGGCCGATGGGTGGCTTCCTCCGTTACAGAGGAGGATATTGCGAAGCTTCAGGCGGCCAGATACTTGACCGCAGAGATCCACCATAGGCTTCCTGCTCAAGGAGAGGTTATTCCGACCCCCGGATCTGGAGAGAGGGTCGTATTCATCTCCCACTTCCTCCGAGGGCTAGTGTTTGCTCTTCACCCCTTCATCTGGGGGCTAATGTTTTATTATGGACTTGATTTTCATGATCTATCTCTGGACTCTTTCCTCCATGTCTCAGCGTTTATCATTACATGCGAGGCCTTCCTCCGAATCCCCTCACACTCTGGCTTATGGCTCAAGACTTTTAGTGTGAAGCCGAGGGTGGTCAACAGGGAATAGGCGGAGTGCGGTGGTGCTGTAGTGAGCAAGCTTACCAACACTCTCTGGCCCAAAGGCTCTTTCACCGAAACCTCCAACCAATGGCAGCGAGAGTGGTTTTATGTCACGGAACCCCGTAGCACCAAGTGGGCAGCTATACCCGCGTTCCGTTCCGGCCCTCCGCCGCAGCTTGCATCATGGATTAACATGGGACTGGACTGGGGATCAGTTGAAGAAGTCCAAACTCTACAGAGCCGCATCCGAACCCTCGTTGGGAGAGGCATCGATCTTGTCAACGTGATTCAAGTGATGCTAGTTTCCGAAATCCTGCCATGCCAGCGCAGGTCTCGCCGCATGTGGGAGCTTAATCCAGAAGGACCACGAACCCTCCAACACTTCTTTGACAGTACGCACGAAGGGATGTGGAAGCTGTTTTTCGGGAAGCGAAAACATTGGCCGGACAGTACTGAGGATGTTGCCCTTGACTGCCATCGTCCGGATACCCCGGTAAGCACTGGTCTTCCGAACACTTTGTAGTTACGCATACCGTAATATGGTACTGAGCAAATAATCTTCTTCTAGGGCTGGATAAATAAAGCGGAACTAATCATGTGTTTGCCCCCCCTGCCCGAAGGCCCAATGAATCCCGTTTTAACAAGGATGCTTGCCCTGGTACCATACCAGATGCCTGCGAAGGGGGGCAAGCCGGAGAGGACCAAAGATGGCCTCCATCCTGAAGGTGCATCAGACATTGTGTCCGGAGGAATCAAGATCCCATTGTCTGAAGACAAAAATGTGGGGGAGGTCAACGCCTCTTCCCCCGATGGAAAGAAAAGGGCCGCCTTCGAAGATTGGGAGGAAAAGGCTTCTAAGCGAGGCAAGATGCCTTTGTCGGGCGGCTCAGGCTTGGAGGACGTCGACGCACAGTCTCATGATGAGGAGAAGCCTCAGGCCAAATTGTAAGTAAACAAGGACGTTTTAGACCAGTCCTGTTCTTTTCCTTGTGATGCCTAGATTATATTATTTTTTTGCAGTTCGGCACACAGTCTTCTTCAACAATCCTCTTCCTCGGGGGACCTTCTCCCAGAGATGATGGACAGCGAGACGCCTCCACCGGCCTCTCCGCCCCATAGGGCAGACGACTTCGAGGTGTCGTCGCGGAGGGTCTCCCCCGACCAACAGACGGTGCGAAGGATGATGAAGATATTACCGAAGGTGATACTTCAGTGGCCCAGGGTCCGGGGATCAGTAATGAAGGCCCCGAACAATCCGGTCTACAGCCATATACGAATATACAGATCCCTTCAAAGGGTGGTCGTACTCCTACAGCAGCCTCCGGAGATCTAGAGGCACTAGATATACTGACTAACATGTTGCAGCAGGCGTCCGTCTCAGAGGAACATCATACCTTGATGGGCACAGTCGTTGAAAAGGTCTTGTCCACGAAGCACGGATTGAATGAGGCTTTTGTGGGCCTACTAAGAGGTTTTGAGGTTTGTACTGTAATACATTCAATTGTGGTTTATTCACGAAATGCACCTGTGTATAGATAGTAGCCCCTGAGACTCTGATTGGCTTCCCGAGGGAGGGAATCAGAGGAACAAAAGAAATGCCCAGGGACTGATACGTCTCCGTCGTATCTACTTTTCCAAACACTTTTGCCCTTGTTTTGGGACTCTAACTTGCATGATTTGAATGGAACTAACCCGGACTGACGCTGTTTTCAGCAGAATTGCCATGGTGTTATTTATGTGCAGAAACAAAAGTTCTCGGAATGACCTGAAACTACACGGAACATCTTTTTGGAAATAATCAAAAATCCTGGCAAAGATCAAGACCAGGGGCCCACACCCTAGCCACGAGGGTGGGGGGCACGCCTGCCCCCCTGGGAGCGCCCCCTACCTCGTGGGCCCCCTGGAGCTCCTCCGACCTCAACTCCAACTCTATACATTTGCTTTCGTGGAGAAAAAAATAGAGGAGAAGGATTCATCACGTTTTACGATACGGAGCCGCCGCCAAGCCCTAAAACTTCTCGCGAGGGCTGATCTGGAGTCCGTTCGGGGCTCCGAAGAGGGGAATCCGTCGCCATCATCATCATCATCATCATCAACCTTCTTCCATCACCAATTTCATGATGCTCACCACCGCGCGTGAGTAATTCCATTGTAGGTTTGCTGGACGGTGATGCGTTGGATGAGATTTATCATGTAATCGAGTTAGTTTTGTTAGGGTTTGATCCCTAGTATCCACTATGTTCTTAGATTGATATTATTATGACTTTGCTATGCTTAATGCTTGTCACTAGGGTCTGAGTGCCATGATTTCAGATCTGAACCTATTATGTTTTCATGAATATATGTGAGTTCTTGATCCTATCTTGCAAGTCTATAGTCACCTACTATGTGTTATGATCCGGCAACCCCGAAGTGACAATAATCGGGACCACTCCCGGTGATGATCATAGTTTGAGGAGTTCATGTATTCACTATGTGTTAATGCTTTGGTCCGGTGCTCTATTAAAAGGAGGCCTTAATATCCCTTAGTTTCCGCTAGGACTCCGCTGCCACGAGAGGGTAGGACAAAAGATGTCATGCAAGTTCTTTTCGATAAGCACGTATGACAATATTCGGAATACATGCCTACATTACATTGATGAATTGGAGTTAGTTCTGTGTCACCCTAGGTTATGACTGTTACATGATGAACCGCATCCGGCATAATTCTCTATCACCGATCCATTGCCTACGAGCTTTCCATATATTGTTCTTTGCTTATTTACTTTTCCGTTGCTATTGTTACAATCACTACAAAACACCAAAAACATTACTTTTGTTATCATTACCTTTTGCTACCGTTACCACTACTATCATTATACTTTGCTACTAAATACTCTGCTGCAGATATTAAGTTTCTAGGTGTGGTTGAATTTACAACTCAGCTGCTAATACTTGAGAATATTCTTTGGCTCCCCTTGTGTCAAGTCAATAAATTTGGGTTGAATACTCTACCCTCGAAAACTGTTGCGATCCCCTATACTTGTGGGTTATCAAGACTATTTTCTGGCGCCGTTGTAGGGGAGCATAGCTCTATTCCTTAAGTCACTTGGGATTTATATCTGCTTATCATTATGAAGAACTTGAGAGATCCAAAAACCAAGATTTATCCCTCAACTACGAGGGGAGGTAAGGAACTGCCATCTAGCTCTGCACTTGATTCACCTTCTGTTTTGAGTAAGCTTGCGACACCTAAGCCTGCTTCTGTTATTGATTCTGATATGTCGCATGTTATTGATGATGCCACTTCTACTATGCATGATACTTATGATGAAACTACCTGTAAGCTTGATACTACTATGCCACTTGGTGAATTTCTTGATGAACAACTTGCTAAGGTTAGAGAGAATGAAATTATTGAAACTAATAATACTGATGAAAGTGATGATGAAGACTCTCCCCCTAATAAATATGAATTGACTGTTGTTCCTGAGGGTTATGTTATGGATGAAGAAGCTACTAGAGCTATTTTAGCTTGCAATGATAGATATGATCTGAAGAGGTTATTAGCTAAATGGAAACAGCAATCCCTTAATGCTAGAATGAAACCTGACCCTGCTTTTGCTACTTCACCTATCTGTGTTACTGATAAGGATTATGAATTCTCTGTTGATCCTAATATACTTACTTTGGTTGAATCTGATCCTTTTTATGGCTATGAATCTGAAACTGTTGTGGCACACCTTACTAAATTAAATGATATAGCCACCCTGTTCACTAATGATGAGAGAACTCACTACTTTTATATCCTTAAAATATTTCCGTTATCATTAAAGGGTGATGCTAAGATATGGTTTAATTCTCTTGATCCTGGTTGTGTGCATTGTCCCCAGGATATGATTTATTACTTCTCTGCTAAATATTTCCCTACTCATAAGAAACAAGCTGCTTTAAGGGATATATATAAATTTGTGCAAATTGAAGAAGAGAGTCTCCCACAAGCTTGGGGGAGGCTTCTCCAATTACTTAATGCTTTGCTTGATCATCCTCTTAAGAAAAATGAAATACTTGATATCTTTTATAATGGACTAACCGATGCTTCTAGAGATTACCTGGATAGTTGTGCTGGTTCTGTTTTCAGGGAAAGAACACCGGATGAAACTGAAATTCTATTGAATAATATGTTGACTAATGAAAATAATTGGACACTTCCTGAGCCTATTCATAAACCAACTCCGAAGAAGAGAGGTGTGCTATTTCTTCGTCCTAAGGATATGCAAGAGGCAAAGAAATCAATGAAAGAAAAGGGTATTAAAGCAGAAGATGTTAAGAATTTACCTCCTATTGAAGAAATACATGGTCTTAATTTACCGCATGTCGAAGAAATGCATAATTTTAATCCATCTCCTATTGAAGAAATACATGGTCTTGATAACCCGACACAGATAGTAAAGGTAAATTCTCTCTATAGATATGATAAAGCTGAAATCCCATTTACTAAGTTTGCTAGCCCATGCTTAGATGAGTTTGATAAATTTATGGGTAAGCAAGAAGACTTCAATGCTTATTTTGGTAGAGAATTAAAACGCAGTGCTGATATGCTTGAACAGATTATATGGATAATGTTAAAGGTGAACTTAAACTTATTAGTAAACATGCTTCTATGGTTACCACTCAAGTAGAACAAGTACTTAAAGCTCAAGATGATTTGCTCAATGAATTGAATAGTAAGAATAATGATTATGCTATTAGAGTGGCTACTAGAACTGGTAGAATGACTCAGGAACCTTTGTATCCTGAAGGCCACCCTAGGAGAATTGAGCAAGATTCTCAGAGAAATAATATAGATTCACCTAGTCCCTCTAAATGGAAAAAAAGAAAAATGATAGGACTTTGCATGCTTCTAGTGAACCTATTACTGAAACACCTGAGAATCCAAATGATATTTCTATTTCTGATGCTGAAACACAATATGGTAATGATAACTAGTGATAATGTTCATGTCGATGCTCAACCTAGCCATGATAATGATATAGAAATTGAACCTGTTGTTGATCTTGATAACCCACAATCAAAGAATCAATGTTATGATAAGAAATACTTTGTTGCTAGGAAACACGGTAAAGAAAGAGAACCATGGGTTCAGAAACCCATGCCTTTTCCTCCCAAACCATCCAAGAAAAAGGATGATGAGGATTTTGAGCGCTTTGCTAAAATGATTAGACCTATCTTTTTGCGTATGCGATTAACTGATATGCTTAAAATGAATCCTTATGCTAAGTACATGAAAGAAATTGTTACTAATAAAAGAAAGATACCGGAAGCTGAGATTTCCACCATGCTTGCTAATTGCACTTTTAAGGGTGGAATACCAAAGAAACTTGGAGATCCAGGAGTGCCCACTATACCATGCTCCATTAAAAGAAACTATGTTAAAACTGCTTTATGTGATCTTGGAGCCGGTGTTAGTGTTATGCCTCTCTCTTTATATCGTAGACTTGATTTTAATAAGTTGACACCTACTAAAATATCTTTGCAAGTGGCTGATAAATCAACTGCTATACCTGTCGGTATTTGTCAGGATGTGCGTGTTGTGGTTGCAAACGTTACTATTTTAACGGACTTTTTATTCTTGATATTCCTGAGGATGATAGTATGTCTATTATTCTTGGAAGACCCTTTTTGAATACTGCAAGGGCTGATATTGATTGCAACAAAGGCAATGTCACTTTTCATGTTAATGGTAATGACCATACGGTACACTTCTGAGGAAACAACCTCAAGTCCATAGTATCAATTCTATTGGAAAAATTCCATCGATTATTTTTGAAGGTTTCGAATTTCCTCTTCCTACTGTCAAGAAGAAATATGATATTCTTATTGTTGGGGATGTGCATATCCCCGTTGAGGTAACCTAGTGTTATTCGAAAATTCTCCGGTTCCATGTTATTCGGAATGAGTTTGTTAACAACACATGATCAACCTTGTTAGTGGATTCCTTTTAATGATCATGAGATGGATAAATTTAGAAAAAACAACTCTCTGTACCCTCCTTTTACTTTCTGTTATTTATATTAAATAAAGTAAAAATAAGTATTTTCCGTCTGTTATCTGAATTATCCGTGCAATATAAAAATACCCCAAAAATAAAAGTTCTCCAAATGCCCTGAAATTTAAATATGATTTTTTCTGGAATATTTGAGAATATTAGGCACTGAGAACACAACACGGGGGGCATCCACCTGGCCACGAGGGTGGAGGGCGCGCCCCTGCCTCGTGGGCCCACGGTGGCCCTCCTCCACTTATTCCTGCACCCACACACTCCTTCTTCCTTCCACAAACACCATTATCCAGCTCAAACCCGAGTCCAAGCTCATTTTGCTGCCATATTCGACCTCCTTGCTCAAAGCACCTCTCACAAAACTGCTTGGGGGGATTGTTCCTTGGTATGTGACTCCTCCATTGGTCCAATTAGTTTTTGTTCTAGTGCTTTATTCATTGCAAATTTGTGCTGCCTAGGTGACCTTGTTCTTGAGCTTACATGTCAAATTTATATGGTTCCAAGTAGTTTTGATGCATGATATAGGCTCTAGGCACTTGTAAGAGTAGTTGCTATCAATATTGTTGAGTTTGGTTCACTTTTATATGAAGTTACTAAAAATTTCAGAAATTTTACAGAGGAAGAAATATGTTTAGGAAAATGTACCAAGGTGGCTCTTCAAGGAAACAAGAACCCAGGCTTGCAATGCGTGATGCTGATGATGAGCCACCAAGGGACGTTCCAGTGCGACCCTATTAATGGCCTTCAGAGGACTTTATGGATCGAGCTGAAATCAAGGAAGAATTTAACGCATATTTGCGTAAAGCTGATCTTGTGAGCTTCGAGGAGGAAAAGTGCCGCCAGTACCACTATCTCACTAGTTCCTTTGTGAGGAGGTTTGAATTTTCATCTTCATGCAATTCTCCAACTATCCTGTTTGATCTTTATGAAAAATCTTATACGATGGACTTAGAGGATTTTACCACTACTTGCATACTTCCACAATGGGGTAGTGTTAGGGAACCTCGCAAATCTGAATTTAGAGATTTTCTTGCTAGTATAACTATGGGGGAATCTAGAGATATAACACAAGCTACCATAGGGAGCATTCACTTTCCTGTTATACATTATTTTGCTCTCTTCATAGGTAGATGCATTAATGGTAAAGATGAGGCATGTCACATGTGTGTCCCTGACCTCAGTATTCTTAGGAGTGCTATGTTAGGAGATAAATCTTATAATTTGGGAGCAATTGTTGCACGTAGGTTGCATCTTAATAGATTTAATGGAGATTTCTTTCGTGGAATTTATGCAACCCGCATAGCTAATTTTCTTGGTATAACCATACGTGAGGATGATATTGAGTTGCCTCCTGCTTATTTAGATTATGAGGCTATGGTTCGTCATCAGTTTGTTGAGAGGAACGATCAGTTCCTCCAGTACTGACTAATCTTTGACAGATGGCGCACCTATCACGTCGCTCTCCCTGCCTCTACTTTCTTTGACTTTCAGGCAAAAGGGAGATATTTTATAACCAGAGAGGAGGCGGATGAGTATAAGAGGAGAGCTGAGATAGCTCGCCTCCAAGATGCATCCCACGATGCAATGACTCCTTCATCGCAGTACGACCCCAACTATTATTATGGATATCCGCCAGGCCAGCCATGGCCATAGACCAACTTAGGCTAAAAGCCTAATCTTAGGGGAGTACATATTTCTCACCGACATTACATTCATGTTCACACACTCATTACTAGATGTCAGTGCTCATACTTTTTCAGTGTATCATCCATGCTAGTTTATTTTCTCTTTTTATGCTTTCTTCTTGTGTGTTTAATAAACCTTAAGAAAAACCAAAAAATTAGTTGTAGCTTTTAGCTAGTTTTAATTTCCATGCTTGTAGTGGTAATTAAAAACAAAACCCCAAAAGATTTCCTATTCTTCTTTTGCTTGTTGGGAGCTTTCCTGTGTAAATAGTTTTTTTCTTTTCTTTTCTTTGGGGTCGATGGGAGAAGACCATGATTAAATTGCTGAAGTGGCTCTTATATGCATTATTGTTGATCTGACAAAAGAGCCCATATTGCCTTGTCTTCTCATGTTTATTGAATGCTTGCAGATTCCAGCTTAGTCCAATGCACGCGCACTATTATTATTATACACATTGTTCGGTCGTGCAAGTAAAAGGCAATTATGACGATATATGATGGACTGACTAAGATGAGAAAAGCTGGTATGAACTCGACCTCTCTTGTTTTTGTAAATATGATTAGTTCATCGTTCCTGATTCAGCCTATTATGAATAAACATGTTTGCAATGACAACTAGAGATCATAGTTTCTTGTGCCATGCTTGATTAGCTAGGAGCTTATAATGGTTTACTTTGCGTGCCAACAGGCTATTAAAATGGTTGTAATGTGGTATGATAGGGTGGTATCCTCCTCTGAATGATTTAAGTGACTTGACTTGGCACATGTTCATGCATGTAGTTGAAAAAAAATCAACATAGCCTTCACGATATTTATGTTCATGGTGGATTATATCCTACTCATGCTTGCATTCGGTGTTCATTAATTTTAATGCATGTTCATGACTGTTGTCGCTCTCTAGCTGGTCGCTTCCCAGTCTTTTTCTTGCCTTCACCTGTACTAAGCGGGAATACTGCTTGTGCATCCAATCCCATAAACCCCAAAGTTATTCCATATGAGTCCACCATACCTACCTATATACGGTATCTACCTACCGTTCCAAGTAAATTTGTATGTGCCAAACTCTAAACCTTCAAATAAATATCCTGTTTTGTATGCTCGAATAGCTCATGTATCAACTAGGGATGTCCGTATCTTCCATGTTAGGCAGGCTATTCTCAAGAGGAGTGGACTCCGCTCCTCACTCACGAGAAAATGACTGGTCATCGGGATGCCCAGTCCCATGCTTTATGCAAACTAAATCAAAATAATTGCAAAGAAAACCCCCCCTGGGACTCTTGTTAGTTCGAGGCACTCATTGTTTCGAGCAAGCCATGGATTGATGCTTGTTGGTGGAGGGGGTATAAAATTTACCATTCTGATTGGGAACCGCCTATAATGTGTGTAGCATGGAAGATATCGCCATCTCTTGGTTGTTATATTGACAATGAAAGTATACCACTCAAAATATTATTCATCTCTAGTTCAAAACCGAGCTCTAGCACCTCTACAAATCCCTGCTTCCCTCTGCGAAGGGCCTATCTATTTACTTTTATGTTGAGTCATGATCCTCTTATTAAAAAGCACCAGTTGGAGAGCACCTCTGTCATTTGCATTCATTACTGTTAGTTTACATTGAGTATGACTTGACTAGATCTCTTTTACCATGAATTACAATGTCTAGTCAGCCCTTGATCTTTAAAGGTGCTCTGCATTTATGTTTTGCGGTCTCAGAAAGGGCTAGCGAGATACCATCTTGTTATATCATATTATGATTGTTTTGAGAAAGTGTTGTCATCTGAGATTTATTATTATTGCTCACTAGTTGATTATGCCATTGATATGAGTAAACATGAGACCTATGCGTTATTGTGAATATGGTTAGTCTATAATCTTTGCTGAAAACTTGAATGCTGGCTTTACATATTTACAACAACAAGAGCAAACAGATTTTGTAAAAGTTTTTCTTTATCACATTTAGTTTATCAACTGAATTTCTTGAGGACAAGCAAAGGTTTAAGCTTGGGGGAGTTGATACGTCTCCGTCGTATCTACTTTTCCAAACACTTTTGCCCTTGTTTTGGACTCTAACTTGGATGATTTGAATGGAACTAACCCGGACTGACGCTGTTTTCAGCAGAATTGCCATGGTGTTATTTATGTTTAGAAACAAAAGTTCTCGGAATATCCTGAAACTTCACGGAACGTATTTTTGGAAATAATAAAAAATCCTGGCAAAGATCAAGACCAGGGGGCCCACACCCTAGCCACGAGGGTGGGGGCGCGCCCCCTACCTCGTGGCCCACTGGAGCTCCTCCGACATCAACTCCAACTCTATATATTTGCTTTCGGGGATAAAAAATAAAGAAGAAGGATTCATCGCGTTTTACGATATGGAGCCGCTACCAAGCCCTAAAACCTCTCGGGAGGGCTAGTCCGGAGTCCGTTCGGGGCTCCAGAGAGGGGAATCCGTCGCCATCATTGATACGTCTCCGTCGTATCTACTTTTCCAAACACTTTTGCCCTTGTTTTGGACTCTAACTTGCATGATTTGAATGGAACTAACCCGGACTGACGCTGTTTTCAGCAGAATTACCATGGTGTTATTTATGTGCAGAAAAAAGTTCTCGGAATGACCTGAAACTTCACGGAACGTTTTTTTGGAAATAATAAAAAATCTTGTCAAAAGATCAAGACTAGGGGGCCCACACCCTAGCCACGAGGGTGGGGGCGCGCCTGCCCCCCTGGGCGCGCCCCCTTCCTCATGGGCCCCCTGGAGTTCCTCCGACCTCAACTCCAACTCTATATATTTGCTTTCTGGGAGAAAAAAATAGAGGAGAAGGATTCATAGCGTTTTACGATACGGAGCCGCCGCCAAGCCCTAAAACATCTCGGGAGGGCTGATCTGGAGTCAGTTCGGGGCTCCAGAGAGGGGAATCCGTCGCCATCATCATCATCAACCTTCCTCCATCACCAATTTCATGATGCTCACCGCCGTGCGTGAGTAATTCCATCGTAGGCTTGCTGGACGGTGATGGGTTGGATGAGATTTATCATGTAATCGAGTTAGTTTTGTTAGGGTTTGATCCCTAGTATCCACTATGTTCTGAGATTGCAGTTGCTATGACTTTGCTATGCTTAATGCTTGTCACTAGGGCCCGAGTACCATGATTTCAGATCTGAACCTATTATGTTTTCATGAATATATGTGAGTTCTTGATCCTATCTTGCAAGTCTATAGTCACCTACTATGTGTTATGATCAGGCAACCCCGAAGTGACAATAATCGGGACCACTCCCGGTGATGACCGTAGTTCGAGGAGTTCATGTATTCACTATGTGTTAATGCTTGGTCTGGTACTCTATTAAAAGGAGGCCTTAATACTCGTTAGTTTCCGCTAGGACCCCGCTTCCACGGGAGGGTAGGACAAAAGATGTCATGCAAGTTCTTTTCCATAAGCATGTATGACTATATTCGGAATACATGCCTACATTACATTGATGAATTGGAGCTAGTTCCATGTCACCCTAGGTTATGACTGTTACATGATGAACCCCATCCGGCATAATTCTCTATCACTAATCCATTACCTACGAGCTTTCCATATATTGTTCTTTGCTTAATTACTTTTCCGTTGCTATTGTTACAATCACTACAAAACACCAAAAACATTACTTTTGTTATCATTGCCTTTTGCTACCGTTACCACTACTATCATATTACTTTGCTACTAAATACTTTGCTGCAGATATTAAGTTTCCAGGTGTGGTTGAATTGACAACTCAGCTGCTAATACTTGAGAATATTCTTTGGCTCCCCTTGTCTCGAATCAATAAATTTGGGTTGAATACTCTACGCTCAAAAACTGTTGCGATCCCCTATACTTGTGGGTTATCAAGACTATTTTCTGGCGCTGTTGCCGGGGAGCATAGCTCTATTCTTTGAGTCACTTGGGATTTATATCTGCTTATCATTATGAAGAACTTGAGAGATCCAAAAACCATGATTTATCCCTCAACTACGAGGGGAGGTAAGGAACTGCCATCTAGCTCTGCACTTGATTCACCTTCTGTTTTGAGTAAACTTGCGACACCTAAGCCTGCTTGTGCTATTGATTCTGATATGTCACATGTGATTGATGATGCCACTTCTGCTATGCATGATACTTATGATGAAACTACTTCTATGCTTGATACTACTATGCCACTTGGTGAATTTCTTGATGAACAACTTGCTAGGGTTAGAGAGAATGAAATTATTGAAACTGATAATATTGATGAAAGTGATGATGAAGACTCTCCCCCTAATAAATAAGAATTGCCTGTTATTCCTGAGGGTTATCTCATGGATGAAGAAGCTACTAGAGCAATTTTAGCTTGCAATGATAAATATGATCTGAAGAGGTTATTAGCTAAATGGAAACAACAATCCCTTAATGCTTGAATGAAACCTGACCCTGCATTTGCTACTTCACCTATCTGTGTTACTGATAAGGATTATGAATTCTCTGTTGATCCTGATATAATTACTTTGGTTGAATTTGATCCTTTTTATGGCTATGAATCTGAAACTGTTGTGGCACATCTTACTAAATTAAATGATATAGCCACCCTGTTCACTAATGATGAGAGAACTCGCTACTTTTATATCCATAAAAATTTTCTGTTCTTATTAAAGGGTGATGCTAAGATATGGTTTAATTCTCTTGATCTTGGTTGTGTGTGTTGTCCCCAGGATATGATTTACTACTTCTCTACTAAATATTTCCCTGCTCATAAGAAACAAGCTGCCTTAAGGGATATATATAATTTTGTGCAAATTGACGAAGAGAGTCTCCCACAAGCTTGGGGGAGGCTTCTCCAATTACTTAATGCTTTGCCTGATCATCCTCTTAAGAAAAATGAAATACTTGATATCTTTTATAATGGACTAACCGATGCTTTCAGAGATTACCTGGATAGTTGTGCTGGTTCTATTTTCAGGGAAAGAACACCGGATGATGCTGAAATTCTATTGTATAATATGTTGACTAATGAAAATAATTGGACACTTCCTGAGCGTATTCCTAAACCAACTCCGAAGAAGAGAGGTGTGCTATTTCTCAGTCCCGAGGAAATGCAAGAGGCAAAGAAATCCATGAAAGAAAAGGGTATTAAAGCTGAAGATGTTAAGAATTTACCTCCTATTGAAGAAATACACGGTATTAGTTTACCGCCCGTAGAAGAAATGCATAATTTTAATCCATCTTCTATTGAAGAAATACATGGTCTTGATAACCCGACACAGGTAGTAAAGGTAAATTCTCTCTATAGATATGATAAAGCTGAAATCCCATTTACTAAGTTTGCTAGCCCATGCTTAGATGAGTTTGATAAATTTATGGTTAAGCAAGAAGACTTCAATGCTTATTTTGGTAGAGAATTAAAACGTAGTGCTGATACGCTTGAACACTTGGGTGATTATATGGCTAATGTTAAAGGTGAACTTAAACTTATTAGTAAACACGCCTCTATGGTTACCACTCAAGTAGAACAAGTACTTAAAGCTCAAAATGATTTGCTCAATGAATTGAATAGTAAGAATAATGATTATGCTGTTAGAGTGGCTACTAGAACTAGTAGAATGACTCAGGAACCTTTGTATCCTGAAGGCCACCCTAAGAGAATTGAGCAAGATTCTCATAGAAATAATATAGGTGCACCTAGTTCCTTGAAAAGGAAGAAAAAGAAAAATGATAGGATTTTGCATGCTTCTAGTGAACCTATTACTGAAACACCTGAGAATCCAAATGATATTTCTATTTCTGATGCTCAAACACAATTTGGTAATGAACCTAAAACTAGTGATAATGTTAATGATAATGTTCATGTCGATGCTCAACCTAGCCATGATAATGATATAGAAATCGAACCTGTTGTTGATCTTGATAACCCACAATCAAAGAATCAACATTATGATAAGAAAGACTTTGTTGCTAGGAAACATGGTAAAGAAAGAGAACCATGGGTTCAGAAACCCATGCCTTTTCCTCCCAAACCATCCAAGAAAAAGGATAATGAGGATTTTGAGCGCTTTGCTGAAATGGTTAGACCTATCTTTTTGCGTATGCGATTAACTGATATGCTTAAAATTTATCCTTATGCTAAGTACATGAAAGAAATTGTTACTAATAAAAGAAAGATACCAGAAGCTGAGATTTCCATCATGCTAGCTAATTACACTTTTGAGGGTGGAATACCAAAGAAACTTGGAGATCCAGGAGTACCCACTATACCATGCTCCATTAAAAGAAACTATGTTAAAACTGCTTTATGTGATCTTGGAGCCGGTGTTAGTGTTATGCCTCTCTCTTTATATCGTAGACTTGATTTTAATAAGTTGACACCTACTGAAATATATTTGCAATTGGCTGATAAATCAACTGCTATACCTGTCGGTATTTGTGAGGATGTGCGTGTTGTGGTTGCAAATGTTACTATTTTAACGGACTTTGTTATTCTTGATATTCTCGAGGATGATAGTATGTCTATTATTCTTGGAAGACCCTTTTTGAATACTGCAGGGGCTGATATTGATTGCAACAAAGGCAATGTCACTTTTCATGTTAATGGTAATGAGCATACGGTACACTTTCCGAGGAAACAACCTCAAGTCCACAGTATCAATTCTATTGGAAAAATTCCATCAATTATTTTTGGAGGTTTCGAATTTCCTCTTCCTACTATCAAGAAGAAATATGATATTCTTATTGTTGGGGATGTGCATATCCCCGTTGAGGTAACCTAGTGTTATTCGAAAATTCTCCGGTTCCATGTTATTCGGAATGAGTTTGTTAACAACACCTGATCAACCTTGTTAGTGGTTTCCTTTTGATGATCATGAGATGGATGAATTTAGAAAACACAACTCTCTGTACCCTCCTTTTACTTTCTGTTATTTATATTAAATAAAGTAAAAATAAGTATTTTCCATCTATTATCTGAATTGTCCGTGCAATATAAAATACCTCGAAAATAAAAGTTCTCCAAATGCCCTAAAATTTAAATATGATTTTTTCTGGAATATTTGAGAATATTAGGCACTGAGAACACAACATGGGGGGCATCCACCTGGCCACGAGGGTGGAGGGCGCGCCCCCTACCTCGTGGGCCCACGGTGGCCCTCCTCCACTTATTCCTGCACCCACACACTCCTTATTCCTTCCACGAACACCATTATCCAGCTCAAACCCGAGTCCAAGCTCATTTTGCTGCCATTTTCGATCTCCTTGCTCAAAGCACCTCTCACAGAACTGCTTGGGGGGATTGTTCCTTGGTGTGTGACTCCTCCATTGGTCCAATTAGTTTTTGTTCTAGTGCTTTATTCATTGAAAATTTGTGCTGCCTAGGTGACCCTGTTCTTGAGCTTGCATGTCAAATTTATATTGTTCCAAGTAGTTTTGATGTATGATATAGGCTCTAGGCACTTGTAAGAGTAGTTGCTATCAATATTGTTGAGTTTGGTTCACTTTTATGTGAAGTTACTAAAAATTTCAGAAATTTTATAGAGGAAGAAATATGTTTAGGAAAATGTACCAAGGTGGCTCTTCAAGGAAACAAGAACCCAGGCTTGCAACGCGTGATGCTGATGATGAGCCACCAAGGGACGCTCCAGTGCGGCCCTATTAATGGCCTTCAGAGGACTTTATGGATCGAGCTGGAATCAAGGAAGAATTTAACGCATATTTGCGTAAAGCTGATCTTGTGAGCTTCGAGGAGGAAAAGTGCCGCCAGTACCACTATCTCACTAGTTCCTTTGTGAGGAGGTTTGAATTTTCATCTTCACGCAATTCTCCAACTATCCTGTTTGATCTTTATGAAAAATCTTATACGATGGACTTAGAGGATTTTACCACTGCTTGCAAACTTCCTCAATGGGGTAGTGTTAGGAAACCTCGCAAATCTGAATTTAGAGATTTTCTTGCTAGTATAACTGTGGGGGAATCTAGAGATATAACACAAGCTACCATAGGGAGCATTCACTTTCTTGCTATACATTATTTTGCTCTCTTCACAGGTAGATGCATTAATGGTAAAGATGAGGCATGTCACATGTGTGTCCCTGACCTCAGTATTCTTAGGAGTGCTATGTTAGGAGATAAATCTTATAATTTGGGAGCCATTGTTGCATGTAGGTTGCATCTTAATAGATTTAATGGAGATTTATTTCGTGGAATTTATGCAACCCGCATAGCTAATTTTCTTGGTATAACCATACGTGAGGATGATATTGAGTTGCCTCCTGCTTATTTAGATTACGAGGCTATGGTTCGTCATCAGTTTGTTGAGAGGAACGATCAGTTCCTCCAGTACTGACTAATCTTTGACAGACGACGCACCTATCACGTCGCTCTCCCTGCCTCTACTTTCTTTGACTTTCAGGCAAAAGGGAGATATTTTATAACCAGAGAGGAGGTGGATGAGTATAAGAGGAGAGCTGAGATAGCTCGCCTCCAAGATGCATCCCACGATGCAATGACTCCTGCATCGCAGTACGACCCCAACTATTATTATGGATATCAGCCAGGCCAGCTGTGGCCATAGACCAACTTAGGCTAAAAGCCTAATCTTGGGGGAGTACATATTTCTCACCGACATTACATTCATGTTCACACACTCATTGCTAGATGTCAGTGCTCATACTTTTTCAGTGTATCATACATGCTAGTTTATTTTCTCTTTTTATGATTTCTTCTTGTGTGTTTAATAAACATTAATAAAAACCAAAAAATTAGTTGTAGCTTTTAGCTAGTTTTAATTTCCATGCTGGTAGTGGTAATTAAAAACAAAACCCCAAAAGATGTCCTATTCTTCTTTTGCTTGTTGGGAGCTTTCCCGTGTAAATAGTTTTTTCTTTTCTTTTCTTTGGGGGTCGATGGGAGAAGACCATGATTAAATTGTTGAAGTGGCTCTTATATGCATTATTGTTGATCTGACAAAAGAGCCCATATTGCCTTGTATTCTCATGTTTATTGAATGCTTGCAGATTCCAGCTTAGTCCAATGCACGCGCACTATTATTATTATACACATCATTCGGTCGTGCAAGTGAAAGGCAATTATGACGATATATGATGGACTGACTGAGATGAGAAAAGCTGGTATGAACTCGACCTCTCTTGTTTTTATAAATATGATTAGTTCATCGTTCCTGATTCAGCCTATTATGAATAAACATGTTTGCAATGACAACTAGAGATCATAGTTTCTTGTGCCATGCTTGATTAGCTAGGAGCTTATAATGGTTTACCTTGCGTGCCAACAGGCTATTAAAACGGTTGTGATGTGGTATGATAGGGTGGTATCCTCCTCTGAATGATTTAAGTGACTTGACTTGGCACATGTTCATGCATGTAGTTGAAACAAAATCAACATAGCCTTCACGATATTTATGTTCATGGTGGATTATATCCTACTCATGCTTGCATTCGGTGTTCATTAATTTTAATGCATGTTCATTACTGTTGCCGCTCTCTAGCTGGTCGCTTCCCAGTCTTTTTCTTGCCTTCACCTGTACTAAGCGGGAATACTTCTTGTGCATCCAATCCCATAAACCCCAAAGTTATTCCATATAAGTCCACGATACCTACCTATATACGGTATCTACCTGCCGTTCCAAGTAAATTTGTATGTGCCAAACTCTAAACCTTCAAATAAATATCCTGTTTTGTATGCTCGAATAGCTCATGTATCAACTAGGGATGTCCGTATCTTCCATGTTAGGCGGGTTATTCTCAAGAGGAGTGGACTCCGCTCCTCACTCACGAGAAAATGGCTGGTCACCGGGATGCCCAGTCCCATGCTTTATGCAAACTAAATCAAAATAATTGCAAATAAAACTCCCCCTGGGACTCTTGTTAGTTCGAGGCACTCGTTGTTTCGAGCAAGCCATGGATTGATGCTTGTTGGTGGAGGGGGAGTATAAACTTTACCATTCTATTTGGGAACCCACTATAATGTGTGTAGCATAGAAGATATCGCCATCTCTTGGTTGTTATGCTGACAATGAAAGTAGACCGCTCAAAATATTATTCATCTCTATTTCAAAACCGAGCTCTGGCACCTCTACAAATCCCTGCTTCCCTCTACGAAGGGCCTATCTATTTACTTTCATGTTGAGTCATCATCCTCTTATTAAAAAGCACCATTTGGAGAGCACCACTATCATTTGCATTCATTACTGTTAGTTTACATTGAGTGTGACTTGACTGGATCTCTTTTACCATGAATTATAATGTCTAGTCAGTCCTTGATCTTTAAAGGTGCTCTGCATCTATGTTTTGCGGTCTCAGAAAGGGCTAGCGAGATACCATCTTGTTATATCATATTATGAATGTTTTGAGGAAGTGTTGTGATCTAAGGTTTATTATTATTGCTCGCTAGTTGATTATGCCATTTATATGAGTAAACATGAGACCTATGCGTTATTGTGAATATGGTTAGTCTATAATCTTTGCTGAAAACTTGAATGCTGGCTTTACATATTTACAACAACAAGAGCAAACAGAGTTTGTAAAAGTTTTTCTTTATCACTTTTAGTTTATCAACTGAATTTCTTGAGGACAAGCAAAGGTTTAACCTTGGGGGAGTTGATACATCTCCGTCGTATCTACTTCTCCAAACACTTTTGCCCTTGTTTTAGACTCTATCTTGCATGATTTGAATGGAACTAACCCGGACTGACGCTGTTTTCAGCAGAATTGCCATGGTGTTATTTATGTGTAGAAACAAAAGTTCTCGGAATGACATGAAACTTCACGGATAGTCTTTTTGGAAATAATAAAAAATCCTGGCAAAAGATCAAGATCAGGGGCCCACACCCTAGCCACGAGGGTGGGGGGTGCGCCTGCCCCCCGGGCGTGCCCCCTACCTCGTGGCCCCCCTGAAGCTCCTCCGACCTCAACTCCAACTCTATATATTTGCTTTTGGGGAGAAAAAATAGAGGAGAAGGATTCATCACGTTTTATGATACGGAGCCGCCGCCGCCAAGCCCTAAAACCTCTCGGGAGGGTTGATCTAGAGTCCATTCGGGGCTCCGGAGAGGGGAATCCATCGCCATCATCATCATCAACCTTCCTCCGTCACCAATTTCATGATGCACACCGCTGTGCGTGAGTAATTCCATCGTAGGCTTGCTGGACGGTGATGGGTTGGATGAGATTTATCATGTAATCGAGTTAGTTTTGTTAGGGTTTGATCCCTAGTATCCACTATGTTCTGAGATTGATGTTGCTATGACTTTGCTATGCTTAATGCTTGTCACTAGGGCCCGAGTGCCATGATTTCAGATCTGAACCTATTACATATTCATGAATATATGGGAGTTCTTGATCCTATCTTGCAAGTCTATAGTCACCTACTATGTGTTATGATCCGGCAACCCCGAAGTGACAATAATCGGGACCACTCCCGGTGATGACCGTAGTTTGAGGAGTTCATGTATTCACTATGTGTTAATGCTTTGGTCCGGTACTCTATTATACATTGATGAATTGGAGCTCGTTCTGTGTCACCCTAGGTTATGACTGTTACATGATGAACCAAATCCGGCATAATTCTCTATCATTGATCCATTGCCTACAAGCTTTCCATATATTGTTCTTTGCTTATTTACTTTTCCGTTGCTATTGTTACAATGACTACAAAACACCGAAACATTACTTTTTTATCATTACCTTTTGATACCGTTACCACTACTATCATATTACTTTGCTACTAAATACTTTGCTGCAGATATTAAGTTTCCAGGTGTGGTTGAATTGACAACTCAGCTATTAATACTTGAGAATATTCTTTGGCTCCCCTTGTGTCGAATCAATAAATGTGGGTTGAATACTCTACCCTCGAAAACTGTTGCGATCCCCTATACTTGTGGGTTATCAATCATCATCATCAACCTTCTTCCATCACCAATTTCATGATGCTCACCGCCGTGCGTGAGTAATTCCATCGTAGGCTTGCTGGACGGTGATGGGTTGGATGAGATTTATCATGTATTCGAGTTAGTTTTGTTAGGGTTTGATCCCTAGTATCCACTATGTTCTGAGATTGATGTTGCTATGACTTTGCTATGCTTAATGCTTGTCACTAGGGCCCGAGTGCCATGATTTTAGATCTGAACCTATTATGTTTTCACGAATATATGTGAGTTCTTGATCCTATCTTGCAAGTCTATAGTCACCTACCATGTGGTATGATCCGTCAACCCTGAAGTGACAATAATCGGGACCACTCCCGGTGATGACCGTAGTTTGAGGAGTTCATGTATTCACTATGTGTTAATGCTTTGGTCCGGTACTCTATTAAAAGGAGGCCTTAACATCCCTTAGTTTCCACTAGGACCCCGCTGCCACGGGAGGGTAGGACAAAAGATGTCATTCAAGTTCTTTTCCATAAGCACGTATAACTATATTCGGAATACATGCCTACATTACATTGATGAATTGGAGCTAGTTCTGTGTCACCCTAGGTTATGACTGTTACATGATGAACCGCATCGGGCATAATTCTCTATCACCGATCCATTGCCTACGAGATTTCATATATTGTTCTTTGCTTATTTACTTTTCCGTTGCTATTGTTAGAATCACTACAAAACACCAAAAACATTACTTTTGTTATCATTACCTTTTGCTACCGTTACCACTACTATCATATTACTTTGCTGCATATATTAATTTTCCAGGTGCGGTTGAATTGGCAACTCAGATGCTAATACTTGAGAATATTCTTTGGCTCCCCTTGTGTCGAATCAATAAATTTGGGTTGAATACTCTACCCTCGAAAACTTTTGTGATCCCTTATACTTGTGGGTTATCAGGGACTGACCTAATTAATTGGAACGCAGGCTGTTTCTCCCCTGACGACTGCCCGGACTATAGATATTGTCGAGCTGCAGCGGAAGCTTGATGTGGCAGGGGATGACATTGCGTTAATCAATAGGCGTCTTGACGAGTCGCAAGGTTTGTATTCGGAGCAGTCCTTGTACATACGTGTCTGTAATATAAGCATGACGCTGAAAATTGCATACTGGGATATATATAGCTGCAGATGGTGCCACCGCTTTAGAGATTCTTCGGGAGGAGCTGGCCCAGGCTAAGGAGCAGGCCCGGTTTAGTAATGCGGCTGCCGAAAAGGCATGGGCCAAGTTAAAGGCCGAACGAGCTGCTCGGCACCAAGACGCGGGAAAATATCTGCGATGGCGCTCGAACTAAAGAATGCTACTAGCCGCTGTGAATTCCTTGAGAAGGCGAATAAAGCCAAAACGGCAGATCTTGACAAGGCCTTGCGAGAGGCGAAAGAAGCGCGGTCCGAATCTAGAGCGGCCCGTGAGGAGATCCGGCAAGCTGGGGAGATTGCCACTGGTAAGACCTTTTTATTACAGACTAAGTTCGGCGATCCGAATTATGCTCAGCTTAACCAAGTGTGGAGCTCTCCAAACGCGTTTTTGGACCTGCCGAAGAGTTCTTCTGATGCGGCGTTGTTTTACCAGGCGTAAGAGGGATATGCAATGGAGAAGCTTTTTTGGTCGTAGTTTAGTGCATCAGAACGCCCTCTGTTGCTGAATGAACAGATGCCCCAATGGACCGAGCTTCATAGGATATTCAGCGCTGCCATGAAGAACGTCATAATCCGGCTATGTCCAACTGAGGCTATTCCGAATAGCTACTTCGTCTTGGTGCGATGGCTTGTTGATGCGGCGCCACGTATCGACGTTGTTAAGCGGTTGGCGTGCATTGAGGGTGCACGGATGGCCTTTGCCCGTGTCAAGACATACTGGGGGAAGATGAAGGCCATCGATGTTGCAGTGAAGAGTCCACCCAAGGGCAAGGAGCATCACGCACTGGAGCATTATTTTGAGGACGTCTTAGAGGCTGCCCGCTTGATAGAGGGTCGATGCTCAAAAGACATAATATTCGAGTGAGGTGTATGGGAATTGTAAAAGACAATTTTATATTTAATCTATTTTTAAGTTTTGCTCGAAAGCTTTTATTCCTCCTGTGCGGCCGTTTTTATATAATCTGGAAATTTTCCAGTCATCGGCTTTAGACCCCTTGTAGGAAGTACGGGGGTGTTCAGAAAAGCATTTGATCACTCTTGACCCAATGTCTTGGTCCATGAAGGAGGTGACAATGCGGCGAACCAAGCAATCAGACTATAGGGCGTTAACACTTTCACTTAGCCATAGGAGTTTTATGGTGGGTCTATGATATAGCCCCTGGTATATACTCGGCTTATTTTTTAGTAAGATGCATTGAAAAAATGATCTCAAAAAGATCCTTCATATGACACGGAGAGAATCGCTAAAGATTCTGATAAGTCGTCGAGTGGTTGATCAGCTCTCGTCGCATCATGACAGTCAGTTTTCGGCTTTCTCTACTGAGGTGCTTGGCGAGATGAACCGGAAGCACAATCGCAGGAGTTGTCCCTTTACTACCCTAGCCGATAGAGCAGAACATAGGGTAGCAAGCACAGGAGCCGGGCAACCCAACTATTGACCCAAGACATGATTCGGAGCTGATGCATATAAGGCCAAACTCGCGACGCCGAAGTACGCTATAAAGCTGTTCGGACTTGCCGGCAACTCATTTGTTCCCTTACCGAGCCCTTGGCGGGTTATGCCGAGGTGTGTGTGTAAAACAACCAGAGGAGCAAAAATTCGGATCGATTAGGAAAAAGTCAATACTGGACACTGGCTACTTTTACTAGGAGCTGGGTGATATGCCAATCATTATATAGATAACAAAGTCACGACTCTGGCTGTTTGACATGCCAGGGGTCGAAGGCTGTGGAAAAGGCACTTTATAGGCTCGGAATAGAGAGCGCGGTCTACAAAAATTTATTTTGGACCTCATGTCGCACGTCTGCACCGCCTGTCCTCGGTTAAGGGATTCCTTGACAGGAATAACCCTTGGGTGATTGTACGAATCCGAACTCTAGTAGAGTCCTCGGGGTGACCGGCCCTTGAGCTACCTGTAGAGGGAAAAAGGAAAAGGGCAGTTAGAAAAGTAGGGTTATAGTGGTTTGCAGGCCCACCCTCATTGTGCTTCCGATGATGCCCAGGGTATTTCAAGTGCATAATTATGTATGCATGGTACCCACTTCGAAGGCATATTAGGTGAACGGCGGAAGCCAAATGGCTAGTCCAATATGGACATTTGACCAGTCATGTTGAATGGAGATCAACGGCATGATGGCTGACATGGTATGCGGCGTGACAAGGCCGCTGCGTAGTTCGGCTGAGGTAGCCGTAGTATGATGTCCTGTGCGGAGGGAGTGTTCCGTGCTCTCACCTCTAGGGGTGTGTGTCACGTATACCATGTTTACTGTTTTTGCATCGAGGGGAAACTACTTCTAACCCTAGTTGTTCGGTTGGTGAGCCTGTTCGTCGTCGTTTTCACCGGCCGACCTCTTCCCCTTTTGTTCGGCATTGAACTTGCCGGCATGTTTAAAGACCCAACAACTTCTGTTGGTGTGATTAGCTGGTTTATTGGGGTGGCCATGGATCTGGCAGGGCCTATCAGATATTTTGTCTAAATTGGATGGTCCGTCTTTGTTTGCCGTAAATGGCTTTTTCCGTTGGTCGGGTTTGGGGCAGTTGAATCCAGTGTTGACCGATGTGTCCTGTGTGCCCTCGTTATTATTGCGACATTTGTTTTTATTGCGTCCTGGCTTTCCATTACCGTCCCGCACTTCGGAGGTGCACGTATCGCTGGCGCTATTGCTTCTACGGGCGAGCCAGCTGTCTTCTCCCGCGCAAAAGAGGGTCATCAGAGCGGTAAGGGATGACATAGACTTTGGTTTTTCCTGACCGAGGTGGCAGGCAAGCCACTCGTCCCGGACGCTGTGTTTGAACGCCGCGAGGGCTTCCGCGTCCGGACAGTCAACAATTTGGTTCTTTTTAACTAAAAACCTAGTCCAGAGCTTTCTGGCGGACTCTCCGGGCTGCTGGACAATGTGACTTAGGTCATCGGCATCCGGAGGCCGGACATGTGTACCTTGAAAGTTATCGCGGAAGGCATCTTCCAACTCCTCCTAGCTGCCAATTGAGTTTTCAGGCAGACTGTTTAACCAGTGCCAAGCTGGTCCTTTGAGTTTTAACGGGAGGCATTTGATGGCATGAAGGCCGTCTCCGCGGGCCATGTGGATATGGAGAAGGAAATCCTCAATCCACACCATCGGATCTGTTGTTCCGTCATATGATTCGATATTCACGGGTATAAACCCTTCTGGGAATTCATGCTCCATTACTTCGTCAGTGAAGAAGAGTGGGTGTGTGGTGCCTCTATATTGGGCCAGGTCGCGACGTAGCTTAGATGGAGTCCGTCTGCGGTTTTCGGCCTGGTCGTGACTAGACTTGTCACGTCCGAATAGGTAGCCGCCATTGCGCGCCGAGGCACGTCCTCGCGATCTGTAGATCGATCTGGTATGTTCTGCTCTACTGTCCAGGTCCTGTCGGGAGTCGTATGTATGATCCCGAGCTATTTTATCTCTGTTTTTTCTTTGGGTTGTGGCGGGCTGCTGTTCGGCTTGAGCTGTCGCTTTATCCCGACCACATGGTGGTCGGTTAACCGCATTGTCCCGACCGCATGGTACAGGTTCCAGCGCCTCCTCATCGAACTGAGGTAGCAATCTGCGCTTTTGGTAACCCTTGGTTGTGCACTTGAGGCCGTATTCTTCGGCTATTAGGATGTTTTTCCATCTATCATTGAGCAGGTCTTGGTCAGCTTGGAGCTGCTGCTGCTTCTTTTTCAGGCTCCTTGTAGTGTCCAATAGCCGGCGTTTAAAGCGCTCCTACTCAAGAGGTTCCTCAGGCACGATGAAATCCTCATCGCTGAGGCTCTCCTCATCCTCGAAGAGCGGAAGATAATTGTTGTCCTGCAAGTCTTCGTGTATGGTCTGTTCATCAGGGATATCGTGCCCGTCTTCCCATTCATCCTGTTTGGATGTTGCCTCAACAGGGTCTTCGTTGTCTCCGGCATTGTGTGGGGTGTTGTTTTCTCTGGTGCCGGCATTGCTGTCTTTTGCACGACGTGACTTAGAGCGGCGCCGCTGACGCCAGCGTCTAGGCTGTGTCTCAGGAGGTTTATCCTCGACTGGATCTTCTTTGTCATCATCGTTAGTTTCTTTAGGTGTATCCACCATGTATACATCATATGAAGAAGTGACCGTCCAACGTCCGGTAAACGGCGGGTTTTGGCCCTGCTCCTCATCGGCATCGTCGTCTATACCGTCGAGGTCTTCGGAGCCATAATCGAGCATGTCGGTTAAGTCCTCGATAGTGGCTATGGAGTGGGTGGCGGGTGGGAAGCAAAATTCTCCATCATCATCCCCTAGTTCGAACCGGATATAGTTTGGCTGTAAGTCCTCCGCCAAGGACAGGTTCTTTCATAAGTTTAGCATGTTGCCCAAGGGCGAGTGCTAGAAGATGTCTGCGGCGCTGAATTTGAAGATCGATAAACGATCAAGTTCGGCATCCATGGGCTCACATGGTTCGGAACTTATGACCGAGATGAGTCCGGAGTTCCGGTGGCACAAGTGTCGTGTGAGATCAAGTCTATTCGCGGGTCCAACATCAGGGAATCTGTGGCCTTCGTGGCGGGGTTGAGCTTCTCGTCCTTGGATGGCTCTGTCTGCTCCGGATCTAAGGCCAGACCGGTTACAGGAGCTATCTCCTAGATGTGGTGCGATGACAGATTTAGGTCATGTCCATCGGGGTGACCGGGAGTGGTTGTCGCGGTCTCGAATCCGGCAAAGATCAAGTCTCCACAGATGTCCGCAACATAGTTCAAGCTCCCAAATCTGAACTGATGGCCAGGGGCGTAGCTATCGATCTACTCCAGATGGCCAAGCGAGTTGGCCCACAGTGCGAAGCCGCCGAACACGAAGATCTGTCTAGGTAGGAAGGTCTCACCTTCGACAGCTTCGTTGTTGATGATTGAAGGGGCCATCAAACCTTTTGGGGATGGTACAGTGGAACTCTCAATGAAAGCACCAATGTCGGTGTCAAAACTGGCGGATCTTGGGTAGGGGGTCTAAGGTCGATGGTAACAGGAGACAGGGGACACGATGTTTTCCCAGGTTCGGGCCCTCTCTATGGAGGTAATACCCTATGTCCTGCTTGATTGATCTTGATGAATATGAATATTACAAGAGTTGATCTACCACGAGATCGTAATGGCTAAACCCTAGAGGTCTAGCTTGTATGGCTATGGTAATGAATATCTCTCTCTCCTCCGGACTAAGCCCTCCGGTTTATATAGACACCGGGAGGATCTTGGGTTACACAAGGTCGGTTACAAAGAAAGGAATGTACATATTTGGTCGCCAAGCTTTTGTTCCACGCCAAGGAGAGTCCCATTCGGACACAGGTGCAGTCTTCGGTCTTCGTGTTCTTCATAGCCCATCAGTTCGGCCCATGGCTACCAGGCCGGACGCCTGAGGACCCCTTAGTCCAGGACTCCCTCACCCGTTACAAATTACCTTATCACAAAACTATCTATTACTGATAATTTTAGTGCTTGCAGAGAATACCTTACTAAAAACTGCTTATCATTTCCTTCTACTCCTTGTTGGGTTCGACACTCTTACTTATCGAAAGGATTACGATAGATCCCCTATACTTGTGGGTCATCACTTCCTCACTTGCTGGTGTAGGAATCACTGGAACTGATTTCTGTGATGAACTACTTTCCAATAAGGGAGTAGGTACAATTACCTCGTCAAGTTCTACTTTCCTCCTACTCACTTCTTTCGGGAGAAAACCCATTCTCTAGAAAAGATCCATTCTTAGCAATGAATGTCTTGCCTTCGGATCTGTGATAGAAGGTGTACCCAACAGTCTCCTTTGGGTATCCTATGAAGACACATTTCTCCGATTTGGGTTCGAGCTTATCAGGTTGAAGCTTTTTCACATAAGCATCGCAGCCCCAAACTTTAAGAAACGGCAACTTGGGTTTCCTGCCAAACCACATTTCATAAGGTGTCATCTCAACGGGTTTTGATGGTGCCCTATTTAATGTGAATGCAGCTGTCTCTAGAGCATAACCCCAAAACGATAGTGGTGAATCTGTGAGAGACATCATAGATCGCACCATATCTAATAAAGTGCGGTTACGATGCTCGGACACACCATTACATTGTGGTGTTCTAGGTGGCGTGAGTTGCGGAACTATTCCGCATTGTTTCAAATGAAGCCAAACTCATAACTCAAATATTCACCTCCACGATCAGATCGTAGAAGCTTAATTTTCTTGTCACGATGATTTTCCACTTCACTCTGAAATTCTTTGAACTTTTCAAATGTTTCAGACTCATGTTTCATCAAATAGATATACCCATATCTGCTCAAATCATCTGTGAAGGTAAGAAAATAACGATACCCGCCGCGAGCATCAACACTCATCGGACTGCATACATCAGCATGTATTATTTCCAATAAGTCTGTAGCTCGCTCCATTGTTCCAGAGAACGGGCTCTTAGTCATCTTGCCCATGAGGCATGGTTCGCAAGCACCAAGTGATCCATAATCAAGTGATTCCGAAAGACCATCACCATGGAGTTTCTTCATGCGCTTTACACCAATATGACCTAAACGGCAGTGCCACAAATAAGTTGCACTATCATTATTAAACTTATATCTTTTGGCTTCAATACTTTGAATATGTGTATCACTACTATCAAGATTTAGTAAAAATAGACCACTCATCAAGGGTGCATGACCAGAAAAGATATTATTCATATAAATAGAACAACCATTATTGTCTGATTTAAATGAATAACCGTCTCGCATCAAACAAGATCCAGATATAATGTTCATGCTCAATGATGGCACCAAATAACAATTATTTAGGTCTAAAACTAATCCTGAAGGTAGATGTAGAGGTAGCGTGCCGACGATAATCACATCGACTTTGGAACCATTTCCCACATGCATCGTCACCTCGTCCTTAGCCAATCTTCGATTAATCCGTAGCCCCTATTTCGAGTTGCAAATATTAGCAACATAACCAGTATCAAGTACCCAGGCGCTACTGCGAGCATTAGTATGGTAAACATCAATAACATGTATATCAACTATACCTTTCACTTTGCCATCCTTCTTCTCCGCCAAATACTTGGGGCAGTTTTGCTTCCAATGACCAGTCCCTTTGCAGTAGAAGAACTCAGTCTCAGGCTTAGGTCCAGACTCGGGCTTCTACACTTGAGCAGTAACTTGCGTGTTCTTCTTCTTGAATTTCCCCTTCTTCGCTTTACCCTTTTTCTTTTAACTGGTGGTCTTGTTGACCATCAACACTTGATGCTCCTTCTTGATTTCTACCTCCGCAGCCTTTAGCATTGCAAAGAGCTCGGGAATCGTCTTATCCATCCCTTGCATATTATAGTTCATCATGAAGCTCTTGTAGCTTGGTCGCAGTGATTGAAGAACTCTGTCAATGACACTATCATCAGGAAGATTAACTCCCAGCTGAGTCAAGTGGTTGTGGTACCCAGACATTCTGAGTATATGTTCATTGATAGAACTATTCTCCACCATTTTGCAGCTGTAGAACTTATTAGAGACTTTATATCTCTCAATCCGGGCATTTGCTTGAAATATTAACTTCAACTCCGGGAACATCTCATATGCTCCATGACGTTCAAAACGTCGTTGAAGTCCCGGTTCTAAGTTGTAAAGCATGGCACACTGAACTATCGAGTAGTCATCGGCTTTGCTCTGCCAGGTGTTCATATCATATGGCGTTGCTCCTGCAGCGGGTTCGTCACCTAGTAGTGCTTCCAGGACGTAATTCTTCTGTGCATCAATGAGGATAATCCTCAAGTTACGGACCCAGTCCGTGTAGTTGCTACCATCATCTTTCAACTTAACTTTCTCTAGGAATGCATTAAAATACAACGGAACAACAACACGGGCCATCTATCTACAACAACATAGACATGCTAAATACTATCAGGTACTAAGTTCATGATAAATTAAAGTTCAATTAATCAAATTACTTAAGAACTTCAACTTAGATAGACATCCCTCTAATCATCTAAGTGATCACGTGATCCAGATCAACTAAACCATGTCCGATCATCGCGTGAGATGGAGTAGTTTTCAATGGTGAACATCACTTTGTTGATCATATCTACTATATGATTCACGCTCGACCTTTCGGTCTTAGTGTTCTGAGGCCATATCTGCATATGCTATGCTCGTCAAGTTTAACCCGAGTATTCTGCATGTGCAAACCTGGCTTGCACCCGTTGTATGTGAACGTAGAGCTTATCACACCTGATCATCACGTGGTGTCTCAGCACGATGAACTGTAGCAACGGTGCATACTCAGGGAGAACACTTATACCTTGAAATTTAGTGAGAGGTCATCTTATAATGCTACCGCCGAACTAAGCAAAATAAGATGCATAAAGGATAAACATCACATGCAATATAAGTGATATGATATGGCCATCATCATCTTGTGCCTTTGATCTCCATCTCCAAAGCACCGTCATGATCACCATCGTCACTGGCTTGACATCTTGATCTCCATCAAAGCATTGTTGTCGTCTCGCCAACTATTGCTTCTACTACAATTGCTACCGCCTAGTGATAAAGTAAAGAAATTACTTTTTTTTCGAGGGTACACCAAAGGCGTACCATAGCTTTATAGAAGGAGGAAAAATATGTACAAGAGAGATTTTTAGCTAGTCACATGGTCACAAGCCGAACAGGACATCACCTCCACTCCAAACACAACACACTATGTGCTACTCAACTACGTGCTCCACTCCGGTCGCTCCGGCCTGCTTCCAAGCGATCAATTCGTGGAATATGGCCTCCGTCACGCCGAACATATCTAACGCGCCGCTCCTACCAAAGACTCTCACATTCCTCTACTTCCACAGCGACCAGCATATTAACATAACCACCGTGTCAAAGCCTTTCCTGCTTGTCTTGGCAATCCGCTTTCTCGCCTCGCACCGCCATTCCGCCAGGTGGGACTGCACCGTGGGGCAAAGATTAAGATCCACTCCGGTCCTAGTGACGCAGAGAAACCACACATGCCTGGCATACACGCATTGAAGCAAGATGTGGTCCACATTGTCTTCGTCCTGATCACAGAGGTAGCACGGGGAGGTTTGGTCTTGTAGCCCATGTCTAGTTCTCCTATCCGAAGTCCAAAGGCGATATTGCACCGCGAGCCACATGAAGATCCGACAGGACAGCGGCGCCCAACATTTCCAGATGGCCGCGGAAGGGCGGAACCGAATCCCACCCATGCATAGCATCCTATAAGCCGATGCTGTAGAGTAGACGCCGGATTCATTCCATGCCCAAAGAGGAGCATCTTCTAGCTCCGAGTCCAAGTGTACCTCCATAAGAAGCTCCCATAGCCGGATGAACTGGGCAAGTGCGTCAGCGTCAAGGATCCTAACGATATCATATGTCCAAGTGTACGAGCAAAGCCCCTCGCTGACGAGACGTTTGTTTGCCACCTGCGTCCTGACTCTGGCAGCCAGCAAGGGTGCAATTTCCGCAACTGTGCCTCCATTGAGCCATCTATCTCTCCAGAAAAGGGCGTGCTCTCCATCCCCAACACGCCATTTGACAAGACTCCGGAAAGCGAGCACCACCTGTTTATCCATGGTGAGGTTTAAGCCCTGCCAGGGCCTTGATGGATCTGTTCTCCTAAGCCATTCCCATCTAAGCCTCAGGGCGATGCCATGCTTGTGTAGATCAATGATGCCCAAGCCTCCGAGCTGCTTGGGGCGGCATACTCTCCTCCAAGAAACCACACATTTGCCACCGTTTACAGCTTCCGTACCAGCCAGAAAAAAGCGCGGCATCCCTTATCTACTTGTTCCAGGGCCCACTTTGGCGCCTCCGTGACCATGAGGTGGTGCGTTGAAGTAATTACATGGTGATTGCATTTCATACAATAAAGCAACAACCATATGGATCCTACCAGTTGCCGATAACTCCATTAGAAAACATGATCATCTCATACCATAAACTTTAGCATCATGTCTTGACCATATCACATCACAACATGCCCTGCAAAAACAAGTTAGACGTCATCTACTTTGTTGTTGCAAGTTTTACATGGCTGCTACGGGCTGAGCAAGAACCGTTCTTACCTACGCATCAAAAACCACAACGCGGTATAGTGATTGCTTTTTGATCTTCAGAAAGAACCTTGTTCATTGAATCCGATTCAACTAAATCTGGAGAAACAGACACCCACTAGCCACCTGTGTGCGAAGCACGTCGGTAGAACCAGTCTCGCGTAAGCGTACGCGTAATGTCGGTCTGGGCCGCTTCATCCAACAATACCGCTGAATCAAGAATCAACTAGTGACGGCAAGCAATATGTATATGCCCACACCCACAACTCCTTTGTGTTCTACTCATGCATATAACATCTACGCATAGACCTGGCTCAGATGCCACTATTGTGGAACGCAATAATTTCAAAAAAATTCCTACGCACACGCAAGATCTATCATGGTGATGCATAGGAACGAGAGGGGAAGAGTGTTCTCCATGTACCCTCGTAGACCGTAAGTGGTAGTGTTATGACAACACGGTTGATGTAGTCGAACGTCTTCATGATTCGACTGATCCTAGCACCGAAGGTACGACACCTCCGCGATCAGCACACGTTCAGCTTGGTGACGTCCCATGAACTCTAGATCCAACTGAGTGTCGAGGGAGAGTTTCGTCAGCAAGACGGCGTGATGACGGTGATGATGAAGCTACCGGAACAGGGCTTCACCTAACCACCGCTAAGATCTGACCGAGGTGGATTATGGTGGAGGGGGGCACCGCACACGGTTCAGACATTTGTCAACTTGTGTGTCTATGGGGTGCCCCCTCCCCCGTATATAAAGGAGTGGAGGACGGGGGAGGGCCGGTGATACGTCTCCAACGTATCTATAATTTTTGATTGTTCCATGCTATTATATTATCTGTTTTGGATATTAATGGGCTTATTTATACACTTTTATATTATTTTTGGGACTAACCTATTGACCCAAGGCCCAGTGTAAATTGTTGTTTTTTTGCCTATTTCAGTGTTCCACAGAAAAGGAATATCAAACGGAATGAAACATTCGGGAGAGTTATTTTTGGAACAAATGTGATCCACTAGACTTGGAGTGGACGTCAAGAAATCAACAAGGAGGCCACGAGGCAGGGAGGCGCGCCTGCCCCTCCTGGGCATGCCCCCACCATCGTGGGCCCCTCGTGGCTCCACCGACCTACTTCTTTCTCGTCGAAGCCTGAAAGATCACTCGACGCAAAAACAGAATGGATCAAGTCGACTGAAGGCAAGTTGTTTCCTGTCGACAAAGGGATTCTTTGGTCCAGAACAGCGCACAACCGGAGCACAAAGATTAATCGGAAACGACATCAACTCCTTCTTCACTCGAAGCCTCAATCCATTCGGGGGCTAATGATGGGGTTATGTACCTAGGGTAGGGTCATGGACCTGATCCAAGTAACTTACCCCAGGACATCCTTAGAAGAGGTCGCCTTCCAGTCGACCAACGAGGATTCACTCGACTGGCCTGAAGGACTCGACCACGAAGACTCACTCGACCACCAGGAGGTCAAGAGGCACTCTGCACTGCAACGGCCTGTAATCAAGTAGACTTTATGATAGTAAAGGCCTTTATGTGGGGCGTTACCAGTAACGCCCCAGACTTAACTCACCTTAAACCCTCTCCTATGTGGGCTGGCTGGGGTCCTGGCGCACTCTATATAAGCCACCCCCCTCCACAGGCAGAAGGGTTGGGCACCTTGTAATTCATACATTCATAATCCACTCGACCGCCTCCGGGCTCCGAGACGTAGGGCTGTTACTTCTTCCGAGAAGGGCCTGAACTCGAACATCCTTTGTGCTTACAACCTCTCCATAGCTAGGACCTTGCCTCTCCATACCTACCCCCACTCTACTGTCAGGCTTAGAACCACGACAGTTGGCGCCCACCGTGGGGCCGGTGTTTTAGCGATTTTGTGGAGAAGTTGCGGTTCTTCCGAGTACTCTCATCATGGTGTCTGCTGGAGTTTTGGTCAAGGGTCAAGAGATCCGTCTCGGCACTCTCACCTTCATCGCCGACGACTCCGCATGGCTCCAGGAGGCTCCACTCGACGTAGACGCGCTCCCCGTCCGCGGTGCGACGCATTTTCGCGCATGTGTCCGCGGCGTTCTGCTGCGGCAACCGTCGACCCAGTATCGGTCGGCTCCTCCATCATCCACCCTCCCGGTCTCCCGCCAGCGCAAGCGCTCAGGCCGGTCGAGGCTTCAGCGATGGGTGAGTCACGCAGTGGCTCGCCAATCGGCCACTACACAAGTTGCGGCAATCGAGCCCAACGAATCTCTCTACGGCTTATTCGATCAGTCGACTGGCTCCGGAGAGACTGCATCCGAGTGCGGAAGCAGTGATCCAGCGGCGGAAATCTTGATGGTCGACGGGCCCCACAGCCCTCCTGGCTTCGCCCGTGGTGGTGGAGCAGGTGACGGCGGCGACCCTGCACGAGACTACGAAGAGTACCAGCCCGAGCCACTCGACTCTCTGCAAAGAGAAGAGCTTCGCCGCAGGAACGAGGATCCCCTGCGTATTCCCATCGCAGGAGAAACCCCCGAGGCTCGTGCCTTGGAGGAGGCGCGTCTGGCCAATTTGGCCGAGCGCACTCGACTGGAGAACCTTCAGCGAGCACTCGACGAGCGCGCGCGGCAACGAGTTCCCGACACCAGTCGACGTCAACTCTTCCCGCCGACTCAGGTATATCGAACCCCAATTCAGAATTTAGCAGCTGCGACCCGTATAGCAGAGTCCATTCAGCCTTCGCAGTCGGAAGCTGGCAGAGGTTTGCTGCAAATCAGGGATCTGCTCCGGGCAGCAGGAGATCAGAATTCAGCCGTGTCTCAGTCGCGCAACAGAATTCACAGTCGATCTGTCACTGTGAATACGGTCCAGTCAGCTCACAGCCCGAGATCGCCTCCGCGGCGCGAAGGGCGTGAGAATCGGCGAGATCAATATGGCGACAGACTCGACCGAGATGATAGGCGTCGAGTGCCCTATTCCCCTCCGAGGGGTGGGTCTTACGCTCCTCGGCAGCCAGATGATAGGCGTCAGTACAGTACAGGGCGTAGGGTTCCAGTTGACCCCAGAGAGCCAGGCTTCGACGCGCGATCCATTATCGTGCAAGGGTTGGTCGACCGGAACAGAGCCCATCGAGGCGCACTCGACAGAGATGTACCCACGAGCAGTCGAGTACATGTTTCTGGTCCTGAATGTTTCAGCAGAGCTATCAGAGCCGCAGTTATCCCCCCAAATTTCAGGTTGGCAACAGGAGTCAGCAAGTTCACTGGTGAGTCTAAGCCTGAAACTTGGCTTGAAGACTACCGAGTGGCAGTTCAGATCGGTGGTGGGAACGACGAGGTGGCCATGAAGCATTTGCCCCTCATGTTGGAAGGCTCTGCCAGGGCATGGTTGACTCAATTACCTCCTAGCAGCATTTACACTTGGGAAGATCTGTCCCGAGTGTTCGTCAGAACGTTTGAAGGGACTTGCAAGCGACCAGCGGGATTGACAGAGTTGCAAGTCTGCGTGCAGAAAACTAATGAGACTCTCAGAGAGTATATTCAGAGGTGGATCACTTTGCACCACACTGTGGAAAATGTCTCTGATCATCAGGCAGTATGCGCCTTCAAAGACGGCGTCAAGAACAGAGAACTGAGTTTGAAATTTGGTCGAACCGGTGACATGACCTTGAGTCGGATGATGGAGATTGCTACCAAGTACGCCAACGGCGAAGAAGAAGACCGACTCCGAAGCGGCAAGCACAAGCCGAGTCAGTCGGAAAAAGGAAACACCAGTCGGAAACAGAAGCGGAAGGCTGAACCGGCAGCTCCTGGAGAGGCTCTGGCCGTGACTCAAGGAAAGTTTAAGGAGAAACCAAAAGGATCCTGGAACCCCAAGAAGGTAAAGGATAAAGAAGGGAACGACGTGATGGATATGCCGTGTCACATTCACACGAAGAAAGATGAAGAGGGGAATATCATTTACCCAAAGCACACCACTCGCCAATGTCGACTCCTGATCCAGCAGTTTCAGGGAAAACAGTCTAAGGATAAGGAGAAGGAATCGGACAAGGCCGAAGACAAAGAAGACAGTGAGGGAGGATATCCGCATATAAACTCCACTCTGATGATCTTTGCAGATGTGGAAAGCAGAAGTCGACTGAAAGTGATTAACCGAGAGGTGAACATGGTTGCCCCAGCAAAGGCAAATTATCTGAAGTGGTCTCAAACACCCATCACATTCGACCAATCTGATCACCCGACTCATATTGCCACCCCCGGGAGGCAAGCTTTGGTGGTCGATCCAGTTGTCGAAGGCACTCGACTGACAAAGGTGCTGATGGATGGTGGAAGTGGGCTGAACTTATTGTATGCAGACACATTGAAAGGTATGGGCATTCCGATGTCCCGACTGAGCACTAGTAACATGAGCTTCCATGGAGTTATACCAGGGAAGAAGGCCGAGTCACTCGGCCAGATAGCTTTGGACGTAGTGTTTGGTGATTCGAAGCATTTTCGCAAAGAAAAGTTGACGTTTGAGGTCGTGGATTTTCAAAGTGCATATCATGCCATTTTGGGGAGACCAGCCTATGCACGGTTCATGGCTCGACCATGTTACGTGTAACTCAAATTGAAGATGCCCGGTCCCAAAGGTGTGATCACTGTCACCGGTGATAGGAAAAAGGCAGAGGAGTGCTTTCAGAAGGGCTCCAAGATTGCCGATTCCCAAGTGACAGCGGTCGAGTTCGAAGAATACAAGCAAAACGCAGATCCGAGTGACTTGCTGCGATCCAAGAAGCCCGCCACAGAGTCTGCATTCCAGTCGTCCGGTGAGACGAAGCCTGTTCACATTCACCCGACCGACCCCGAAGCAGCTCCGACCCGCATCTCCACAACACTCGACCCAAAATAGGAAGAAGCGCTCATCCAGTTCCTCCGTGAGAACTGGGACATTTTTGCATGGAAGCCCGCTGACATGCCAGGTGTTCCCAGGGGACTGGCTGAGCATCGCCTAAGAGTCGACTCATCTGCAAAACCAGTCAAAGAGCATCTTCGGCGGTCCGCCGTCCAGAAGAGAAAGGCCATCGGTGAAGAAGTGGCTCGACTGTTGGCGGCAGGATTTATCCGAGAGATATACCACTCCGAGTGGCTCGCTAATGTCGTCATGGTTCCTAAGAAGGACAAGTCGCTCCGAATGTGCATTGATTTCAAGCACATCAACCGGGCCTACCCGAAAGATCACTTTCCTCTCCCTCGCATAGATCAAATTGTTGACTCGACCGCGGGATGCGAGAGGTTGTCTTTTTTAGATGCTTACTCCGGGTACCACCAGATCCGTCTGTACGGGCCCGATGAGGTAAAAACAGCTTTCATCACTCCATTCGGGTGCTTCTGATATATCACCATGCCATTCGGCCTCAAGAATGCCGGAGCCACATTTATGCGAATGATTCAGAAGTGTCTACTCACCCAAATCAGTCGGAATGTGGAAGCTTATATGGATGATATTGTTGTCAAGTCACGAAAAGGTTCCGACCTGCTCGCTGACCTCGCCGAAACATTTGCCACCTCAGAAGGTATGATATCAAGCTCAATCCATCAAAGTGCACATTTGGAGTTCCTGGTGGCAAGTTACTCGGTTTTCTCGTTTCCGAACGGGGAATCGACGCTAACCCAGAGAAGATTGGCACTATTCTCCGAATGAAACGCCCTGTGCGAGTGCACGATGTCCAGAAGCTTACTGGATGCTTGGCCGCATTAAGTCGATTCATCTCACGACTCGGTGAAAAGGCACTACCTCTTTACCGACTGATGAAGAAGGCTGACAAGTTCGAGTGGACTCCAGAAGCTGATGCAGCGTTTGCCGAGCTAAAAGCTCTGCTCTCCACCCAGCCGGTGCTTGCTGCTCCAATCAGCAAAGAGCCTCTGTTGCTCTACATCGCAGCCACAGGACAAGTCGTCAGTACTGTGCTAACGGTCGAGCGGGAAGAAGAAGGAAAAGCTCTCAAAGTTCAGCGCCCAGTGTATTATTTGTCTGAAGTCTTGACTCCATCCAAGCAGAGATATCCTCATTATCAGAAGCTTGTGTATGGAATATACATGACCACAAAGAAGGTTGCTCATTATTTCTCTGACCATTCCATCACAGTCGTCAGCGACGCTCCACTATCAGAGATTTTGCACAACAGAGACGCAACTGGTCGAGTGGCTAAATGGGCGATTGAACTTCTTCCCCTTGATATCAAGTTTGAGGCAAAGAAAGCCATTAAGTCCCAGGCGATAGCAGATTTCCTCGCCGAGTGGATTGAACAACAGCAGCCGACTGAAGTTCACTCGGAGCATTGGACCATGTTTTTTGATGGCTCTAAGATGTTGAATGGTTCCGGTGCTGGGGTTGTCCTGGTTTCCCCCAGAGGAGATAAGCTCAGATATGTGCTCCAGATTCACTTTGATTCCTCCAACAATGAGGCAGAACATGAGGCCCTCCTATATGGGTTGCGCATGGCCATTTCACTCGGCGTCCGTCGCCTAATGGTCTATGGCGACTCGGATTTAGTGGTCAATCAGGTGATGAAAGAGTGGGACGTGAGAAGCCCAGCCATGACTGGATACTGCAGTGCAGTGAGGAAGCTGGAGAAGAAGTTCGAGGGGTTGGAGCTCCATCATATACCCCGACTGAAAAATCAAGCAGCTGATGATCTAGCAAAGATAGGTTCCAAGAGAGAAGCCATTCCGAGTGGTGTGTTCTTGGAGCATATACACACTCCGTCAGTCAAAGAAGATCCTTTCACCGAAGAAACTCCGCAGCCCAAGGGCGCCACAGATCCGACTGAAGTTGAAGTCCCAGCGGTGGTCGACTTGATCATGGAGGTTTTGGTGGTCATTCCCGACTGGACGATTCCGTATGTCGCATATATCTTGAGGAAAGAGCTTCCGGAGGATGAGGAAGAGGCTCGACAGATCGTCCGTCGATCTAAGGCCTTTACCGTAATCAAAGGACAATTATACAGAGAAAGCGCGACTGGAATCGGTCAGAAGTGCATAACACCAGAAGAAGGTCGACTCATCCTCAATGATATTCACTCGGGGACCTGTGGTCATCATGCGTCCTCTCGGACCATCATGGCCAAAGCATACCGAGCCGGATTTTACTGGCCCAAGGCGAATGAGATGGCAAAAGAGATAGTAGATAAGTGCGAGGGATGTCAGTTCTACTCGAATATGTCGCACAAGCCTGCGTCAGCTTTAAAGACCATCCCACTCGTCTGGCCTTTTGCAGTTTGGGGGCTTGACATGATCGGTCCTTTGAGAACAGGACGAAGTGGCTTCACGCATGTACTGGTGGCAGTCGACAAGTTCACCAAGTGGATCGAGGCTAAACCAATCAAGAGCCTTGACACCGGTACTGCTGTTAGCTTCATTAGGGAACTAATATTCAGATATGGAGTCCCGCACAGCATCATTACGGATAATGGGTCGAACTTTGACTCAGAGGAATTCAGAGCTTTCTGCGACTCCCAGGGCACACGGGTCGACTACGCATCAGTCGCCCATCCGCAGTCGAATGGACAAGCAGAGCGAGCTAATGGACTGATTCTCAAGGGACTGAAGCCTCGACTGATGCGTGATCTCAAACACGCGGCTGGAGCTTGGGTCGACGAACTTCCATCTGTACTCTGGGGACTGCGGACCACGCCTAATCGGTCGACCGGAAGAACTCCATTCTTCTTGGTCTATGGAGCTGAAGCAGTCTTGCCGAGTGATCTTCTCCACAATGCTCCTCGAGTCAAAATCTACAACGAAGCAGAAGCTGAACAAGCGCGGCAGGACGCAGTCGACCTTTTAGAGGAAGAAAGGGAGATGGCTCTGATCCGGTCGACCATCTACCAACAAGATCTGCGGCGTTTCCACGCCCGAAACGTGAGAGGTCGAGCCTTCCAGGAAGGGGATTTGGTTCTCCGAGTGGATCAGCACAAACCACACAAGCTTGCTCCTTCTTGGGAAGGCCCCTTCATCGTCACCAAGGTTCTACACAACGGGGCGTACCGTCTTTACAACGTCGAGCATAATATCGACGAGCCCCGAGCTTGGAACGCGGAGCTACTCCGCCCGTTTTACACTTAAGCTTTATCACTCGGATGAGTTGCAATAAAGTACTTCTGTAGTTCATGGACCTCAAAATAATAAGTGTCATAGTTCCTCCATAATATCTGTCACTTTTTATTTTTTGTCCAATGAAATTCCCCTCAGTGGGTGACTTAGCTGCGAATCCGTTTCGCCTAAGTTTGTAAAAATCCTACCGAGTGGTGAGCCAGACTCCCACTCGGAGGCTTAGCCGCGAATCCGTTTCGCCTAAGTTATCAAAATCCTACCGAGTGGTGAGCCAGACTCCCACTCGGAGGCTTAGCTGCGAATCCGTTTCGCCTAAGTTATCAAAATCCTACCGAGTGGTAAGCCAGCCTTCCACTCGGAGGCTTAGCTGCAGCCTCGTGCTCGCCTAAGTTATCAAAATCCTACCGAGTGGTAAGCCAGCCTTCCACTCGGAGGCTTAGCTGCAGCCTCGTGCTCGCCTAAGTTATAAAAATCCTACCGAGTGAAGAGCAACCCTCTCACTCGGAGGCTTAGCTTCAGCCGCGTGCTCGCCTAAGTTATAAAAATCCTACCGAGTGAAGAGCAACCCTCTCACTCGGGGGCTTAGCTGCAGTCCAAGCACTCGCCTAAGTTATAAAAATCCTACCGAGTGAAGAGCAACCCTCTCACTCGGGGGCTTAGCTG
>NC_041388.1:416958861-417036594 GCF_002162155.2 Triticum dicoccoides | reverse complement strand
CACTCGCCTAAGTTGTGAAAATCCTACCGAGTGAAGAGCAACCCTCTCACTCGGGGGCTTAGCTGCAGCCCTGTGCTCGCCTAAGTTACAAAAATCCTATCGAGTGAAGAGCAACCCTCTCACTCGGGGGCTTAGCTGCAGTCCAAGCACTCGCCTAAGTTGCGAAAATCCTACCGAGTGAAGAGCAACCCTCTCACTCGGGGGCTTAGCTGCAGCCCTGTGCTCGCCTAAGTTACAAAAATCCTACCGAGTGAAGAGCAACCCTCTCACTCGGGGGCTTAGCTGCAGCCCAGTGCTCGTCTAAGTGGACTAAAGAATAAGTCGATTGCAGCACAGGCACCTTGCTTTGAACCTGCAAAAGACATTCCGAGCCGAAGGCAATCGTATCCAAGTTTGAATCGACATCTAAAGGAACCGAAAGTGCTCAGGCGTCAAGCCTGTTAAGGTTTGTCGGTTACAATTTCACTCGGCATACCGAGGCAAATTTAAAGCGTCGAGCCAGAAGAAGTTTTTTACCCCTCCTGTGGAGGGCTGGAAGGTGCAACAAATTCATCAAGGTCAATCCCGTCGGCGATCCGAGTGGCAGCTGCAAGGAAAGTTTCCATAAAGGATCTGAAGTCGTGCTTCTTGGTATTGGCCACCCGAAGGGCCGCCAGCTTCTCTTCTCGCGCATCTTTGCAGTGGACTCGGGCCAGACACAGAGCAACATCTGCACCACACCGAGCCGAGGACTTCTTCCACTCCTGCACTCGACCAGGGATCGTGTTCAAACGGGCCATCAGCGACTCAAGGTCATTCTGAAGTGTCTCCTCAGGCCAGAGCGTCGAGTCGATGCGAGATGTGGCGGCCTTCAGCCTTGCGAGATAGTCCACGACAGCTGCAACACGAGACTCCAGTCGGAAAACATCCATGGCAACTTCGTCGTTCACCGGAGAATTGACGGGGTCAAGGTTTGGCTCCAGTCGGCTGGTTTCTTCTTCAAAGTTTTGACAAAATTCTGCAAGGGTGATCACTAAGTCAAGGAGATAGTCGAATGGAAAAAGCCACAATTGGAAATATTTGCCAAACATGGAGGTCTACCTTCAAGGATAAGGAACAACTTTTTGGCAAGGCCACTCAGGAAGGCCTCCAGTTCAGTTTTCTTCTCAGTCAATTTGCTGACTTGGTCGGTCAGGGCAGCTTTGTCAGTTTTCAGTCGACTGACCTCCTTGTTGGCAATCCCAAGAGCAGCTTTCAGATTGGTATTGTCTTGTTCGAGCTTGGTAACTGAAGCTAACTTCTCGTCAGCAAGCTTGATCTTCTCAGCTAGCTCAAGGTCTTTCTTCTGCTGGGCCTCCCTTACCTTACCTGCAAGTTACAGCGAGATCAGATGCTGAAACAAGCAAGGGGAAAAGCAGTCGTCAGGGTCTCACCAAACATACCTTCGGTCTCCTCCTTTGCCTTTGTCAGCTTCTCCTGAACCAGCTTCAAGCTCAGCTCGACTTGAGTATGTTTTTGTTCCAGCTCTGAGTAGCGAGCCACAAGATCACAGGAGTTCTGTGAAGAACCAATCGACTAAATGTCAAATATAATTCACTTCCGAGTGAAAAAGGGATAAACACACGTTTCTAAGACTACAGCCAAATACAAGCATTCGACCGTAGTCTCGGGGACTACACCCAGTGGGTGCACTTAGCGTGCCCCCACTAATCCTGTTGAAGACAAAGTCGACCAGTCGACTGACAGAAAGATTGACATCATAAAGCCTAAGGCCGACTGCCAGCAGTCGACCTTAGCCTTGGGGACTACACCCAGTGGGTGCACTCAGCGTGCCCCCACCGGTTTGTGAAATCCAGTCGACCGGTCGACTGACAGAAAGATTAATCCAGTCGACCGGTCGACTGACAGAAAGATTGACATCATAAAGCCTAAGGCCGACTGCCAGCAGTCGACCTTAGCCTTGGGGACTACACCCAGCGGGTGCACTCAGCGTGCCCCCGCTAACACGGAGTTTATTCGACACACCCAGTGGGTGACTAATATAAATTCCGGAAAAGAAAAGTTTTTGGTAGCATATCCAACAGAACAAACAGCGGTCGACTGACCTGGACATTGCTTTGGAGGGCAGAACTGGCGTCATAAGCTGCCTGGCTCGCGTCCCGGATAGTCTTCAGCTGCTCCATCATGAGTCCCGCCTGGCGTATTGCCTCCTTCGCTGCGCCAGCTTGGTCCTCTGGGACGTGGTGCGTCGTAAAGAGGGAGGGCTGCTGAGCACTCGTCAGTGGATTTGCGAAGGACACCGTGTGTCGAGTGGTGTTCCCTTCCTCCACAGTCAGAATCTCAGGCGCCGTCACATCCTGAGGCACCTTACTGGCGGACGCTTTCCGACTCCTCCTGCGTGCCAGTGGTTCTTCATCCTCGTCGTCATCAGGGAGATTGATAACAGTATTGGGTGGAGCTGCGGAGAAGAATCAGGATCAGAGATCGCGAGTCAGTCGACTAAGAACGATGTTAAGAATACAGTACCTGGGTTCGAAGTTGCTGCATCCTCCATCTCGTGGTCATCAGCCCGGGCCGAGGTCTCAGAAGTAGCAGCACTGCAACTCCAAAGGATCAGTCGACTAACTTCAGCGTCGACCAGAGATAAAGTTCGCACAGAATAAGAAAATATGAGCAGCACAATTACCCTGATATGGTGGGGATGGACACCTTCATTTTCGGCAGGAGCTTGGTCGGCTTTGGCGGAGCCCCCCTAGGCTGCTTCGGCGCCTTTTCAGTCGGCGCTGGAGAAGTGGTCCTAGGGCGCTTGGTCGACTGCGTCGCAACCCCCTTGCCACGTTCAGTCGAAGGGTCGTGGACGAGCTTCGACCGCCTTTCCGAGCGCGGTGGCACGACCTCCTCCCCTTCCTCCTCGTCTTCGGCATCATCATCATCGCCGTCGTCATCATCATCGTCGTCGTCGTCCCCTGCAACGTCCGAGTCCCATTCCTCCTCGTCCTGGCTCTCGCCCCCACTCGCCTCACCCTCCTCAGTCGGAGTTTGTGCCCCATTGGGCATCGAATACAGCTCGGTGAGGGCCTAGCAGATATCAAGACAATGATTAGTCGACCAGTCGGCAGAGTGGACAGAGATGAATGCGACAAAAATGCAGTGGAGAGCAGGGCAAGTGTACCTTATTTGGATCGCTGTTGTGGTCGAGTGGAGGAATCCTTCTGGCTCCGCGTGGGTTGTCCTTGTTTCCGGTGACGACTGCCATCCATCTTTCCAGAGTGACATCGTCGACTGCTTCTGGATGGACTCTAGTCTCGTCTTCGGTCCCACAGTACAACCACATGCAGTGGCTCCGGAACTGGAGGGGCTGGATGCGACGCCTGAGGAAGACCTCCAGGAGATCCATGCCCGTCACTCCCTCCCGAACCAACTGCACCACGCGCTCCATCAACATCTTCACATCAGCTTTCTCCTCCGGGATCAACTTCAGAGAGGAGGGCTTGTTCACTCGGTCCATGGTAAACTGTGGGAGTCCACTCGACTGTCCCGGCGTCGACTGGTCCCGGCAGTAGAACCAGGTCGACTGCCAGCCTCTGACTGACTCGGGAAAGGTCATGGGCGGAAAGGTGCTCTTGTTCCTCACCTGGATGCCCAAACCCCCACACATTTGGACGACTCGGGTCTTTTCGTCGCCTGGACTCGCCTTCTTCACGGTCTGAGAGCGACACGTGAATATATGCTTGAACAAACCCCAGTGCGGTCGACAGCCCAAGAAACCCTCACACATGGACACGAACGCGGCAAGATAGGCAATGGAGTTTGGGGTAAAGTGGTGGAGCTGCGCTCCGAAGAAGTTCAAAAAGCCACGAAAGAAAACACTCGGCGGCAAGGAAAACCCGCGATCAACATGGGTGGCCAAAAGCACACACTCACCCTCTTCTGGCTGGGGCTGCCACTCCTTCCCCGGAAGCCTCGCAGCTCCGTGGGGGATCAAGCCCTCGTTGGCCATGTCGAGAATGTCATTCTCAGTGATGGTCGACTGGATCCAGTCTCCTTGGACCCAGCCTTTCGGCAGGCGGGATCTGGACGAGGACCCTCCGCGGCTGGTGGATCTCCCCTTCGCCTTCTCCGACGCCGACGCCTTCTTTGCACGCTCCAGCGCCGCTGTCTTCTCCTTGGCCATGGTCGCCGGCGAGATGCGCGAAGGGAAGTGGTGCGGGGGCGAGAGCGAGCACGCTGAGCAGGGAGGAAGGAAGCAGAGAGAGGGGGAGAATGCTAAGGCGCAGCACAGAAATCCTCGCCGGGCACATTTATAAGGTCCCTTCCGAGTGGATGACAGGTGGGCCCGGTCGATCTAATCATATCTGGAACAGTTATGCAGACGGGATACGTGGCGAAAAAGGCGGCGCGGAGATCGAGGCGTCCATGCCCCGTCCCATCCGAACGCCGCGGTCCGCCCCGCTTCGCGCGCGCCCCAAAATTTCGCATCCCGCGGAATCCGCGAGCAACAAATCAATCTGTCAGGCGCGGTGTTTCCGGCGATCCGTCGCTCGGAGATCGTCGAAGCCTGAAAGATCACTCGACGCAAAAACAGAATGGATCAAGTCGACTGAAGGCAAGTTGTTTCCTGTCGACAAAGGGATTCTTTGGTCCAGAACAGCGCACAACCGGAGCACAAAGATTAATCGGAAACGACATCAACTCCTTCTTCACTCGAAGCCTCAATCCATTCGGGGGCTAATGATGGGGTTATGTACCTAGGGTAGGGTCATGGACCTAATCCAAGTAACTTACCCCAGGACATCCTTAGAAGAGGTCGCCTTCCAGTCGACCAACGAGGATTCACTCGACTGGCCTGAAGGACTCGACCACGAAGACTCACTCGACCACCAGGAGGTCAAGAGGCACTCTGCACTGCAACGGCCTGTAATCAAGTAGACTTTATGATAGTAAAGGCCTTTATGTGGGGCGTTACCAGTAACGTCCCAGACTTAACTCACCTTAAACCCTCTCCTACGTGGGCTGGCTGGGGTCCTGGCGCACTCTATATAAGCCACCCCCCTCCACAGGCATAAGGGTTGGGCACCTTGTAATTCATACATTCATAATCCACTCGACCGCCTCCGGGCTCCGAGACGTAGGGCTGTTACTTCTTCCGAGAAGGGCCTGAACTCGTACATCCTTTGTGCTTACAACCTCTCCATAGCTAGGACCTTGCCTCTCCATACCTACCCCCCACTCTACTGTCAGGCTTAGAACCACGACAGGGGTCGCCCCCCCCCCCCCACCCAATTCGGATTGGGCTGGGGGCGCCCCTCCTAGGCTTCCTTCTCCTCTCTCCCACTATGGCCCAATAAGGCCCATATACTTCCCGGGGGGTTCCGGTAACCTCCCGGTACTCCAGTAAATGCCTGAACTCACTCGGGACCATTCCGATGTCCAAACGTAGTCATCCAATATATCGATCTTTATGTCTCGACCATTTTGAGACTCCTCATCATGCCCGTGATCACATATGGGACTCCGAACAACCTTAGGTACATCAAAGCACATAAACTCATAATACCGATCTTCACCGAATGTTAAACGTGCGGACCCTACGGGTTCGAGAACTATGTAGACATGACCGAGACTCATCTCCGGTCAGTAACGAATAGCGGAACCTGGATGCTCATATTGGTTTCTAAATATTCTACGAAGATCTTTACCGGTCAAACCGCATAACAACATACGTTGTTCCCTTTGTCATCGGTATGTTACTTGCCCGAGATTCGATCGTCGGTATCATCATACCTAGTTCAATCTCGTTACCGGCAAGTCTCTTTACTCGTTCCGTAATGCTACATCCCGTAACTAACTCATTAGTCACGTTGCTTGCAAGGCTTATAGTGATGTGCATTACCGAGAGGGCCCGGAGATACCTTTCTGATACACGGAGTGACAAATCCTAATCTCGATCTATGCCAACTCAACAAACACCATCGGAGACACCTGTAGAGCATCTTTATAGTCACCCAGTTACGTTGTGACATTTGATAGCACACTAAGTGTTCCTCCGGTATTTGGGAGTTGCATAATCTCATAGTCATAGGAACATGTATAAGTTATGGAGAAAGCAATATCAGTAAAGTAAACGATCGTCGTGCTAACCTAACAGATGGGTCAAGTAAATCACATCATTCTCTAATGATGTGATCCCGTTCATCAAATGACAACTCTTTGTCCATGCCTAGGAAACTTAACCATCTTTGATTAACAGGCTAGTCAAGTAGAGGCATACTAGTGACACTCTGTTTGTCTATGTATTCACACATATACTAAGTTTCCGGTTAGTACAACTCTAGCATGAAAAATCAGTACTGCAGGATGCTGGTAATGCAACACTACGATCAGAGACCCTTCGAGAAACTGTGTGCGATGCAATAATCACAAATGGTGTTGTATGAAAACCGCCAGAAATGTATAAAACGTTTGCGATGACGGATGCATCAAACACGGTTCAGGTTTTAGTTGCGTGTGCAATGAAGGGCATACGGTTCAGTTCAATTAACTGTTTGCGATGAGGAGGAACAAAGGAAACAGGCAGCCAGATGAAGGCATGTGCGATACAAAACATACGGTTCACTCGGATGAACTGTTTGTGATTAGAAAACACAAAAGAAACGGCTAGCCATATCAAGGTGTGTGTGATTGAGGGCATACGCTTCAGAAGGATTAACTGTTTGCAATTAGGCAACAGAACAGAAACGGGTCAGCAATATCAAAGTGCCTGCGATTGATGGCATATGCTTCACATGGATGAACTATTTGCGATTAGCCACAACAAATTGAAACGGTTGGATAGATCAACATGGGTGCGCTAGACGGGCACACACATTCTAATTAAAAGAACTGTGTGATATGGTGCTGACATTGACTATTGCGGTCCACCCTATGGTGCAAACGCCACACATACGTGGTCGAGAAGGCGTGCGTGCCCACGTTACGCCTTCCGGGAATAGTGTGGCACTTTTAACCGTCAGTAAATTTTGAGCACGCGTCCCGTCACAATTTTTTAGAAGAACAGGGAGGCCGCGTCCCGTCACATTCCAAATTGCAAACTTGTTCACACCGATCAAAACCTAAACGGTTTCCCACTTAGGAGCGTATTACTACGCGGTTATAAATACTACTACTCCAAGATGACTGCACATTCCTCCTCAACTCCTCATCCATAAAAAGTCAAAAACAAATAAGTCATTCATCATCGTTCCCTTGCGTCCGCTATGGCCATCTTGAGTTCTAGGTCGAGAGATTACCACCAGGGAGAGGCGAGCCTGGAAGCGGGAGCACAAGAGATGTCCCGCCTCGCTGCGAAAGCAACCACCATGTCCTCCTGCACGGCCGTAGCAGCAAAGAGGTCCCGCCACGCCACCAAAGCAGCACAAAGGACCCGCCGCGCCATCGAAGCAGCAGACTGGCCCGGCCGCGCCGTGGAAGCATAAGAGATGTCCCGCCGCGCCGCGAATGCGGCAGAGATGTCTTCCTGCACCATGACGGCCTAGGAAAATACCTCGCGGGTAGGCGAGGACTCTTATAGGCGCATGCGTGCCCTCATCCTTAGGCAGATGGATCAGATCTCCAGGTGGGCGAGGTTGCAGGATGACCTGCAAGCCTCATTTGAATAGTCTTCCGACATCATCCGGCAACTAAATGAGAGCAATGCGAAGCTCCGTGCCGAGCACGACCTGCTGAGGGCGAAGATCGTCGGAAGTGTGGAGCAGCAGGAGCAGACCACTGCCTTGATGAAGAGGACCGACGTCATCATCGAGAAACTTATGTACGAGAATGCCATGGTGCGCATCGAGCGCAAAAGGCTGGTGGAGGAATCCATGGATGCTCTCAACCAGCATCTTGAGGACAAGAAAGGGCTCGTCGCCGCCCGCTGCAGAGACTAGTTGTCTTCCTTCTTCTTTTTCCCTTGTGTATATCGAGCCTTGCCGCATGTGGCTTTTTTTAATTATGTTTATAAATATGTAAGACAATTATTATCCAATGTCATCGTCCTTATATTCATCATGCTTGCTATAAGTCGCAGTCGATGCTATATAGGTCCGTCGGATCTTACATCAGGATCCATGAAAAACTTTCTTTTTAGATTTTCAATTTTCTCTCTTAAATCTCAGTCCAGTGAGACATATAGTCATGCCGTAGAACAGGTGCTCGGGCGCCATTAATGGAGACATCAGGAGGGAGGTGCGCGGCGGGTAGCAGTCAAAAGGGCTCTCCTCCCGATGAGCACGCGCAGGGGTATGATCGCACGCCTCCCGTACTCAAATAGCTACCCCGCACGACACCTCCTAGCCAATAAAAAAAGGGGACGCGTGGCCGCACGTAATTGGTAAGTCGAACGCCCACGGTTTCAATAATACTTGTGTTTCTAATTTGTAACGTGACAACACTTCTTCCAAAATGACTTTGTTGATTGTTAATGTGTGCGCCTTCGCAAATTGGACAGAAAAATTACCATAGCATGTTGGTTTCATGCCTTGAGGCCATGCCAAGTTTCATGATTTTCAGGTGTGTTTTGGAATTACACGAATTAAGAAACCAAGTTTCTCAATCTTTTCGGCCGAGCCACGACGCCCAGATGTTTGAATTTCACTCTCATCTCTTGCATGGGACCTAGAAATTCACCCAAGTACACACATGTGGTTTTTCAAACAATTTTGGTGCACTAGAGCATGTGCTTGTAGTTCAAATTTGAATTATGCACATTAAATGCCTAGAAACTCAATTAATGTATAAAACAGGCCAAACGAACCTGAAAAAATTACAAAATTAAGCACAATACTTCTATTTGGTCTAATCTGGCTGTGTAAAAAATTAAGGCGGGAGAAGGCAGTGTACGTATGTCGTTTCACACACGGAGGTGACACGTTCCCTCTTGGAACCACGAGCCTTCTTGAGAGAAGCTCCAGTTTGCAAGAAGCTTACACTAAAGCTTGTTCCAATTCGGCCAAAAAATTTACCGCAACATGTTGGTGCCATGCCATGACACCATGCCCAGTTTCATGATTTTCAGGCGTGTTTTGGAATTACAGAATTAAAAAACCAAGTTTCTCAATCTTTTCGGCCAAGCCACGGCGCCCAGATGTTTGAATTTCACTCCCATCTTTTGCATGGGACCTAAAAATTCATCCAAGGATACACATGTGATTTTTCAAACAATTTTGGTGCACTGGAGCATGTGCTTGTAGTTCAAATTTGAATTATGCACATTAAATGCCCAAAAACTCAATTAATTTATAAAAAAGGCGAAACGAGCTTGGAATGATTACAAAATTTAGCACGGTACTTCTATTTGGACTAATCTGGCTATGTAAAAAAATTAGGCGGGAGAAGGCAGTGTACGTATGTCGTTTTGCACACGGAGGTGACACGTTCCCTCTCGGAACCACGAGCATTCTTGAGGGAATCTCCGGTTTGCAAGAAGCTTACACCAAAGCTTGTCCCAATTCGGCCAAAAAAATTACCGCAGCATGTTGGTGTCATGTCATGACACCATGCCAAGTTTCATGATTTTCAGGCGTGTTTTGGAATTACAAGAATTAAAAAACAAAAGTTCTCAATCTTTCCGGCTGAGCCACGACGCCCAGATGTTTGAATTTCACTCCCATCTCTTGCATGGGACCTAGAAATTCACCCAAGGACACACGTGTGATTTTTGAAACAACTTTGGTGCACCGGAGCCTGTGCTTGTAGTTCAAATTTGAATTATGCACATTAAATGCCCAGAAACTCAATTAATGTATAAAAAGGCAAAACGAGCCCGAAATAATTCCAAAATTTAGCACGGTACTTCTCTTTGGTCTAATCTGGCTGTGTAAAAAAAATTAAGGTGGTAGAAGGCAGTGTACGTATGTCATTTCGCACACGGACGTGACACATTCCCTCTCGGAACCACGAGCCTTCTTGAGAGAATCTCCGGTTTGCAAGAAGCTTACACCAAAGCTTGTCCCAATTCAGCCAAAAAAATTACCGCAGCATGTTGGTGCCATGTCATGACACCATGCCCAGTTTCATGATTTTCAGGCGTGTTTTGGAATTACAGAATTAAAAAACCAAGTTTCTCAATCTTTTCGGCCAAGCCACGACGCCCAGATGTTTGAATTTCACTCCCATCTTTTGCATGGGACCTAAAAATTCATCCAAGGACACACATGTGACTTTTCAAACAACTTTGGTGCACTGGAGCCTGTGCTTGTAGTTCAAATTTGAATTATGCACATTAAATGCCCAAAAACTCAATTAATGTATAAAAAAGGCAAAACGAGCCCGAAATAATTCCAAAATTTAGCACGGTACTTCTATTTGGTCTAATCTGGCTGTGTAAAAAAATTTAGGCGGGAGAAGGCAGTGTACGTATGTCGTTTCGCATACAGAGGTGACACGTTCCCTCTGGGAACCATGAGCCTTCTTGAGGGAAACTCCAGTTTGCAAGAAGCCTACACCAAAGCTTGTCCCAATTCGGCCAAAAAAATACCGTGGCATGTTGGTGCCATGTCATGACATCATGCCAAGTTTCATGATTTTCAAACATGTTTTGGAATTACAGGAATTAAAAAACCAAGTTTCTCAATCTTTCCGGCCGAGCCATGACGCCCAGATGTTTGAATTTCACTCCCATCTCTTGCATGGGACCTAGAAATCCACCCAAAGACACAAATGTAATTTTTCAAACAACTTTGGTGCACTGGAGCCTGTGCTTGTAGTTCAAATTCGAAGCACATTAAATGCTCAGAAACTCAATTAATCTATAAAAAGGCCAAACGAACATAGAATAATTCCAAAATTTTGCACGATATTTCTATTTGGTTTAATCTGCCTGTGTAAAAAAATTAAGGCGGGAGAAGGCAGTGTACGTATGTCGTTTCGCACACGGAGATGACACATTCCCTCTCGGGATCAGGAGCCTTCTTGAGAGAAGCTCCGGTTTGCAAGAAGCTTACACCAAAGCTTGTCCGAATTCGGCCAAAAAAATTACTGCAGCATGTTGGTGCCATGTCATGATAGCATGCCAAGTTTTATGATTTTCAGCCGTGTTTTGGATTTATAGGAATTAAAAAACCAAGTTTCTCAATCATTCCGGCTGAGCCACGCCACCCAGCTGTTTGAATTTTATTCCCATTTCTTGCATGGGACCTATAAATTCACCCAAAAGCACACATGTGATTTTTCAGCAAACTTGGTGCATTGGAGCATGTGCTTGTATTTTAAATTTGAATTATGCACATTAAATGCCCAGAAACTCAATTAATGCATATAAATGCCAAACGAACCCGGAATAATTTCAAATTTAAACACGCCACTCATATACTAGTTGCATGTTCATTGTACGTAAATGTTCTAGCAATTCAAACACCATCCTTTCCCTCCGTAACACCATTTTGTATTTCTGAACATAATGGAAAAAATAGGTATACCACAAACAGTTTACTAGAAAGAATCGTGTGGGATGCGATATAAAATATCTTGGCGCACCGTCTTGTCTGGCTTACGCAGGAAGCTTCATCGTCTACAGTCCACCGCCACCGCTTGAACCACACTTGCGCACCACTTTCTCGCACCACTTTCTTGCGAACCACACTTGCGCACCACTTTTTGCCACCGTGGAAATATCTATCTCCCCGCCCCCTCCCTCCTACCAAAAGCCACATTTTCACTATTCCTCATTGCTTTCCAAGTTCAAACCTTCACTGCTACTTACTGGCAGCTCAGCCTCCTCGCCGGTGACCCTTCTTCTTGCAGCGTCACCTCCTCGCTGGCTACCCTTCTTCTTGCAGCGTCGCCTCCTCACTGGCTACCCTTGTTCTTGCAGTGCTGCCTCCTTGTCGGCGACCCTTCTTCTTGTTGCGCGGCCTCCTCGCTGCCAACTCTTCTTCTTGCTGCGCGGCCTCGTCGATATGGTCAGGTAATCCACACCACATCCACACCATCCTCCTCCTTTCCCGCCCCACATGCCTCGATTGACGGAGCGACACCTTCCATCAAAATCACTGCCCCCTCCTCCAATTAAGCGCCGCTGTCGGTGTCAAAACCGGTGGATCTCGGGTAGGGGGTCCCGAACTACGCGTAACAAGTGGCAGGGGACACGATGTTTTACCCAGGTTCGGGCCCTCTTGATGGAGGTAAAACTCTACGTCCTGCTTGATTTATTCTTGATGATATGAGTATTACAAGAGTTGATCTACCACGAGATCAGAGAGGCTAAACCCTAGAAGCTAGCCTATGGTATGATTGTATGTTGTCCTACGGACTAAAACCCTCCGGTTTATATAGACACCGGAGGGGGCTAGGGTTACACAAGGTCGGTTACAAAGGAGGAGATATACGTATCCGTATTGCCTAGCTTTCCTTCCACGCCAAGTATAGCCCTATCCGGACACGAGACGAAGTCTTCAATCTTGTATCTTCATAGTCCAATAGTCCGGCCAAAGTATATAGTCCGGCTGTCCGGAGACCCCCTAATCCAGGACTCCCTCAGTAGCCCCTGAACTAGGCTTCAATGACGACGAGTCCGGCGCGCAGTGTTGTCTTCGGCATTGCAAGGTGGGTTCCTCCTCCGACTACACCATGAAAAAATTTGAATACAACGATAGTGTCCGACCCTGCAAAATAAGTTCCACATACCACCGTAGAGAGAATAATATTTCCACAAATCTAATCTGCTGACACGTTTTGGCAACATGACACCATGCCATGGCCCGGTGATTATTCGAACCGTTTCCTTTAACTAGCCCCGCACATAATGCGAGGCGGTTTCTTGACATGTCTTGTCAAAGCAGAGATCGTGTCGCCCTTATTACGGGATTCTCATCAATACGGGTGTGGGTAACCCAACTGCGCCATCAATTACGGCGCTTGGGGGACAAGCGAGTTTTACCAGGCTAGTGGGGGCGCATAGTCTCGGCCGCCCTTATAAGGGGACAAGGTTTAACCTTTTTCTACCCATGCCTTCTTCCTCCTTGCTCATCCGTTCTTGCGCACTCGAGCTCAAACGCCCAAGTTCACATCCTTCTCCTCAACCTCCTCCAAACATGTCCGGAGCGGGAGGCAAGTGGATGGCTTCCTCCGTCACGGAGGGCCACATCAAAAAGCTGCGCGGAGCCGAATACTTAGCCGCGGATGTCGCGCATCGGCTGTTTGCTGCGGGGCAGATCGTTCCTACCCCGGAACCTCACGAGAGGGTAGTTTTCCTCCACCACTTCCTCCGCGGACTGGGGTTACCCCTCCATCCATTCGTCCATGGTCACATGTTCTACTACGGGCTGGACTTCCATGATCTGGTCCCGAACTTCATCCTCAACATTTCGGCGTTCATCATCGTGTGTGAGGCTTTCCTCCGCATCCGGCCCCTCTGCCCGAAGACACTACGGACGCTCTCCTGACGGAGATGCTGACTCGGGCTCCTTACAAGGTGCCGGAGAAGACCAAGAAGGCCAAGGGAACCCGAAAGAGTTCCCGACGCTAGGTTTTATCGGACTCATCGTCCGATAACTCCGCGACGCACTCCTCCCCCGAAGACGAGGACGAAGATGAAGATGCTCCCCCTCCAGTCGGGGAAGACAAGAAAAGGAAGGCCGCCCCAACCAGGGGGGCCGAAGGGTCCAAGAAGGGAAGGACTCTCCTTCCGGACTACTCCACCACCACCGTCGAAGGGAAAGACGAGTGGCTGCTCAGGGCCAAGCCCCTAGCGAAGTCGTAAGTATTCAGATGCCAGAGTAACTCATAGCGTACCTTTGTTGCACTGCTTCTCCTAACGCTGAATTATGATTATGCAAACCGCCACGAGCCTGTATCGACGTATCTTCGTAGGACGGCTCCCTCGGCTCGTCGGATATGGATAGCGATCCACTTCCGACCGCCACCTCCCCTTGCCCTATGGACAACGCCGAGGTATTGTCTCAGGAGGCACCGGGTCGAGGGAAGACAGTCCCAGAGGCACCTCAAGGCGACCTTCCAGATTTCGGGAGCAGAGGGAGCAAGGCTCCCGAGGGCTCCAAGTTCGGCCCTCAGCCGAACACCGCGTCAGAACCTCCAGTGGTTCCGGACTTAGGCAGGCGGCCTCCTTCCAAAAGGGGAAAGACGCCTGTGCCGGTGACCTCTGTCCATCCAGAGGCACCGGACAGTCTGCTGGGAGCGCTTCGCAGCACTTCCATCGACGAAGAGCACCGCACTATTATGAGTGCGGTGATTCAGAAGGTTCAGTCCGCCAAGAGCGGACTGACTGAAGCCTGTGCCAGCCTTCTAACATGCTTTGAGGTAAGTATTTGAAATATAGGAAAAATATTACCGCATAGACAGTAGCCCCTGATGCTCTGTTCGGTGTTCACAAAGAAAAGTCGAACAGAGGATCAAACAATATCACAGGAGTCTAATATAAGAATGTCTATATGCGTATGCAGGCTTCGCTGCTGGCCTCTGCCGCACTGACTACGGAGGTCGCCGCACTGAAGCAGGACCTCGAAGGGTCCAAGGAAGAGCTCGGCCTTGCCAAGAGGCAGCTCAAAGAGAACAAAGGTAAGTAATACCTAGTCTATGTATATATAAAAAAGAATGCGATTGTGAAATGACAGGATCATCGTAAATTTTCCAGGGGCCACGACCGAGGTGGCGACCCTGAAGCAAGCGCTATCCGAGGCCGAAAACAAAGCGGCCAAGGAGCGCACCGAGCGGGAAAGGCAGGAGGCACGGGTGGGCGAGGTGCAGGAAGAGCTCCACGCTCTCGTGACGAAGCACGAGGCGTTGGAGCTTGACTTGAAGACGTGAGAGTCCGAGCTTGCCACGGCCCTCGAGAGCGCAAAGAATGCCAAGGCCGAAGCCCAAAATGCCCTCCAGGAGATTGATGCGATGAAGAAAATAGCGGCGGGTAAGGCATTCTATATGCAAAGCAAGCATGTGAAAGTAAATTACTTGTTACTTCCCCGAATCCGGAGCTCTCCAGGAGCATTCGCAGATTTGCCCCGCAACGTGTTGGATGCCGCACAGTTTTACCAGGCCGAGGAGGGAAGCTCAACAGAGAAGATGTTCTGGTCTCAGTATACTGGGCCCGAACACCCGATGCCTCCAAGCGACCAGCTGAAGCAACTGGTCGAGCTGCACAAGGCGGCCGAACAGGCCATGAAGAGCTTTATAGTTCGGATGTGGCCTTGCGACGCCCTTCCCAACAACTACTTCGGCCTGGTGAGGCGGCTTGTGGATGCCTGCCCACGGCTGGAAGTCATCAAGTGGTCCGTCTGCATCGAAGGTGCACGCCGGGCTTTTGCCCATGTGAAGGTGCCATGGGCCAAGATGGACGCCGTGAAGCTGGTGAAGGAAGGGTCGCCGCAGGGCAAGGAGCATTGCCACCCCGAGATGTACTATGAGGGTGTCCTGAAGGGTGCTCGTCTTGTAGCGGATGAGTGTACGAAAGATGTAATATTAGAGTAAACTTGCTCATGTGATCCTGTATTATGAAAACTGGTTCATATGCGCTATGCAACGCTTGTCTGAATTTAAAATATTACCTTATGTTCGGCTGTTTATCAAATCTGAGAGATGGCTAGTCCTCGGCTTCTGCCCCCACGCCACGAGTGCTGGGGTGTTCGGGATAAACCTGAGCACTCTTTTTCCCATTGTTGGGTTCTTCGAGGGAGGTGCTCAGCACAACGAACAAGGCAATCGGACCATAATGGGTTATCACTCTCACTTAGCCATAGAATTCTATAATTTTAAATTTCGGCGAAGCCCCTAGTATTCGGAAGGCTGAATTCGGGGCACGATACATGCCTTAAGCCGGACAGGGCCGACTCCTCGCTCTAAGCGGCGTAAGTCTTTAGGGACTTGAAACCTCTCGAACAGCGACCAGTCTCTCGCCTTATCATGACAGTCAGTTTTAGCTTTCTATACTGAGGTGCTTAGCCCAGCAGAACCGGGGCACAATCGCAGTAGTTCTCCCAGTGCTACCTTAGCCGATATAGCGGAACGTAAGGTATCAAAACATGGGAGCCGGGCAAACCCAACTATTGACCCAAGACATGATTCCGAGCTGATGCATATAATGCTATAAGTTCGGGGTGCCGCACTGTTAAAAGTGTTCGGACTTCTCACGCCGTATTATGGGGTATGCTTAATCCCCTAGCGTATTGGTCGTACCAGAGTGTACGGGTGCTAGATGTTGTGAATGAACATATATATATAAAGGAGGAATGCAATAATAGTCTTAATGCTATGCATTGTTTATTTAAAAAGGTGCGTTAAAGCAGAATGATACAAGTAGTGCGATAAGCAAAAAGTAGGACTGTTTGACATGTCCCTTCCAAGGGCAAGCTGAGGAATAGTATTAAAGAAAATATTTCACTCGTTATCGTAATCCACCTGGGAGTTCCGTGGTGTGACGTGGCTTTCTGCCTCCTTGGTTGCTGCATCATGTGTTCGGCAATCATGCTGCCGGACAGGGTTTCTAGAGATAAAAGTCCTGAAAGAGAAAAATAACAAAGCGGGAAGCCCCTAGTGCGGTTTAAGCCGCGACTTGGGGTGTGCCGCAGTCGTGCCCCCCTCCCCGCCTGTGCCCATGGTATTTTTAATGCGTAATTATGTACGCATGGCACGGGTTTCGCCGTTTGGCTGGGACCGGGGTGGGGGCCGCATTGCTATGCGAGCTCGGAACATGCGAGGCAGTCATGTTGTCGATTACTCCGGGCGCGCTTGAAAGTGTCTGGGTCCTTAATCGCCGAACTAGTGGATTGCCTTAAGAGGCTGCTTTGTGCTTCTGCTGTGAGGGCCGCAGTGTGCTCCTCCGTGCAGAGAGAGCGCTCTGTGTTTCCATTGACTGTGATGACCCCCGAGGTCCTGGCATTTTGAGCTTGAGACATGCGTAATGCGGTACCGCATTGAATCTTGCGAATGCGGTTCGCATGAGCAGTGCATGGTAGCCACTGCGGAACGGGACTATGTCGAAGATTAACTCTTCGCTTCGGAAGTTATCCGGGGATCCGAAGACCACTTCCAGTGTGACTGAGCCTATGCAATGGGCCTCTAGACCTGGTCTGACACCTTTAAAGGTCGTTTTGGTGGGTTTGATCCTTGAGGGGTCGATACCCATTTTGCGCACTGTGTCCTGATAAAGCATGTTCAGGCTGCTGCAGCCATCCATGAGGACTCGAGTGAGGTGAAATTCGTCAATGATTGGGTCTAGGACCAATGTGGCGAATCCTCCATGATGGATACTAGCGGGGTGGTCCCTGCGGTCGAAGGTGATCGGACAGGAAGACCATGGGTTGAATTTTGGGGCGACTGGCTCCAACGCATATACGTCCCTGAGCGCACGCTTCCGTTCCCTCTTGGGGATGTGGGTTGTGTATATCATGTTCACCGTCCGCACTTGAGGGGGGAACCTCTTCTGTCCTCCGGTGTTCAGCTGCCGGGGCTCCTCCTCGTCATTGCTATGTGACCCCTTGTCTTTATTTTCGGAATTTAACTTGTCGCCCTGCTTGAACACCCAACAATCCCTGTTGGTGTGGTTGGCTGGCTTGTCGGGGGTGTCGTGTATTTGACACGAGCGATCGAGTATACAATCCAAACTGGACGGGCCCGGAGTGCTTCTTTTGAATGGCTTTTTCCGCTGACCGGGTTTAGAGCCTTTGAATCCGGCATTAACTGTCGTATCCTCGGTGTTGTCGCTGTTAATGCGGCGCTTATGTTTGTTGCGACATGACCTGCCATTGCCATCCTTGGTATCCGAAGTACCATGGTGCTTTGATATGTTATTACTGCGAGCCAACCATCTGTCTTCTCCCGCACAAAAGAGGGTCATGAGTGCCGTGAGGGCTGCCATAGATTTTGGCTTTTCCTGACCAATGTGCCGGGCTAGCCACTCGTCGCGGATGTTGTGCTTGAAAGCTGCTAGGGCCTCTGCATCCGGACAGTCGACGATTTGATTTTTCTTTGTTAGGAACCGTGTCCAGAATTGCCTGGCCGATTCCTCTGGCTAATGAATTATGTGGCTCAAGTCATCGGCATCTGGTGGTCGCACGTAAGTGCCCTGAAAGTTGTCGAGGAATGCGGCTTCCAGATCTTCCCAACAGCCAATGGACTCTGTTGGCAAGCTGTTGAGCCAATGCCGAGCTGGTCCTTTGAGTTTGAGTGGGAGGTATTTGATGGCGTGTAGGTCATCACCGCGGGCCATGTGGATGTGCAGGAGGAAATCCTCGATCCACCGCAGGATCTGTTGTGCTGTCGTACGATTCTATATTTAAGGGTTTGGAACCCTCTGGGATTTGATGATCCATTACTTCGTCTGTGAAGCATAAGGGGTGTGCGGCGCCTATGTACTGGGCTATATCGCGACGCAGCTCGAATGAGTCTTGCCCGCTGTGTTTGGCCCGGTCGGACTTACTTTTACTGTATCCGGCGTGACGATTATCGTCTCGCATAGTGGCGCGCCCTCGTGATCCGTAGATCGATCTTGCATGTTTTGCTTTGTCCTCCAATAAGTCTCGCAGGTCTGGCGTATTTCCCCATGCCTTTTTATTTGAATGACGTCGGGGTGCGGGCTGAGCTTTTGGCAGGAATGTCTCTCTGTCGTGGCTGCGAGGTGGCCGATCAGCCGCATCATACACTGGGGATGTAGGTGTATGTGCTTCCTCCTCCAGTCGGGGTAGCAACCTGCACTTTGGGTAACTCTTGGAGGGGCGTTCGAGTTTATATTCCTCGGCCGCCAGGACTTCAGTCCATCTGTCAGCTAGAAAATCTTGATCAGCTTGAAGCTGCTGCTGCTTTTTCTTAAGGCTATTTGATGTGGCTATAAGTTGGCACTTGAAGTGCTCTTGCTCGATGGGATCCTCTGGCAGGATGAATTCGTCATCACCGAGGCTTCCCTCGTCTTCGGAGGGAGGCATGTAATTATCATCCTTTGCCTCTCCATCTGCCGCTCTCTCAGGAGGGCTGGCTCCTCCATCCTCCTACTCTAAATCTTGCTGGAGGGGATTGTTGTTGTCTTCAGCACTGTCCGGAGTGCTATTATCTCCGGTGCCGGTATCACCACTTTTGCCTTGGCGGGACTTAGAGTGGCGCCGCTGACGCCGGCGCTTGGGTTGCTTCTTGGAGGGGTCATCCTCCGTTGTCTCGTCGCCATTGTCTTCTTTGGGTGTGTCCACCATGTATATATCATATGATGAGATGGCTGTCCAGTGCCCTGTGGGCAGTGGTTCCTCTTCGACTCCCGCATCGTCGTCCATACCGTCGATGTCTTCGGAGTCGAAGTCGAGCATGTCGGTTAAGTCATCGACAGTGGCTACTAAGTGGGTGGTGGGTGGGCGGCGAATTTCTTCGTCATCCGCATCCCAATCCTGCCGGACGTGGTTCAGCCAGGATCCTCCTGACAAGGAGAGAGACCTTAATGTGTCCAGTATGTCGCCGAAGGGCGAGTGCTGAAAAATATCCGCGAAGGTAAACTCCATGATCGGCACCCAATCCGATCCGATAGGAACGGGCGCAGGCGGTTTGTAGTCCGTGGCCGGAGAAGGATCCAGCAGTTTGGCAACACGGCTCTCGTGAAGGGTAAGGTCGATATTCAGCTCGATCACTGCAAAGGATACGGCCTCCGTGGTGGGGTCTATCCATCCATCCACGTATGGCGAAACTGGTTCCGAATTGAGGGTTGGAGCAGCTGTCGGTGCGATTTCTCAAACACTGTCCGATGGTAGAGCTAAATCGTACTCATCATGACAGCGCGGCGCATAAGGCAGGGGCTCGAATCCGTCGAAGATCAAGTCTCCGCGGATATCAACCATGTAGTTTAAGCTTCCAAACCTGACCTGGTGGCCAGGGGCGTAACTTTCGATCTTCTCTAGATGGCCAAGCGAGTTGGCCCGTAGTGCGAAGCCGCCGAACACAAAGATCTGTCCAGGGAGAAAAGTCTCACCCTGGACTGCGTCGCTATCAATGATCGTAGGGCCCATCAAGCCTAATGACGATGACATAGAGGAAGTCTCAATGAAAGCACCAATGTCGGTGTCAAAACTGGCGGATCTCGGGTAGGGGGTCCCGAACTGTGCGCCTAAGGCGGATGGTAACAGGAGGCAGGGGACACGATGTTTTACCCAGGTTCGGGCCCTCTTGATGGAGGTAAACCTGTCACATCCCTAGTTCTGGTATGATCCTAGGCTTGCTTGTGCATCCTGTTTAAACTTCAAATAAATTTGAAATGGGGAAAGTTGCAAACCCTAGCACCAAATTTTTTCCAATAGGTTCAACTTTAAAATGGATTTTCAATGAACCCAAAATGCTATTCAAAAATGTTCATGCTCTTTGGATAATGTTGGGAACAACAACCAGAGGTGATGCACATTTTTGCTACACATTTTGGATTTTTGAATCAATGCATAAATATTTGATTTGGAGCTGTTTAAATTATATAAATGTTTTAATGGCTCCAAAAATGTTGGGAATTGGTGAGGGCCTCTGGAATATTATATCTAGATGCCACAAATATTTTCAGCATTTATGGAAATGTTTTAACATTTCTTTTAGAGTCAAAACAAGTGTAAGAAATAGAAAAAGAAAACAAAAAAATAGAAAACACTTACCTGGGGCCTGGCTTACCTGGCACCCCAGCCGGCCCAGCAGAGGCCCAGCCCACTGGCCTCTGCCAGTCACCACTTACCTCCTGCCAGGAGGACGCCGAGCGCGTGGCCGGCGCATGCCAGCGCACGCCCTGCCACCTCCTGCTTCCCGCCGCTGCCTCGACGCCCTGGACGACGCCACGCAGTCTCCCCGACCCCCCTCTCACTCCCTCTCGCTCCTCCCCCTCCTCTGTCCTCTCCCCGCAGCACACCCGAGCGCGCTCGTCGCCGCCGATCACTGCCACCGCGGCCACCGGCCTGCCCTAGCCTCACGGACGTGCCCCAGAGCTCCGCCTCGTCGCCTGCTACGTCCTCAATGAGCCAGGCGACCCGGGAAGCTCTGCATCAACGCCATCTTCATCTTCTTCATCGTTGGCCACTGAAGCTCGCCGGCGTGGATTCGCGAGCTCCAGACCCTCCCCGGCCTCGCTGTTGACTCTGCTGGATTCGCCGTGAGCCCCTGTTTCTTTCCCCTCTCTCCACGTGCTCGTCCGCGCCTTCTAGCCACCGTGACCATCGGAGCCGATTCCTCCTCGCCGCCGGCCATGTCGCCACCGTGGCTACGGCCGTGCAAGCACACGTCCAAGCTTACCACTAAGCTCACCGCACCCCCACGAGTCTAACGCGCCTAACCGCAGCCCCCCTAGCGCCCTGCAGTGCCTAACCCGCATCAACCGAGCTCCGGCCGCCGCCACGAGCCCAGCTCCGGCAAGCTCCACTGTCCCCGTGACCTCCCCTATGCCCAGGTGGATGCGGTCGAGCGCGGGCTGCCGATTGGTAGTCCTCGCGCGCTCTTCCGCCGCCTGTAGCGCGTTCCGGCGAAGCACCGCCGCACGGTTTGGTCGTCGCTGGCCGAACTCCGGCGAGGCTGACGTGGCGGCTTAATTAGCGCTAATCCCCACCATTAGCCACCCCACCAGCCGCTGACAGTGGGCCCCAGGGCCAAGTCAAACCCTGGTCAGTGCGGGTTTGACCCGGGGTTAGCCCCAGTGTCACTGACGTGTGGCCCCACACGTCAGGTTTGACCTAGTCAGCCCTGCTGATGCCTCTGTGATGTCACGCTGACGCAGTAATTGATTTCTGGATTTTAAATAATTCAGAGAATTCCAGAAAATAGTTAAAACTTCTAAAAATCATAGAAATTAAACCGTAGCTCAGAATGAAATAATTTATATATGAAAAATAATCACGAAAATGCAAGGAATCCATTTATGCTAGTTTCATGCATGAAAAACCAAGTTATACTTGCTGTATAAGTGAAAACGTAATAATGGCATGTTATATACTTAATTTGGGGTTTGCATATGAACCCTTGGTTCATATGGACTTCAACCAAATTGATGCTAAATGCATTAGCGCAAATCATAGCATATTTGAAATGTCATCTTCATGCATCATATTGTTGCATATGGTTGTTTATTGATTGCCGGCACCGTCCCCTCTCGATAGGTTCTACTCCGGAAGGTGTCTCGAGTACCTGTCTGAGGAGCAGTGTTTCTTCGTGGATCTATCAGGCAAGCAACCCCCCCCCCCTTGAGCAATTCGATAAATCCCACTCTCTCGCTCCTGCTCCTTATACTGCATTAGGACAACAACGATTCAACTGCTACCTCTCTGCTGCGGTAGTTGAACCCATTCCTCTGCATGACCTGTCATTGCCACAGTAAATAGTTGAAACCCACTAGCATGAGTAGGAGTTGCTTGAGCCTTGATGTTCCTACTCATCCATGCTTGATTCCTTTATGCTAGCTATGCTTAGAGTTGTGTCAGGTCTGATTCATCGGGAATGAATCGGAGTGGTGAACATGTCCTACCGGTAAAGGCTAAGTGTGTGAACACATTTTGGTAAAGGTAGCGATGAGAGGCCATGTAAGAGTACATGGTGGGTTGTCTCATTGGAACCATCCTTAAGCACTGAGTTCTGTGTATGTTATCCATGTCCAGTTACTACCACACATTGGGTTCCGGTTATCCGGCCCCTCTCGGCTTATTAATCCGCTTGATCGCTGTCCAGGAGTTGCAACTAGTTTCTGGCGTTTGTAGGTAGTGCTACTTGTCTACCAGGTGGTGTCCGACGGGACGGGCTTGGGACAGACTAGGCACCGTGGCACGGTGTACCAAGTGGCACCCGGATGGTCGGCTTGGGAACCCTTCACACATCATTTTGGGCCGTGAGCGACACCCCGGCTGGATCTCCTTGCGGATGGAACCCGAATAGGAGATAAACCTGGACGAGAGACTAGTGTGGTTAGTCAGGTCGTGGTCGACACCCTCGCCCGGCTTCCACTTGAAGGTTGTCAAGGTACATGACGTGTACAGGGCTATAAGTGGCGAGAGCGTGTGTGACGAAGTACACCCCTGCAGGGTCAATATTATCTATTCGAATAGCCGTTTTTCCTCGGATATGGAAAACTTGGAGGACTTATGTAGTACATAGACAACTTGAAGTGGATACTCTAAAATCCGCAAGATAAGCGTGAGTGCTATGGATGGCCTTCTCGTAGGGAGGCGGGAACGGATCCATAGTGGAGTATTGATATGGTGAATATGTGGACTCGTGTGCGTCTTCTCACCTCAAGAAGTTCCTGATACTCGTAGTATGGGTTAGCCATTGAGTCAAAGCTGGCTTGCTGCTGTTAAACTCCACCACCCCCTTTGTTGATAATGTTGCATATGTAGATAGTTCTGATGTAAGACTTGTTGAGTACCTTTGTACTCACGTTTGCTTATTTATGTTTTGCAGTTGGTTACACTAGTGGCTTCGACGACTAGCTTGTATCCCAGCTACGATCTTGTACCTTTGGGAGGGTCATGTTTAGTCAGGCTTCTTAGTCTTTTCCTTTGTAGTTGTCTGTACTCAGACATGTAATGCTTCCGTTGCTTGTATGCTCTGAATGATGGGTCATGAGACCCCTGTTTGTACTGAATGCTATGTGGCTCTTCTAGGCCTTTATCTATATGAGTTTGAGTTATGTTGTGATGCCATGTTGTACAGCACATACTTGCATGTTATGCGTACATGTAACGTGTATTGCTATGTGTGGGATCCGTCAACCTAGTTGTTTACCTCTGGTAGCCTCTCTTATGGGGAAATGTAGTCTTGTGCTTCCATGAGCCATAGTAGTCCGCTATAGCCCGGTTCACTGGAGTCCTGCTAGCCCAACACTTCTGCTCCGGAACACTTGACTGGCCGGCATGTGATTCACTTCGTTCTTGTGTCTGTCCCTTTGGGGAAATGTCACGCGGTGACATCCGGAGTCCTGCCTAGCCTGCTACAGCCCGGGTTCCCGGAGTCCTGTTAGCCCAGTGCTACAGCCCGGATTCATACGTTGTTGACCGACATGCTCGTGGTTGATTCATGTATGCCTGTCCCTGTAAGTTAGTGCCACTTTGGGTTCACGACTAGTCATGTCGGTCCGGGTTCTCTGTCATATGGATGCTAGCAACACTATCATATACCTGAGCCAAAAGGCGCAAACGGTCCCGGGCCAGGTAAGGTGGCACCCGTGGGAATACCGTGCGTGAGGCCGCAAAGTGATATGAAGTGTTACACGCTAGATCGGTGTGACTTAGGATCGGGGTCCCGACAAAACCCTACGTCCTCCTTGATTTATTCTTGATGATATGAGTATTACAAGAGTTGATCTACCACGAGATCGGAGAGGCTAAACCCTCGAAGCTAGCCTATGGTATGATTGTATGTTGTCCTACGGACTAAAACCCTCCGGTTTATATAGACACCGGAGAGGGCTAGGGTTACACAAGGTCGGTTACGAAGGAGGACATATACGTATCCATATTGCCTAGATTGCCTTCCACACCAAGTAGAGTCCTATCCGGACACGAGACAAAGTCTTCAATCTTGTATCTTCATAGTCCAACAGTCCGACCAAAGGATATAGTCTGGTTGTCCGGAGACCCCCTAATCCAGGACTCCCTCAGCCGCCCATAGAAATTTTACATGCAGTATAACATGGAGTTGAGTAGCATGCGGCCGCACGCGCGAACGAGGTCGCTATGGCTGACATGCGTGTCGACCGCCAGATCTTGGAGGAGCACCTCATCTTCGAGGCCACCATCGACACTGCCGCGCGGTTGTCTACATTAAAATACAGTTCATGATGTTTTCTCGAGGCCACTGTCGGTGTCAAAATCGGCGGATCTCGGGTAGGGGGTCCCGAACTGTGCGTCTAAGGTTGATGGTAACAGGAGACAGGGGACACGATGTTGACCCAGGTTCGGGCCCTCTCTATGGAGGTAATACCCTACATCCTGCTTGATTGATCTTGATAAATATGAGTATTACGAGAGTTGAACTACCACGAGATCGTAATGGCTAAACCTTAGAGGTCTAGCTTGTATGGCTATGATAATGAATATCTCTCTCGTCCAGACTAAGTCCTCCGGTTTATATAGACACCGAGAGGATCTAGGGTTACACAGGGTCGGTTACAAAGAAAGGAATCTACATATCTGATCACCCGAGCTTGCCTTCCACGCCAAGGTGAGTCCTATCCGGACACAGGTGCAGTCTTCAGTCTTCGTATCTTCACAACCATCAGTCCAGCCCATGGCCAACAGGTCGGATGCCCGAGGACCCCTTAGTCCAGGACTCCCTCAATAGCCCTTGAACCTGGCTTCAATGACAAGCTATCCGGCGCGTTAACCTGTCTTCAGCATTGCAAGGCGGGTTCCTCCTTCCGAACTCCAAGATAGTCTTCGGATGTATTGAATGTGTCTGGACCTCTAACACACACACCACACACAACCGTAGAGTGAATATAATATTCCACGAGTCCCATCTGCTGATAACTTTTTGCAAGATGACATCACATCTGTTCGGTCACTATATCGAACCGTTTTTTCTGTCACTCCGCGTTTCAAGATGTGGTTTCCCTTGGCACGTCTTGTCAAAGCAGAGATCGTGTCCCCTTATTGTGGGATTCTCATCAATACGGGTGTGGGTAACCCAACCGTGCCGTTTACACAGCCCTTGGGAGTAGGCGAATTTTAAGGCGAGTGGGGAGGCGTTCAATATTCACTGCCCTTATAAGGAGATAAGAATCCCCTTTCTTCTGCCATGCCTTCTCTCTTCCTTTGCCCTTCCACTCTTGAGCTCCAGTGCCCAAGTTCTCATATTTTTCCCACTCGAGCAAGCACTCAACCATGTCCAGATCCGGAGGTCAAGGCAAGTGGATGGCATCCTCCGTCAGGGAGAAGGACATTGCCGAGCTTCGGGTGGCCGGGTACCTGGCGAAGGAAATTGCCCACCGCCTTCCAGCCAAGGGACAAATCGTCCCCACACCAAAGCCCAGAGAAAGGGTAGTACTCATCCCCCATTTCCTCCGCGGGCTAGGGTTTCCACTCCACCCTTTCGTCCGCTGGCTGATGTTCTACTACGGTATAGACTTCCACGACCTATCCCCGAACTCCTTCCTCCATATCTCGGTATTCATCGTCATGTGTGAGGCCTTCCTCCGCATCCAACCCCACTTCAGGATGTGGCTCAAAATCTTCAATTTCAAGCCGAAGGTAGTGGATGGCTAGCACGTGGAGTGTGGAGGCGCCATGGTGAGCAACCTGACCAGTGTCTCCTGGCCAAAAGGAACTTTCATGGATACCGTCAAGGAATGGCAAAAACAATGGTTCTACATCACAGAATCCCGCGATGCCACCTGGACCGCGGCTGCCGAATTGAACTCCGGCGCTCCCATGCGACTCACCTCCTGGGTCGAGAAGAGCCGGAACTGGTGTTCGTCAGACGAGCTGATAGCACTGCAAACGCGCATCCAAAGCATGGAGGACAAAGACATCAAGCTCGTCGACGTAGTCCAAGTGATGCTGGTGCACCGGATCCTCCCCTGCCAGAGCCGAAGCCGCCCTCTATGGGAGTTCAATCCGAAGAAGCACCATACCCTGGAGAAGCTCTTCAAAAAAACTCATGAAGATTCCTGGAAGTTGCTCTTCAAGGGCAACAAGATACTGCCGGCCACAGATTCGGACCGCGGGCACGACATTAACCACCTCCCCAACGAGGTATGTTATCTTTAACACATCCCCTACTTGCTTATTTTGATGATGATATCTAAGCAATTATTATCATTGCTTCTTCAGAACTGGATGAAGAGGGTGAAGCAGATCCGGTGTCCGGCCCCGCTGCCTAAAAAACAGTCATCCTGCATTTAGTGAAGATGCTCGAATCAGCACCCTATAAGGCGCCAGAGAAGAAGGCCGAGGGGAAGGCCAAGGGGGTCCATAATGGCCCCCGCTGCAAGGGCGCTTCGGACGCGACGTCCGAAGACAAGACCCGCTCCTCCGCCGCCAAAGACGACGACGAGGAGGAGGAGGAGGAGGAAAGAGATTCTCCCCCTGATGGGGGGAGGAAGAAGAGGGCGGCCTCCACAATTCTGGAGGTGGAGGTGCCCAAGAAGGTGAAAGGCCCACTCGTGGGCAGCTCCGCATGGGACGTCGAGAGCAGTCCAGAGCAACGCCCCCGCACTAAGCCTCGGGCTGCATCGTAAGTGCCAAGACTCGTATCTGCCCATAAACCAAGTCTCTCCTCCTCGTTGTATTGACATGATTGGTTACGTTATTACAGTCCGGCCCACGACCGCCCCGGGCGATCCTCGTCAGGAGGTTCATTGGATTCAAAGGCGATGGCCAGCGAGTCACCGCCAGCCGCTCACTCCCCCAAGGCCAAGGACGACGCGGAGGTGCTGTCCCGAAGGACTTTCCCAGGCCGGGGAGAGGCTCAGGAGGCGCCAGAAGGTGATGCCTCCGTCGCCATGCACCAGAGGGAGCCAATCCCCATGGAGACTGGTGGTGAGGAGGGCCGTATTCATTTTGGCCCTCAGCCGGACTCGATTCTGGAGACCGTTACGGCTCCAGAATTTGGCACGAAACCTCCTTCGAAATAAGGGGGTATGCCTATTCCGCCAGTAACCCATGTCCTACCAGGGGCACCGGATAATCTGCTGGAAGCGCTACGAGGCGCTTCCATTTTGGACGAGCACCGTGTTCTTATGTGCACGGTAATTGAAAGGGTTCAGTCCGCCAAGAGCGGACTAACCGAAGCCTGCAGGAGCATGCTGATAGGTTTTGAGGTAAGCGACGCAAAAAGAGAAAATCCCAATATAGACAATAGCCCTTGAGACACTGTCCGGTGTTTGGAAAGAAAAGCCGGATAGAGGATCAATCCTTTATTGCATGAAACTAACTAAATTGTCTGAAATGAATACGCAGGCATCGCTGTTGGCCGCAGCCTCACATACTGACGAGGTCTCCGAACTGAAGCGGAGACTAGAGTAGGCCGAGGAGGAGCTCGGCCAGGTGAGGAGGTAGCTCCAAGAAAAAGAAGGTATGTGATAACCCGTTATGTATTTGAAAAAAGTAAAATGATATGCATCTGACCGAAGTGTCATGATATGTACAGAAGCGACGACTGAGGTCGAGGCCCTGAGAAAGGCCCTGGTCGAAGGCGAGGGGAAGGCTGTCAAGGAGCAGGCCGCCCATAAGAAGCTCAAGGCCCGGGTCAACGAAGTCCAACAGGAGCTCCCGGACGCGGTGAGGAAGTGCGAGACCTTCGAGCACAATGTGTCGGTGTAAGTGCATCTAGTGCCCCTTAGTGATTTTGGTGTATTGAAGACTTATAGGTTAAGGGGCTAATGTGTTTATGAGTGTACACAGGTCTATAAGTCTATGAGGAGTTTGATATTTACAGAGAAAGTCGACCCCTAAAAATGAAGTTCTTCGACTGAAGACTTTGGAACTCTGAAGACTTTCTGAAGACTTTGAAAGTGAAGAAAATGGTGTGACCGTGAAGACTTGGTATTCATTCGAGGAACATGAAGCGTGAAGACTTTTGTTTTCGTAGTTTTATTTTGTCCTTCTTGAGTCATAGGAAACACCATACTGTTAAAGGGGGTCGAGGAAATACTAAGGAAAAATTTCCAAGTGATGCTCAACTCAAAATCCTACACCTACCAATCCCATCGAGTGAAGCCATTGGAAATCTCATACAGTTCAGTCAATTTCTTCAGTGACAGAGACGAAGTTCTTCTGGTCTCTGAGGAATTTGTTGTGACTGAGGAGTTAGGAATTTGCCAGTGCAGATCTCCTACACACTGAGGACATGATAGCCCTGAGGATTTTGCTACTCAAAATTCCAACCGTTGTTGTGCTATGCGCCGGCTGTCCCAAAATATCTATCCACCTAACGGTAATATCATTGAAGGGCATTTATGTCTTATCATGTCGGGCTGCTCCCTAGGCTATAAATAGCCGCCCCCTACAACCACTAGCTGGTTGGCTGCTCCGAGAGAAACTGACACTTGTCATTTGAGAGCAACCCATCCTCTAAAGACTTTGAGCGAAAATCATCAAGTGAGGAAAAACCAAAAACCCAAAACCCAAACACCTACAAACCCCAAGTGATTGAGCATCACTGAAGAGATTGATCCCGCGTGGATCCGAAGCTTGTTACCTTTGAAGATTGTGCTTCTTCCAGACGGTTAGGCGTCATGGTCTAGAGCATCCAAGAGGAATTGTGGATCGCCGAGTGACCGAGTTTGTGAAGGTTTGGAAGTCACCTGAAGACTTACCACGAGTGATTGGACGAGGTCTGTGTGACCTTAGTTCAAGGAGAATACGGTGAGGACTGGGTGTCCTGAGCTTCGTGTTCAGGACTGGGTGTCCGGGACTGTGTGTCCTCGAGTTTAAATACTCAGCCGCTCCAACCAGACGTACAACTGAGACAGCAGTTGGAACTTGTTGTGGTTTTGTCACGGCAGATGTCCTAGAGAAAGGACTTAGTCGTGGAGCCATCGCAACGGGTTAGCTTGAAGGGGTTAAAGCAGACACAAGGACACAAGAGAGTTTATACTAGTTCGGCCCCTTCAATGAAGGTAAAGGCCTACGTCTAGTTGTGATGGAATTGATGGGGTTTCGATGACTAGGGAGCAAACAAGCTTCGCCTAAGTCTCGAGTTGTTGTCTGTTGTCCTTGAACCGCCGCCGAGTCGTCCCCTTATATACACGGGTGACGCCCGTCGGTTCTCAGAGTCCCAATACCGGCTCATAGATGTGTCCGGTTTGGTCTCTACTTATTCCTAACTTACAATACAAGTTAAATACCAACGCCGGTTTACGGCTACAGGCCTTGAACCGACTATGGGCCTTTAGCCCTCATCTGCCCTCATGGGCTTTAACATACTCAACTACTGATGAAGTTAACCCGGCCTGTCCTGGCCGGTTTACGCCCAGTAATAATATCCCCAACATTAGGCCCCAGATTGATTTGAACAGGTTCACGTCAATCCTTAGCAAAAAACTTCATCTTCAACATCTTCTTGTAATTCAGTGAATCATCGTGACATCATCTTTTCTGATCGTTTGTGAACCGGCGTGACGTCACCTATTATAAAGGACCTTAATAGGTCTGCGACAATTAAGGCGACATCTTTGTTTACAAACCCACGGTCCCTTGATTTTCGCGCCTGACTCCTATCCCTTGCCTTATAAATAGGACCGAAGGGTCATTTCTTTTTCCCCTCCGTGCCCTTGTGCTTCGTCTTCCTCGCGTCGCCCAGCTTCGGAGCTCCGCCGCCACCGTCAACCTCTGCATCAACCTTGGCCGCTGCATCAACCTGGGCGCACCAGAGCACCGCGGCAACCTTCCACGTCTTTCTCATCTCCAGTAAGTCTTCTGTTCTTTTCAACACAGATCTGCTCTAGGGTTTCATGTTCTTCTAGTGTTCATCGCCTGTTTCGTGTTCATACGATAACTCCTAGATGCATCTGTGAATCCTTACTCTATGTAGTGGTAGTTTTTAGCATCCGCTTTCAGTTTCATGCCTCAAGACCATAGATCTATATGTATCTCTGCCCATTGATTTAGTACTGCTCTTTTTTGAACCTTGAATATTTTCCTTATTTTCTGAACTTGCTTCAGATCCGTTGCTGTAGAGAAGTCTTATGAAATCTGTTTCTGTAAACTTACTCATCTGCTTCAATGTTTAGACCAGGCGGTTTAACTTTGTAGAAAAAATTACCAAACCGGTATATACCATTAGTCGATGTTTGTTGCTTCATAAAACTCCGGTTTAGATAGATCTGTCTCCGGTTTAACATTGCACATACCAATGTACCTTAATCAATGCATTTTTGAACCGGGATCAGCTACCTTGTAGATTTCATCATGGCCAAGCAAGTATATGAGTGCAACTGGGTTCCTTCTCGCGTCACAGAGGCTCAACTGGACGATTTAGTCCTGATCGGCGCCTTAGGCAGCAAAGATACCATCCATTGGAGGGCTCCTGGCAAAGAATTCCCTCCCACACCTCAAGAAGGAGAGGTCGTCGTTTTCGTAGATCACTTAGCCCGGGGCTTTAAGCCGCCCGGTTCTAAATTTTACCGGGACGTTTTAGCCGATTTTCAACTCCATCCACAAGACACTGGCCCCAACTCTATTACAAACATGTGTCACTTCCAAGTGCTCTGTGAGGCGTTCTTTCAAGAGGAGCCCATAGTGGAATTGTTCAGAGACTGTTTCCATCTAAACCGCCGTACTGAGTTTACTGACGGCTCCAATACGGAGTTGGGTGGCGTGGCGATTCAGAAAAGGAAAGAGGTCATGTACCCTCACACCAAACTGCACAGCCACCCCAAAGAGTGGAATCAAACATGGTTCTATTGCAAAGACACCTCCCCTGCTGGTGAAAATCCCTTGCCTGGCTTTCGTCCGAAGCGGCTCAGCAATACACACCCCTTTCCGCAAAGGTTGACTTCCCAGGAGAGAAGCAAATATGCTCCTCAACTGTCGAAGCTCAGAGCCTTTATGGCCAACGGTTTAACAGGGGTTGATCTCGCTCGCTGTTGGATATCATGGAGCATACTTCCCCTTAGTCAGGGCTCCGGTTTGATGTGCGAGTATACTGGCAGTGTTGATGACCCACTACGACATGCCAACATCCAGCTCACCGATGAAGAAATCACAGAGGCTGTGAATAAGATGCTGAATGAACCGGAACACATCTGTGCTAAAACCGGCCTGCTTCCCTTCTGTGCCACCAACAAACCGCCAGTTGTAAGAGTTTGATTTTTCTTTTTGCTGAATCTGTTATTGATATATCTGGTCATTGTTTAATATCAGTGTCTGTGTAACTAGGGCAATGATCCATTTTGGAGAAAGAAACTGCCGCAGGAGAAACCAGAAAAACCAGACAAACCGGAAAGAGCAACCCGGCAAAAGACTAAAGTTGTGAAGAAGACTGCCCACAGGAAAAGAACCACTACATCCTCTAATCCGGCCCCTGATGATGATGTGGATAATCCAGACCTTGAGGTAGGGCTTGACTCACTTGGCTTATTTTTCATGCATCTTATTGATGATGATATTTGTCAGGATGATGCCGAAGCCAGCCATGTTGATGCTGCAGAGGTAATTATTCTCTCTTCCGATTCAGAACCTCTACCTTCACTAAAAATCCGTCAGGCAAACCGGAAAGTTAAATTTTCCCATCCTCTTGCTTATTTGGATCCCAAATTTCTTATGAAGACCGAACAGCACGAAGCTCGTCGCACAACCCGGCACAGCGGCCAGGTAGTTACCTCCATCGGTTTACCGAACAGTCCGGTTTGGAGACGCCGTTCAGAGGTCTCTAATTTGCTTGTTAATGCTTGTCCTAAAGCGGGCTGCTTTCGTCAACCTCTTAATCCATCTGACTCCGATTACTAGGTTACTTCCCACTCATCCTCTGGCGAGTCATCGGCTACTCAGCTGCCACCGCTCAAAACGGTGCTTGGGTAAGCTATACTTATCATAATATTTGTAGTACATCACCTTGGAACATATGTTGTATTTGATTTTGTTATTCCTTTCAGGGCCAAGCCTAGGCCAAGCAAGAAGGCTCGCCTGGACAAAGCGGCCGAAGAGGATGCCGTCCTTGAACCGGGCAAAACACCAGATCTTGAAGCGGCTATTCTTGAGGATATACCCAATGATCCACCGCAGCAAGACGACGATCTTATTGCTGAAGAGAGACCTATTGATACCTCAACTCCTATCAATCAGCCCACAAGTTCCATCCTGATTGAGAAATCCACCGGTCCAGCAAAGCCTACTGACAAGCCAACAGCCCTAGTGCAAACCGGCGATGCCAAGGATGATGAGGTTGTCATTACTAGCATTGGCCATACAGAGCCAAGCAATCCTGTCGCTTTGTCCAAACATACTGCCAAGGAAGAATTTGCTGCCTTTGGCAAAGGTAAGTGGAATGCTGATCTGGCGACTCACGCTGCTCTGAACGCCGAAGATACCCATTCCGGCTACCTGAACCGGCTGTATACCAGTCGTGACTATGAAGCCGGTCTGGTTAACATGATGAAAGATAAATATGAGGTAACTTCCATATGCTCTTTCCTGCTTGTATATTTCAATTCTTGTTGACGCTCCTAGCCCCCGAGGGCCGGTTTGTAATCTTCTTTCAAACCGGGACTTACTAATATAAATCTTAATGCTTTGAAATTCACTGATGTAGTCCCCAAGGGTCGGTTCAACTTAGTGTAGTTAAACTGGGACTTTAAGTAATTGAGATCGCCGCATCAGAATATATACGAGCAAATAGCCATTAGCCCCCAAGTGCCAAGTTGAATACTTGTATTGATCTTGGGACTTTGTAAGCAATTGAAAGATGAAGATCGAATATGCATTAGCCCCCAAGTGCCAAGTGCATAACTTGTTATGTGGTTGGTACTTCAATCCTTGTACCGTTTTGCTGAATCATATAACTGTCTGCATGCAGGCTGAGCTGAAGACGAAAGAAAGCCAAGTCGCCGATCTCCAGGAAAATCTGAAATCCCAACAAGCTAAAACCTCCAAAACAAAAGAGGAATTAACCAGCGCTTTAAGCGCCATGGAACAGCTTAAGGAGAGCTTCAAGAAGAAGCGGGCGGATTGGGCCACTGAAAGATCCGCTTTAATCAAACGAGCAGAAGATGCCGAGGCTGCCCTAAAACCGGTGGCGGATGAACTGACCAGCATAAAGCGGTACGTGCATGCCATGACCACTGCTATCTTTGGTAAGCCAGTTTGACTTCTGAATTGATTCTGCCGTCTAACAGAGCTGCCGGTTTGTTAACCCTTTATGATATTTCAGGGACACGCAATGGTCACTTGGGATCAGATATGCGGAAGAAATTCAAAGCCGCCTATACGTTGATCGAACAACTGTACACTGGTGCACAACGTATCATCTGTACTGCCTCCCACAACAAACCGGCGCCCACTTTGATTCAGGACACTCTAACAAAACTGCCGGTGCTTCCTGCCCGGGTTGAAGAGCTGAAGAAATCTGCTGCTCGAACCGGCGCGATCAATGCCTTAATCCGGGCAAAAGCTTGGGTGCCGGATTTTGATCCTATTGAAGCGGCTCAAGGCTATCCCAGCTTGAAGGAAGACGGGTCAGACTTTAGTGAAGCGGATCTGCGAGCAATAAACCGGGAGGTGCGTCCGCTAGCTTGTCAATTGGCTGAAGAAGCAGACTTGTCTCATTATCAAGCCCAATATGACAAGCAAAACAAGCGAGTAGCTGCACCAACTCATGAAGCGGAAAATCTTATCCCTCCAATCCGTAAGCATACTTACGCTCCCGATATTGAACCGTCGTTGCTGATCCATGATGAAGCTGTCTTTCGAGCATTAATGGGAATCGACTGGACAACTGTTGATTTCCAGCCGCTGGGTAGAGAAACTGAAGTTGAAGCGGCGCGGGATGACCCACAACCATCAGGCCAGGCTGGTGACCAAGCTTGAACCGGAAGCTGGTTTAAAACTACATCTCCCTTGTGAAAAAAACAATGATCTTATTGTGGGCACCGTGTTGCCTTGTAATAGGCTAGCTGATACTCTTGATGTTGATATGCCTTCGTGCATAATTACTGCAACTTACTCTTCCTTTGGGTGATGAACTTTCCAAAGTACTTTCTGCAATAAAAAATCTTAAAGTGCCACCGCGGTTGTACCGTCAGGCGGAATATGATGTCTGCATATATGAAATCAAAACATCCGAAATTTAAGTATATGACCAAATTTTTGAGATACATAATACCTGCCATCGTTGGGCGTGAAGTTGGCTTGGCCAATCTTTAAGCGGAGGTTTATAAACCCACACTATTGGAGGAGATAGCAGCTCCTGTATATATATGATGCCGGTTTACCGTGTAAACCGTGCCGGGTGATAATAAACACCGTGTTACTCCGTAATAGGAAAAAAAATCAAACCGAGCAAATAGTCTCTAGATTAAAAATGGACCGTGTTCCGTCAATAGACAGTGTGAACCGGTTTAAAATTTTGTCGGTATAAAAACACAACAAAAAGGAAGAAATATCTTTCAAAGAAAAGTGTGAAGCAAAGGCAATGACAAAACTGTTTGCAAAAAGAGGCTTATTTGAGCTGATCAGATGGCGTTACCATGGTCGAACACGAACAAGCTCCCGATAGGTGTAGCTATGGTTCAAGTCAGCCAGGTCCCCAAATGAAACCATGGCATTTACGCCGATCAAGTGGCATGGCAATGGTTTGGGTTCGACCAAGCCCCCAAGTGATTCTGTGGCCTTAGGCCGATCAAGAGGCATGACTGGTTCAGACGTGACCAAGTCCCCAAGTGATCTGGTGGCTCTCGCCTATCAAGAGGTATTGCGTTGGTTCGGACACGACCAAGCCCCCAAGTGATATAACATGATGCTTTTGAAAATCTAACTCAAGGGGTAAACTGGAGGCCATTTTAGAACAACTCCCTGTAACCACACATGATGTAAAAGAACAGATACCCCGCTTTAGCTGAGGTTCCGGTTTATTATATTTAATCATAATATATACATCGTCGTAATATGTACATAAGTAGAGCCAATGGCTCGGGTATAGTAAGGCCGAAGATGAGCTATGTTCCATGGCCTGTTGGTCTCCTCCTCTGATGTACGTGAGTCTTTATGCTCTCGAATATCGATCAGATAGTATGACCCGTTGTGCAAATTCTTGCTGATCACGAAAGGTCCCTCCCAAGGTGGGGATAGCTTATGCATATCAGTGTGATCTTGGATGAGCCGAAGCACCAAATCTCCTTCCTGAAAGGTTCTGGTTCTGACTCGGCGACTGTGATAACGACGAAGATCCTGTTGGTAAATCGTCGAGCGGGCGGCTGCTATGTCACGTTCTTCATCCAACAGGTCCAAAGTGTCTTGCCATGTTGTCTCATTGTCCGCTTCAACATAAGCCGCCACACGGGGTGAATCATGACGGATATCACTGGGGATAACCGCCTCCGCCCCGTAAACCATGAAGAACGGTGTGTATCCTGTTGATCTGTTGGGTGTAGTATTGATGCTCCATAACACAGATGGTAACTCTTCTACCCAACAACCCGGTGTTCTCTACAAAGGAACCATAAGCCGGGGCTTGATGCCTCTCAAGATCTCTTGATTAGCCCTTTCTGCTTGACCATTGGACTGTGGGTGTGCCACCGATGAAACGTCGAGCCGGATGTGCTCCCGTTCGCAGAACTCCTTCATGGCACCTTTGGACAAATTGGTACCATTATCTGTGATGATACTGTGTGGAAAGCCAAACCGGAAAATCACTTTTTTGATGAACTGAACTGTCGTGGCCGCATCACACTTGCTAACAGGTTCTGCCTCCACCCACTTTGTAAACTTGTCAACCGCCACCAGGAGGTGGGTCTTCTTATCTTTGGACCTTTTGAAAGGCCCAACAATATCCAGCCTCCAAGTCGCAAACGGCCAAGTAATTGGAATCATTCTCAATTCTTGAGCCGGCACATGAGCACGTCTTGAAAACTTTTGGCAACCATCACATCGTCTGACCAGATCCTCTGCATCAGCATGAGCAGTTAACCAATAGAAGCCATGGCGAAACGCTTTAGCCACCAGAGATTTTGAACCGGCGTGGTGACCAAAATCTCCTTCGTGGATCTCACGCAAAATTTCACGGCCTTCTTCAGGAGACACACAGCGTTGAAACGCCCCTGACACACTACAATGATGCAACTCGCCGTTGATAATAGTCATGGACTTGGATCGCCGGATTATCTGTCGGGCCAGAGTCTCATCCTCTGGTAACTCGCCCCGGTTCTTGTACGCCAGGTAAGGAAGCGTCCAATCCGGAATAACATGAAGAGCTGCCACCAATTGAGCCTCCGGATCAGGAATAGCCAAATCCACTTCACCAGGGATCTTGACCGACGGGTTGTGCAGCACATCCAGAAAAACATTGGGTGGGACCGGTTTGCGCTAAGAGCCCAGCCGGCTTAAAGCGTCTGCCACTTCATTCTTCCGTCGGTCCACCTGGTCCACCTGATAGCCTTTAAAGTGACCTGCAACAATATCCACCTCACGATGATATGCTGCCATGAGTGGGTCCTTGGAGTCCCAAGTGCCAGATACTTGCTGAGCCACAAGGTCCGAGTCACCGAAGCACTTAACTCGACTTAGATTCATCTCCTTAGCCATCCGGAGACCGTGGAGCAAGGCTTCATACTCAGCTGCATTGTTAGTACAAGGGAACATTAAGCGGAGAACGTAACAAAACTTATCACCTCGTGGGGAAGTTAATACGACTCCAGCCCCCGAGCCTTCCAATTGCCTGGATCCGTCAAAATGGATGGTCCAATATGTGTGATCCGGCTTTTCTTCAGGTGCTTGCATTTCCGTCCAATCATTGATGAAATCAACAAGTGCTTGAGACTTAACCGCTGTCCGAGGCACATACTTTAAACCATGCGGCCCAAGCTCTATAGCCCACTTGGCAATCCGGCCAGTCGCTTCCCGGTTCTGGATGATATCCCCCAAAGGAGCAGAACTGACCACCGTAATTGGGTGCCCTTGGAAGTATTGTTTAAGCTTCCGGCTTGCCATAAAAACTCCATACACCAGCTTCTTCCAATGCGGATATCTTTGCTTGGACTCAATGAGTACCTCGCTGATATAATAGACCGGACGTTGAACCAGATGCTCCTTACCTGCCTCCTTTCGCTCCACCACAATAGCCACGCTGACCGCACGAGCATTAGCAGCAACATATACCAGTAATGGCTCCTTGTCAATGGGAGCGGCGAGCACAGGCGGATTGGCCAATTGCCGCTTTAAGTCCTTGAATGCTTCATCAGCAGCGGAACTCCAGACAAACTGATCCGTCTTCTTCAACATCTGATACAAAGGGATTGCCCTCTCACCAAGACGACTGATAAACCGACTTAACGCGGCAATTCGGCCTGCCAGGCGTTGAACATCATTGATACACTTCGGTTTAGCCAGGGAGGTGATGGTTGTGATCTTCTCCGGATTAGCCTCAATTCCCCTGTTGGACACCAGAAAACCCAATAACTTGCCCGTCGGTACACCAAAGGCACACTTGTCCGGATTAAGCATCATCTTGAACGTCCTCAGGTTATCAAAGGTTTCCTTCAAATCGTCAACCAGAGTCTCCTTCTCCCTAGACTTAACCACGATATCATCCATGTAAGCATGTACATTACGGCCAATCTGCTTGTGAAGACAATTTTGTACACACCATTGATAAGTTGCCTGGGCACTCTTGAGCCCAAAGGGCATAGACACATAGCAGAAGGCTCCAAAAGGAGTTATGAATGTCGTCTTCTCCTGGTCCTTAACTGCCATTTTGATCTGATGATAGCCAGAATATGCATCCAGAAAACTTAAACGCTCACAACCCGCCGTAGGATCAATAATTTGATCAATACGGGGGAGGGCAAAAGGATCTGCTGGACAAGCTTTATTAAGATCTGTGTAATCCACACACATGCGCCAGGTGCCTTTTTTCTTAAGGACTAGCACCGGATTGGCAAGCCACTCAGGGTGAAAAACTTCAACAATAAAACCAGCTGCTAAGAGCCTGGCTACCTCTTCTCCAATCGCCTTGCGTCTTTCTTCGTTAAACCGGTGGAGGAACTGTTTCACCGGTTTGTATTTAGGATCCACATTAAGGGTGTGCTCAACGAGTTGCCTCGGTACACCTGGCATGTCAGAGGGCTTCCATGCAAAAATGTCCCGTTTCTCACGGATGAACTCGATGAGCGCGCTTTCCTATTTCGGATCCAAGTTGGCATTGATGCTGAACTGCTTGGACGAATCGCCAGGTACGAACTCAACAAGATTAGTTTCTGCTGCTGATTTGAACTTCAGGGCCGGATCATGCTCCATAGTTGGCTTCTTTAATGGAGTCATGTCCGCCGGATCAACATTGTCCTTATAATACTTCAGCTCCTCGGTGGCACAAACCAACTCTACATAGGCCGCATCTCCTTCCTTGCACTCCAAAGCAATTTTACGGCTTCCGTGAACCGTTATTGTCCCCTTGTGACCCGACATCTTGAGTTGCAAATACACATAACAGGGCCGTGCCATAAACTTGGTGTAGGCCGGTCGCCCAAATAGGGCGTGATATGGACTTTGGATTTTCACCACTTCAAACGTCAATGTTTCCGACCTGGAATCATGATCATCTCCAAAGGCCACTTCCAGAGCTATCTTACCAACAGGATATGCTGACTTGCCAGGTACCACACCGTGGAACACCGTATTAGACGGTTTGAGATTTTTATCTGTTAGTCCCATACGACGGAAGGTCTCATAGTACAAGATATTAATGCTGCTCCCTCCATCCATGAGCACTTTGGTGAACTTGTAACCTCCCACCTGAGGCGCCACCACCAGAGCCAACTGACCCGGATTATCAACCTGGGGAGGGTGATCCTCTCTGCTCCATATGATTGGCTATTCAGACCAGCGTAGATAACAAGGCACGGCCGGTTCAACAGAGTTGACTGCCCACCTCTGAACCTTCCGGTCTTGCTTGTCCAAGCTAGTGGTAAAGACATGGTACTGCCCACTATTCAATTGCTTTGGGTTGCTCTGGTAACCTGACTGTTGCTGCTGCTGGTTGTAACCACCCTGGTTGTTCTGATTATTTTGACTGTTATGTCCGCTCGGATTACCGTTAAATCCTGAGCCGGAATTTCCTCCACCGTAACCCGGCCCGGATCCTGAGCCACCGCCGGAGCCGTGATCATACCGGAAAGCATTAGAATTCTTGAACTCCTGCATAATGAAGCAATCCTTCCAAAGGTGGTTTGCTGGCACCTCCTTCGTCCCATGTCTTGGACAGGGCTGGCTCAGTAGATAATTTAGGCGGTCCGGGTTAGGCTTGGGTGCCCCACTGCGATTTTTCGGTTTACCCTTGCGTCGCTGGCCATTGTCCTGCCTGTTGGTACTAGCCACAAAGTCCATGTTACCATCCGCTTTACGCTTGCCTCCACCACCATTGCCTGCCCAGTGATGCTGCTGACCTTAGGAGTTGTTGTTCCTCTTTCCCTTCCCTGCCTTGTCATCATCAGATTCGGGATCCTTGGTACTATCAGAATCAGCATACTTTACCAAAGCAGCCATGAGGGTCCCCATGTCAGTGCAATGACGCTTCATCCGTCCCAACTTTAGCTTTAGGGGCCCAAACCGGCAGTTGCCTTCTAGGGTTAATACTGCGGTGTCAGCGTTGATGCGGTCTGATGAATGCAACACTTGTGAAACCCGGCGCACCCAATGAGTCATCGATTCTCCTTCCTCCTGGACGCAGGCAGCTAAGTCCACTATCAACATAGGCTGTTTACATGTATCCTTGAAATTGCTGATAAACCGGGCTCGTAATTGGGCCCATGAACTGATAGAATTAGTCGGCAAGCTTTTTAACCAAGTATGGGCCGTTCCTTCAAGCATCATGGTGAAGTATTTTGCACACGCCGCGTCATCCACATCAAGCATCTCCATGGCCATCTCATAGCTCTCCACCCATGTCTCCGGAGGTTGATCCGCCGTGTAATTTGGTACCTTGCACGGGCCTTTGAAATCCTTGGGCAGGCACACATTGCGTAAAGCGGGGACAAGGCAAGGCACCCCCAAAGAACTAGAAGTAACACCAGGTTCGATCGAGATAGTTGGACGAACCGGCGTAAGCTGCCGAGCCTGATACTGTGCGGCTAACTCGGCCTCCCTGCGCGCTCGGGCCCAGTCCACCACTTCCTGAGCGTTATCAGCACCACCCGCTGGGTTGTTGCCACGGGGTGCTCCATGTCGTTCATTACTCGACACTGCCGGTTCATCCATATGCCTGCTATAGCTCCGGCTTGGACGGGGGGTCGAGTGGATCCGGTCGCGGCTGTACGAGTATGCTTCCTGTTGGACCAAAGCTGTCCTTAGAAGCTCCTTGACCCGTCGCGTCTCTACTGCCTGCGGTGAGTCACCTTCAATTGGAATGGCCTCCAGCCGTGCAGCAGCGGCAACGAGATTGTCCATCAGGTTGGAGTAGTGACCCAGAGGTGTTGAAACAGCCTAAGGTATAACGGTATTTTGACGAGGCAGATCCATCTGACGGGGCTGAACAGGCGTGCCGGTCGCAGGGGCTTCCGCCCGGTTTACCTCCAGCGGATTACTGGTTCCTGCTCCTGGGGTGTTGAAAAGGTCTCTGACCTCGAAAACCGAAGGCAAACGGGATTGGTACTTCCTCTTCATGACTTCATGCGACGCGTTCTGGTCCAACATAAGCATGTAGGCTTGTGCATCCAAAGCGGCCCTCTTTGCGGTCATCCTGGCATCCTCAGCCGCCAGGTCCACCTTGGCCTGGGTGATCTATTCCTTCACCTTTGCAATCTCCGCGTTGTGGACTTCCTGATCCGCCGGATTAGCTTCTGCCATAAGCACAGCCAATGCATCAAATAGATCTGATAGAACTTGAGCCGGCGGGCGCGCAGAGCTCCCTGCCCCAGCAGATGTCGCCGCTACTTCTACGTCTAGTTGTGATGGAATTGATGGGGTTTCGATGACTAGGGAGCAAACAAGCTTCGCCTAAGTCTCGAGTTGTTGTCTGTTGTCCTTGAACCGCCGCCGGGTCGTACCCTTATATACACGGGTGACGCTCGTCGGTTCTCAGAGTCCCAATACCGGCTCATAGATGTGTCCGGTTTGGTCTCTACTTATTCCTAACTTACAATACAAGTTAAATACCAACGCCGGTTTACGACTACAGGCCTTGAACCGACTATGGGCCTTTATCCCTCATCTGCCCTCATGGGCTTTAACATACTCAACTACTGATGAAGTTAACCCGGCCTGTCCTGGCCGGTTTACGCCCAGTAATAATATCCCCAACAGAACTGGTCTACCAAATCATTGTCATCACCAAGCTTACTGGTTCTATTTCCTCAACTCTTTCATTTCCTCATAACTGTGTTGTGTGCTTGTTCATATTTGTGTTTGAAGACTTTGACTGAAGACTTTCTCAATTTCCTCAGTTCAATTTCTTCAGTCTGTTTGTCTTCATCCTGTGTTATCCTGTGCTTACGCTTCTGTACTCTGTGCCTGTCTTCATTTCATCATGATGACTATGCTTGTATTCTGTTATGTTCACTTTTGAGTACTCATTCCGCTGCTAGTAGTTCTTCGCTAAGGAATTTCCTCGCCGGTAAATTCCTCAGTGAAGAATTTCATAAAAATCGCCTATTCACCCCCCTCTAGTCGATATAATGCACTTTCAAGGGGTATCAGAGCGAGGTACTCCCTTGTTCTATGTGATTTTGGTTTAACCGCCTAGAGTTTTAGTTATGTCGACCGCACGTATGATCAAGGTCTCTGCTGGGTGTCCTACCTTTGATGGGACGGACTACCCCTACTAGAAGAATAAGATGCGAATGCATCTTGAAGCAATTGATAACGATCTCTGGTATGTTGTGGAAAATGGTGCTCCCTCAGTCACACCTTCTCTGAATGCTGCTGATGTGAAGAGATTCAAGCAACTCGACTCTCAAGCGAAGAATATCATATGTTGCCATCTGAGCAAAGTACAGTATGGCAGAGTGAGTGCTTTGGAGATAGCGAAGCTTATCTGGGACAGGTTGTCCAAAGTGAATGAAGGAGTCTCAACTCAGCGTGACTCTTGAGTTGATGTTCTTCGCAATCTCTTCAACCGCTTCAAAAGACTCGACAATGAAAATGTTCAACAAACCTTCGATCGCCTCACTGACATCTCAAATGAGCTTCAAGCACTTGGTGCCACTGACATCACCGACCATGAGGTGGTGAAGAAATTGCTGACATCACTTGATTCCTCATTTGACACTCTGGCATTGATGATACAAGAACGTGCTGATTACAAGTCACTTGATCCCGCTGATATTCTCGAAAGGCTAAATACTCATGAGTTCCAACTTGCTGAAAAGAGAGATCTCTATGGTTCAAGCTATGGCAGAACACGTGCACTGAAGGCCAAGGCCGTATCTGAGTCCGAAGATGAAGACTCTGTAGCAGCCTTGGTGATCCTGAAGAACTAAGCCATGATCTGGCTCTGCTTGTGAAGAAGTTCCAAAAGTTCTCAAGACGTGGTCGCTTTGGGAGACCCTCAAGGAGCAGTGATTCCTCATCAAGTGACTACAAGAGGAGGCTCTGCCACAAATGCAAGAAGCCTGGACATTACATTCAAGATTTTCCTCAATGGGAAAAGGAATCAAAGAAGAAGAAATACAAGGATTATAGTTTTGGTGACGCAAAGAAAAAGAAGAAATCCACAAAATCCTCATCATCAAAATCCTCAAGGCCTTCATATCACAAGAAGAGCAGCTCCAAGAAGGCCAGGGCATTCATTGGCAAGGAAATGGACTCTAAGGCTGAATCTGAAGAAAATGAGGAAGAGGGGTCATCTTAGGAGTCTGAATCCGGAGTGGCGAGCCTTGCTCTAGCTACTGCATTCGTCAGCAAGTCTATCTTCAACACCGAAGAAAATGACCTCACCAACAAGGCTGATGAAGGCGATGATGACTACGCTCCCACCTATTGCTTCATGGAAAAGGGTGCCAAGGTACTCAAATATACCTCCTTTGAATCAAGTGAGAATGAATCTGATGAAAACCTTAAACCCAGCTATTCTAAACTTCCCAAGATTGCTATAAAACAACAAAGGGCTTTAGAAAAGGTTCAAAACATGCTAGACAAAAGTGATGATATGTTGGGTGAAGAAATGGATCGCACTAAAGCCCTGACTGAAAATCTTCAGAGATTTTAGACTAGGTTTGACAATCTTCAAAGTCATCATAACACTCTCTTATCCGATCATGAGAAGCTTTCTTATGAATTTCTTCAAAGAAAGCGAGACCTTGAGAAGCTAAGAGTGAGTTATGAAGATCTTCAGAAGGAGCACGATTCATTACTTGCTCAACAAATCAGCGCTTCTAAGGAAGAATTTGTTCCTCCATGCTTGAAGTGCATTGAACGTGAATCTGCTAATTCTTCACCTGAATGTTCAAATGCTGCTAATGTTTCAAATTCTTCACATGCCTCTGCTATCACCAATTCCTCATCTGAGGACATTGCTAGTATCATGATGATGCAGGGCTAAAGGAATTGTACACCACAGGAATGTACAAAAGCCTCAAAGGGCATCAGGCTCTTTGTGATGTGCTTAAAAAGCAGATCCTCAATAGGAACCCTAGGAAAGAGGGTATCGCCTTTGAGAGGAAACTCAATGCTGATGGTAGATATTGGAAGCCTGAGTAGTACCCCAAAACTACATGGGTTGCTGCAAAGGGACCTCCAGTTGATCCATCTAACTTATCTGGATTTGCATGTGAATCTCCTTATTCTGATGATGAGTCAATTGACTCCAACTATAAACTGTTCAAAAATCAGAATGGTGAAGTATTTGCTAGATATGTTGGCACTAACTTCAGGAACGACTCCCCTATGAAGAAAATCTGGGTTCCCAAAAGATGCCTTGAAAATCTTCAGGTGAATATCATCATGACGCCACCTGTGAAGAGTAGGAACCCCAGATCAAATTCTTCATATGGATTCAAGTCCTCATACGGACCAAATTCCCCATATGGATCAAAGTCCTCATATGAACATCATCGTGCTAACCCATCTGTTTCGCAAGGAAGATCTAAGGATTATGGATATGTGCATTATTCTTCAAATCATTATGTCCATAAGTCCTCGAAGAATTTCTCTGCATACTCTTATGCTTACTCTAACCCCTCTTATGTGAAACGAAATGGACTAGCTTCTATGCCTTCCTTCTCGTATGGAGCTCGCAGAATGATGAACTCTTTGCCACCCCTTCAGATGTGGGTGGTGAAGAAAAAGAAGTAATCTCTTCTGCAGGGTCGGGTCTCCAGACGTACGTAATCGTCTGAAGAATTTGCTGGAGACCTGAGTATGCCTGATAGGACGCAGGCTAATCATGAAGAAATGAACTTTCATTTCTCACGTCCTCATATTGCTTTATCAGTTCTTTTACTTGATGAAATTGATCTGATGAATTGATGTCATATTCTTCACTGATGAAGTATATGAGTTTGTAAGCTGCACTAATTCATCTGCAGGATGATCAACCCAAAGCCACTGAGTGGGTCCTTGATAGTGGATGTACAAACCACATGACTGGTGACAAGAATCTATTGATGGATGCTCCATTATCTCCGTCGCATCTGAAGCATATCATCTTTGCTGACAAAGGCAAAAGTCAGGTATTGAGTCTAGGTAAGGTTGCGATCACAAAGGATCGACACATGGACAAAGTCATGCTTGTTGAGTCCTTAGGATACAACCTTATGTTTGTCTCAATGCTTTGTGATCTTGATATGGTTGTTGTCTTTGCAAGTACCATTGTGTTGTGGTTATGGACGCTGACAATTCCAAAGTCTTCGAAGGCTTTAGGAGAGGAGACCTGTATATTGTTGATTTCTCTACAGGACCACAACCAGCCGTGTGCTTACTTGCAAAAGCTTCCGAAGGCTGGCTCTGGCATCGACGACTTGGTCATGCAGGCATGAGGAATTTGCACACGCTTGCGAATAAGAAGCATGTCATTGGCATCGAAAATGTCAAATTCCTCAAGGATCACCTATGCGGAGCCTGTGAAGCGAGGAAGATGACCAAGGCCAAGCATCCAGCGAAGACTATCATGACCACCACTCGCCCATTTGAATTGCTTCACCTGGATCTATTTGGTCCTAATCATTATTCTGCTATTTCAAATGAAGCATCTCAATATGGCTTTGTTATTGTTGATGATTATTCTCGCTACACATGGGTACACCTTGTTACTTACAAACATGAAGTGCAGGAAGTCTTCAAACAATTTTCCTCGAGGGCTACAACCAACTTTGGTGTGAAGATCAAGCACATCAGAAGTGAGAACGGCTCTGAGTTCAAGAATTCTGGTCTCGATGACTATCTTGATGAACTTGGCTCATGAGTTATCTGCTCCTTATACAACTCAGCAGAACGGCGTCGTGGAGCGCAAGAACAAGACTCTTGCTGAGATGGCTTGCACTATGCTTGATGAATACAAAATGCCTCGTCGTACCTGGATTGAGGCAATTGATACTGCATGCCACATCATCAACAGAGTATATCTTCACAAATTCTTCAAGAAGACTGCCTATGAACTCCTCACTGATAAGAAACCCAATGTAAGTTATTTCAAAGTCTTCGGTGCTAAATGTTGGATTACAGATCCTCATCACAACTCAAAATTTGCACCGAAAGCACATGAAGGTTTTATGCTTGGTTACGGAAAGGACTCGCACACCTACAGAGTCTTCAACAATGCTCTTCACAAAGTTGTTGAAACTGTAGATGTGCGGTTTGATGAAACTAATGGCTCACAAAGAGAGCACCTACCTACTGTGATAGATGAACCAGCACCTGAGGAAACAATCAAGTTCAAGGCTATTGAGGATGTCATTCCTACTGAAGAATCTGCTGAAGAATTCATTCCAGAACGTGAAGAACGTCGAGCTAATGCACCTGATGAAAATGCTGAAGAAATGGTGCTGAAGAAAACGCTGATCAAATTCTTCAACGGCAACCAGCTCATCCTCGCATTGCAAAAGAAGTGCAAGTTGAAAAGATCATCAATGACATCAAAGCGCCAGGTCCTCTCACACGTTCAAAAGCTTCACATTTGTCTAACTTTTGTGGGCACTATGCTTTTGTCTCTATTACAGAGCCCACTAAGGTAGATGAAGCATTTCTGGAGCCTGAGTGGATTCAGGCCATGCAAGAAGAATTACATCAGTTTGAGCTCAACAATGTCTGGGAACTGTTCAAACGTCCAAATCCTCGCAAGCATAATATCATCGGCACAAAGTCGATCTACCGCAACAAGCAAGATGAAAATGGCCTTGTGGTGAGGAATAAGGCACGGCTTGTAGCTCAAGGCTACACACAGGTTGAAGGAATTGATTTTGATGAAACTTTTGCACCTGTTGCTAGACTTGAGGCTATTCGCATATTACTTGCTTATGCTAACCATCATGATATCACCTTATATCAAATGGATGTGGAAAGTGCATTCCTCAATGGTAAGCTTGAGTAAGAAGTATATGTTGCTCATCCCCCAGGTTTTGAAGATCCAAAGAGTCCTGACAAAGTCTTCAGACTCAACAAGGCCCTCTATGGCCTCAAGCAGGCCCCACGGGCTTGGTATGATACTTTGAAGGAACTCTTCATGAAGAAAGGCTTCAAACCCGGTTCACTCGACCCTACTCTTTTCACTAAATCTTATGATGGTGAATTGTTTGTGTGCCAAGTATATGTTGATGATATTATCTTTGGTTGTACTGACCAACATTATAGTGATGAATTTGCCTATATGATGAGTGAAGAATATCAAATGTCTAGGATGGGAGAGTTGAAATTCTTCTTAGGTCTTCAAATGTCAACAACACAATGGCATATTCATATCTCAGGAGAAATACCTCAAGGATGTACTGAGGAAATTCGGCATGCAAGATTGCAAAGGCGTCAAAATTCCTATGCCCACAAATGGCCATCTGTGCACTGATGAAAATGGTATTGACTTTGATCATAAGGTATACCACTCCATGATAGGTTCCTTATTATACTTATGTGCATCTACGCCAGATATAATGCTTAGTGTTTGCATGTGTGCCCGATTTCAAGCTGCACCGAAGGAATCACACCATAAGGCTGTGAAGCATATTCTTTGATATCTAGCTCACACACTAACACTTGGATTATGGTACCCCAAGGGCTCGACTTTTGATCTCATTGGATATTCTGACTCTGACTATGCTGGTGATCGTGTGGGCCGCAAGTCAACATCTGGTACATGTCATTTCCTCGGACAATCTTTGGTCTGTTGGTCCTCGAAGAAACAGAACTACGTATCACTATCTACTGCTGAAGCTGAGTACATTGCCGCTGGTTCTTGTTGTGCCAATTGCTATGGATGAAGCAAACTCTCAAGGACTACGGTGTCAACATGAAGAATGTGCCTCTCTTCTGTGACAATGAGAGTGCCATCAAGATTGCTCACAACCCAGTTCAGCACTCGAAGACAAAGCACATTCATCATAACACTTATGCAAAATTGATGACTTAGATGTGCAACACATGAAGAAACATTTTTCTTCAATCAATGAAGAATAACACTCTTAGTGTGAAGAAATTAATGAAGAATTTGATTCTTAGAACCCTATGATAATTGTACACGGTGTCTGAAATCATCATTCTTATACGGTGGGTCACGCCACCACCAAAAGTTGAAATTCCTCAAATTATTCATATTCTTCAACTTTGCATAGTCTTCACTGTTTCAGTCGTTTCTCTTCATTGGCTATATATATATATGAGTTTATGTCCTCTACAGCATTCACTTATTGCTATTTCTTCAAGTTGGTTTTCTGCTAAGTGAATGTGATTGGACCCTTCCCCTCTATGCTATACTCAACCCAATCTGTTCACAAATTCTTCATGTGCGTTCTATTTGAAACGCATTCAAAATCTTCACTGTGTCCTTGTCAGCTGAAGAAATTGTGAACGGAACTTTAAAACCTATCTTATCAAAATTTTCGGCTTTGCCGCTCAAACCGTTCCGCATCCCACGATATACTTATCCACTCACCCACGATCTAACACGATCTCCACCTCTCACTACGTGGGTGACACATGTCATGCGAATGAGAAGGGTCAGGGGCACGTTCGTCCAATTTCTTCGGGCGAGCAGTTTTTCACCGTGGCTATAAATACCCCTCCTTCCCTTCCTCACTTCTTTTACTCTGCTCGATCTCTCTCCAGCTCGAGCTTCTCAAACCCTAGCGCCGCCGCTACTTCATCGCCGCCGGTGAGGAAGAGCTTCACTGCCTCGACCTCGTCGCCGACGTACTCACGCCGACCGCGGAAATCTTCACTCCGCCGCCGCTGTAGCCGTCTTCCTCCGCCAAGTTAGGGCGTGGAAGGTCTGCACAGACGAACTTCACATCTCCTCACTCCAGTTCGTCGTGTTCTTCGTCCAGGGTAATTAAAAGTTACTTCTACTACCCTTGTTGATTCGAATGATTATCTTCAAAATCTTCAAAGGTGTTTTTCTTCATAGATTCACACACTAAACACCTCACAAGTCATATGTTCTAGATTCGTTTCTCTAAGCCATGTTTTTCTTCAAGATTCCTCAAATGTGTGGATTTTTAATCTACACATCTTTGGAACCTAAGACAAAGAACGCTTAGTGAAATTCTTCAAGACTCATCTGGTCAAATTCCTCTAACTTGTTCTTTTTACAAAACCTTCTGAGAACGCATATGACCTCTCCAAATTCCTCGCAACTATACTCTGTTCACAGGTACACATGTCAGCTGCTGAATAACTAGGTTCTCATCAACTTAACTCATTTGCAGCGTTCCTCGAAGAAAAGTTGCATACTTCTTCAGAGAATTCAATTGTTCAAATTCCTCAACTGAAGAAAATGGCTGACGGTAAGAAGCCACAGAAGGGAGGAAAGAGGCCTGAGGTAAATACAGCATTTGAGATCCCTGATGAAATATATGCTGGGTACTGCACACCTACTGAGGAAACCAAGAATGAGCGCAAAGTGCGCATTAAGAAGATAGAGAGGAGATGGGATAGAGAGTGGAGGGAGTACAGATATGTCACTCCTAAGTACATGAAGAAATTCGCACTCAATCCTCCATGCCCAAGACCTCCATTGGCACCTGTCCAAATCGTTGATCCCACCAGCCTCAAGCGCGGTGAGGACTATCCTGATGAATGGGCCAAGCGCCAAGCCAAGTTGGCTAAGCAAGCCAAAGAAGCAATGAGGAAATTCAATGAAGACTCTGCTGTTGCCTCTGCTGAGGCCTTTGCTGTCAAGCCAAAGAAGGCTATGTCAAAGAAGCCTGCGCACAAGCCAAGTGCTTCACCAACAATGCCCTCAAGGCCAAGTTCCTCAGCAATGCCCTCACGGCCAGAATCCTCAAAGCCCTCACGGCCAATTCCTCATGCTGCTCCTATTCCTCCAAAGTCCTCAGCTCCTCTGCCAAAGCCCTCAGTTGTTCTGATTAAATCCTCAGCACCTGTGCATCTCACCTCGTGCCTAAGGACTGCAGGCATCTCCATTGCCTCAGGTGTCTCAGCTAGTTCCTCAGCTGCACCAAGTTCCTCAGCTGGCCCCTCACTGCTAAAGACAAAGGCCACTGCTGGACGAGGTCCTCGCTCAAGTCCTCAAAAGAAATAAGTCGCTTTCCATGTACCGTCTGAAGAAGACGAAGCTGATGATGATGAACTTGCAGAAATCATCAGAGACAGGCAAGTCAGGGCCGCTAGAGCCAAAGGATCAGAGGTGCCACTGCTTTTGGATCCCAAGTTGACCCTCGACTACATTAATGTTTGGCACAAGGACCCCAACACCCCCTTGCCTGACTTCAAGCTGACTCCTGGCCAAAGTCACATGCTGACCCACTTCATTCAAGAAGAAAAATGGAAATTTGAGAAGGCCAAGCAGATCAAGAAAGCGCAGTACAAGAAAGAGCGCTATCTGAAGAAAAACGTTTTCTCTATGACAACTGAAGAACTTGTCACTATTCAGACTGAGATTAAGAAACTCAGTGATGACTTTGACGCATATCGCGTTGATTGGCTTGGAGCCAAGGTTCGTTTTGTGAAACTTGCGGATAACTTCACTTCCAATGTTGCAGCCTCAACGCAACAGAAAATTCCTCAGGCTGAAGCATCTGCTCAGCCTACTGAAGAAAATGCCAGCACCACTGATGAAAATCAGGCTAATGAAGAAAATGTGAGTTCCAGGGCTGATGACTGCATTCCAGCCACTGAAGAAATTGCCAGGGCACCCACTAGTGGTGCGCCTGAAGAAACTGAAGAACTCGGGGCAACTGCATGAGTTGTGCCTGAAGAAAATCAACCAGATTACTCAGCTGCTTCTGCAACAACTTCAACTCCAATCCTTCCATCTGCATCAGATGTGAAGAAGACCAAGGCTGCAGAGTGTGCTGCAGTGAAGAAAAGGAAAGCATCAGCTGCTTCAGATTCTTCAGCTCCGAAGAAAATGAAGCCTATGACAAGTTCATTTGCAAATCCCATTGATGTTGTTCCCATCTCAACTAGGCCATCAAAGGACCTTGTTCCTTTTGATGAAAAATATGTGATCCCCAGCGGATCTGATGAAGAAACTCCTTCTGCTGCTTCGTCTGAACCGTTGGATGAAGAAATTGAAGTGGATGCGATCCCTTCAACATCTATCATCTCCTCGCCTATGCCTCAGTTCACAGCTGAAGAGGCTGGCGTTGAAGAAATGGAAGATGAAGATGTGGACGTTGGCTGCTCCACACCCGTAATCAGTGATGAATTCTGGGAAAGTCAGCATCCAAACCCTCCAATGTTCACCCCTCTACAGCAAATTCCTCAGTCCCCCACACAAACTGTACATATGGGCTCTGAAGAAACTCATCCCACTGCATCTGTCCATGAGGAAATTCCAGCCACTAGCGCTGAAGAAACTTCTGCTGCTGAACAACCAACGACGCAGACTGTCACTGAGGAGGAACCAGAAATTCCTCAGCCTGAAGAACCTGCAATTGAGATTCCTGAGGTCGTGATGCAACTCACTGACACTCCTTTGCCGAAGCCAAAGGACCCATTCTCACGCAAGCAAAAGTTCAAGGATGATGATTTCTTCGGCGAGCACGTATTCTTTGAAGATTACAACCCATATAACTCTGCTCGCATTAGGAAGAGGCGTTTCTGAACTGCTAGCCAAGCCAATTTCTATTCCTCAGTGCTGTTCAATGTAGGTGCATCTAGTGCCCCTTAGTGATTTTGGTGTATTGAAGACTTATAGGTTAAGGGGCTAATGCGTTTGTGAGTGTACACGGGTCTATAAGTCTATGAGGAGTTTGATATTTACACGAAAAGTTGACCCCTAAAAATGAATATCTTCGACTAAAGATTTTGGTATTTCTGAAGACTTTCATGAAGACTTTGAAAGTGAAGAAATTGGTGTGTCCGTGAAGACTTGATATTCATGCGAGGAATATGAAGCTTGAAGACTTTCGTTTTCATAGTTTTGTTTTTCTCTTTCTTGAGTCATAGGAAACACCGTACTGTTAAAGGGGGTCAAGGAAATACTAAGGAAAAATTTCCATGTGATGCTCAACTCAAAATCCTACGTCTACCAATCCCTTCGAGTGAAGCCATTGGAAATCTCATACAGTTCAGTCAATTTCTTCAGTGACAGAGACGGAGTTCTTCTGGTCTCTGAGGAATTTGTCCTGACTGAGGAGTTAGGAATTCGCCAGTGCGGATTGCCTACACAGTGAGGAACATGATAGCCCTGAGGATTTTGCTACTTAAAATTCCGACCGTTGCTGTGCTATGCGCCAGCTGTCCCAAAATATCTATCCACCTAACGGTCATATCATTGAAGGGCATTTATGTCTTATCATGTCGGGCTGCTCCCTAGGCTATAAATAGCCTCCCCCTTACAACCACTAGCTGGTTGGCTGCTCCAAGAGAAACTAACACTTGTCATTTGAGAGCAACCCATCCTCCGAGGACTTTGAGCGAAAATCATCAAGTGAGGAAAAACAAAAAACCCAAAACCCAAACACCTACAAACCCCAAGTGAGCATCACTGAAGAGATTGATCCTGAGTGGATCTGACGCTTGTTACCTTTGAAGACTGTGCTTCTTCTAGACGTTTAGGCGTCATGGTCTAGAGCATCCAAGAGGAATTGTGGATCGCCGAGTGACCAAGTTTGTGAAGGTTTGGAAGTCGCCTGAAGACTTACCACGAGTGATTGGATGAGGTCTGTGTGACCTTAGTTCAAGGAGAATACGGTGAGGACTGGGTGTCTTGGACTAAGTGTCCTTGACTGGGTGTCCGGGACTGTGTGTCCTCGAGTTTAAAAACTCAGCCGCTCCAACCAGACATACAACTGAGACAGCAGTTGGAACTGGTCTACCAAATCATTGTCTTCATCAAACTTACTGGTTCTATTTCCTCAACTCTTTCATTTCCTCATAACTGTGTTGTGTGCTTGTTCATATCTATGTTTGTTTGACTGAAGACTTTCTCAATTTCCTCAATTCAATTTCTTCAGTCGGTTTGTCTTCATCCTGTGTTATCCTATGATTACGCTTCGTGTACTCTGTGCCTGTCTTCATTTCATCATGATGACTATGCTTGTATTCTGTTATGTTTACTTTTGAGTACTTATTCCGCTGCTAGTAGTTCTTCGCTAAGGAATTTCCTCACTGGCAAATTCCTCAGTGAAGAATTTCATAAAAATCGCCTATTCACCCTCCCCCCTCTGGTCGATATAACACACTTTCAATTGGTATGAGAGCAAGGTAATCCCTTGTTTTGTGTGATTTTGGTTTAACCGCCTGGAGTTTTAGTTATGTTGACCGCAGGTATGATCAAGGTCTCTGCTGGGTGTCCTACCTTCGATGGGATGGACTACCCCTACTGGAAGAATAAGATGCGAATGCATCTTGAAGCAATTGATAACGATCTCTGGTATGTTGTGGAAAATGGTGTTCCCTCAGTCACACCTTCTCTGAATGATGCCGATGTGAAGAGATTCAAGCAACTCGACTCTCAAGCGAAGAATATCATATGTGGCCATCTGAGCAAAGGATAGTATGGCAGAGTGAGTGCTTTGGAAACAGCGAAGCTTATCTGGGACAGATTGTCCAAAGTGAATGAAGGAGTCTCAACTCAGCGTGACTCTCGAGTTAATGTTCTTCGCAATCTCTTCAACTGCTTCAAAAGACTCGACAATGAAAATGTTCAACAAACCTTCGATCGCCTCACTGTCATCTCAAATGAGCTTCAAGCACTTGGTGCCACTGACATCACTGACCATGAGGTGGTGAAGAAATTGCTGAGATCGCTTGATTCCTCATTTGACACTCTGGCATTAATGATACAAGAATGTGCTGATTACATGTCACTTGATCCCGCTGATATTCTCGAGAGGCTAAATACTCATGAGTTCCAACTTTTTGAAAAGAGAGATCTCTATGGTTCAAGCTATGGCAGAACACGTGCACTGAAGGCCAAGGCAGTATCTTGGTCCGAAGATGAAGACTCTGGTAGCAGCCTTGGTGATCCTGAAGAACTGAGCCATGATCTGGCTCTGCTCATGAAGAAGTTCCAAAATTTCTCCAGACGTGGTCGCCTTGGAAGATCCTCAAGGAGCAATGATTCCTCATCCAGTGACTACAAGAAGAGGCTTTGTCACAAATGCAAGAAACCTGGACATTTCATTCAAGATTGTCCTTAGTGGGAAAAGGAATCAAAGAAGAAGAAATACAAGGATTACAGTTCTGATGATGCGAAGAAAAAGAAGAAATCCACAAAATCCTCATCATCAAAATCCTCCAAGCCTTCATATCACAAGAAGAGCATCTCCAAGAAGTCCAGGGCATTCATTGGCAAGGAAATGGACTCTGAGGCTGAATCTGAAGAAAATGAGGAAGAGGGGTCATCTTAGGAGTCTGAATCCGGAGTGGCGAGCCTTGCTCTAGCTACTGCATTCGTCAGCAAGTCTATCTTCAACACCGAAGAAAATGACCTCACCAACAAGGCTGATGAAGGCGATGATGACTACGCTCCCACCTATTGCTTCATGGAAAAGGGTGCCAAGGTACTCAAATATACCTCCTTTGAATCAAGTGAGAATGAATCTGATGAAAACCTTAAACCCAGCTATTCTAAACTTCCCAAGATTGCTATAAAACAACAAAGGGCTTTGGAAAAGGTTCAAAACATGCTAAATAAAAGTGATAATATGTTGGGTGAAGAAATGGATCGCACTAAAACTTTGACTGAAAATCTTCAGAGACTTCAGTCCAAGCTTGACAAACTTCAAAGTCATCATAACACTCTCTTACCGGATCATGAGAAGCTTTCGTATGAATTTCTTCAAAGAAAGCAAGACCTTAAGAAGCTAAGAGTGAGTTATGAAGATCTTCAGAAGGAGCGCGATTCATTACTTGCTCAACAAATCAGCGCTTCTCAGGAAGAATTTGTTCCACCATGCTTGAAGTGCATTGAACGTGAATCTACTAATTCTTCACCTCAATGTTCAGATGCTGCTAATGTTTCAAATTCTTCACATGCCTCTGCTATCACTAATTCCTCATCTAAGGACATTGCTAGTATCACTAATGATGCAGGGCTGAAGGAATTGTACACGACAGGCATGTACAAAAGCCTCAAAGGGCATCAGGCTCTTTGTGATGTGCTTAAAAAGTAGATCCTCAACAAGAACCCTAGGAAAGAGGGTATCACCTTTGAGAGGAAACTCAATGCTAATGGTACATATTGGAAGCCTGAGCAGTACCCCAAAACTACATGGGTCGCTGCAAAGGGACCTCCAGTTGATCCATCTAACTTATCGTGAATCCCCTCATTCTGATGATGAGTCAATTGACTCCAACTATAAGCTATTCAAAAATCAGATTGATGAAGTATTTGCTAGATATGTTGGCACTAACTGCAGGAACGGCTCCCCTGTGAAGAAAATCTGGGTTCCCAAAAGATGTCTTGAAAATCTTCAGGTGAATGTCATCATGACGCCACCTGTGAAGAATAGGAACCCCAGATCAAATTCTTCATATGGACCAAATTCCTCATATGGAGCAAAGTCCTCATATGAACATCATCGTGCTAACACGTCTGTCTCGCATGGAAGATCTAAGGATTATGGATATATGCATTATTCTTCAAATCATTATGTCCATAAGTCCTCAAAGAATTTCTCTGCATACTCTTATGCTTACTCTAACCCCTCTTATGTGAAACGAAATGGACTGGCTTCTATGCCATCCTTCTCGTATGGAGCTCATAGAATGATGAACTCTTTGCCACCCCTTCAGATGTGGGTGGTGAAGAAAAAACTAATCTCTTCTGCAGGGTCAGGTCTGCAGACGCACATAATCGTCTGAAGAATTTGCTGGAGACCTGAGCATGCCTAAAAGGACGCAGGCTAACCATGAAGAAATGAACTTTCATTTCTCACGTCCTCATATTGCATTATTAGTTCTTTTACTTGATGAAATTGATCTGATGAATTGATGTCATATTCTTAACTGATGAAGTATATGAGTTTATAAGCTGCACTAATTCATCTGCAGGATGATCAACCCAAAGCCACTGAGTGGGTCCTCGATAGTGGATGTACAAACCACATGACTTGTGACAAGAATCTATTGATGGATGCTACATTATCTCCGTCGCATCTGAAGCATATCATCTTTGCTGACAAAGGCAAAAGTCAGGTATTGGGTCTAGGTAAGGTTGCGATTACAAAGGATCGACACATGGATAAAGTCATGCTTGTTGAGTCCTTAGGATACAACCTTATGTCTGTCTCAATGCTTTGTGATCTTGATATGGTTGTTGTCTTTGGCAAGTACCGTTGTGTTGTGGTTATGGAAGCTGACAATTCAAAAGTCTTCGAAGGCTTTAGGAGAGGAGACCTGTATATTGTTGATTTCTCTACAGGACCACAACCAGCCATGTGCTTACTTGCAAAAGCTTCAGAAGGCTGGCTCTGGCATCGACGACTTGGTCATGCAGGCATGAGGAATTTGCACACGCTTGCAAAGAAGAAGCATGTCATTGGCATCGAGAATGTCAAATTCCTCAAGGATCACCTATGCGGAGCCTGTGAAGCTGGGAAGATGACCAAGGCCAAGCATCCAGCACAGACTATCATGACCACCACTCGCCCATTTGAATTGCTTCACATGGATCTATTTGGTCCTAATCATTATTCTGCTATTTCAAATGAAGCATCTCAATATGGCTTTGTTATTGTTGATGATTATTCTCGCTACACATGGGTACACCTTGTTACTTACAAACATGAAGTGCAGGAAGTCTCCAAACGATTTTCCTCGAGGGCTTCAACCAACTTTGGTGTGAACATCAAGCACATCAGAAGTGACAATGGCACTGAGTTCAAGAATTCTTGTCTCGATGACTATCTTGATGAACTTGGTATTACTCATGAGTTATCTGCTCCTTACACTCCTCAACAGAACAGCGTCGTGGAGCGCAAGCAAAGGACTCTTGCTGAGATGGCTTGCACTAAGCTTGATGAATACAAAACGCCTCGTCATTTCTGGACTGAGGCAATTGATACTGCGTGCCACATCATCAATAGAGTATATCTTCACAAATTCTTCAAAAAGACTGCCTATGAACTCCTCACTGATAAGAAACCCAATGTAAGTTATTTCAAAGTCTTCGGTGCTAAATGTTGGATTAGAGATCCTCATCACAACTCAAAATTTGCACCGAAAGCACATGAAAGTTTTATGCTTGGTTACGGAAAGGACTCGCACACCTACAGAGTCTTCAACAATGCTCTTCACAAAGTTGTTGAAACTGTAGATGTGTGGTTCGATGAAACTAATGGCTCACAAAGAGAGCACCTACCTATTGTGATAGATGAACCAGCACCTGAGGAAACTATCGAGTTCAAGGCTACTGTGGATGTCATTCCTACAGAACAATCTGCTGAAGAATTCATTCCAGAACATGAAGAATGTCGAGCTAATGCACCTGAAGAAAATGCTGAAGAAAATGGTGCTGAAGAAAACGCTGATCAAATTCTTCAACGACAACCAACTCATCCTCGCATTGCAAAAGAAGTGCAAGTTGAAAAGATCATCAATGACATCAAAGCACCAGGTCCTCTCACACGCTCAAAAGCTTCACATTTGTCTAACTTTTGTGGGCACTATGCTTTTGTCTCTATTACAGAGCCCACTAAGGTAGATGAAGCATTTCTGGAGCCTGAGTGGATTCAGGCCATGCAAGAGGAATTACATCAATTCGAGATTAACAATGTCTGGGAACTGGTCAAACGTCCAGATCCTCGCAAGCACAATATCATCGGCACAAAGTGGATCTACCGCAACAAGCAAGATGAAAATGGCCTTGTGGTGAGGAATAAGGCACGGCTTGTAGCTCAAGGCTACACACAGGTTGAAGGAATTGATTTCGATGAAACTTTTGCACCTGTTGCTAGACTTGAGGCTATTCACATATTACTTGCTTATGCTAACCATCATGATATCACTTTATATCAAATGGATGTGAAAAGTGCATTCCTCAATGGTAATCTTGAGGAAGAAGTATATGTTGCTCAACCCCCAGGTTTTGAAGATCCAAAGAATCCTGACAAAGTCTTCAGACTCAACAAGGCCCTCTATGGCCTCAAGCAGGCCCCACGGGCTTGGTATGATACTTTGAAGGAACTCTTCATGAAGAAAGGCTTCAAACCCGGTTCACTCGACCCTACTCTTTTCACTAAATCTTATGATGGTGAATTGTTTGTGTGCCAAGTATATGTTGATGATATTATCTTTGCATGTACTGACCAACGTTATAGTGATGAATTTTCCTATATGATGAGTGAAGAATATCAAATGTCTAGGATGGGAGAGTTGAAATTCTTCTTAGGTCTTCAAATTCGTCAACAACACAATGGCATATTCATATCTCAGGAGAAATACCTCAAAGATGTACTGAGGAAATTCGGCATGCAAGATTGCAAAGGCGTCAAAATTCCTATGCCCACAAATGGCCATCTGTGCACTGATGAAAATGGTATTGACTTCAATCGTAAGGTATACCGCTCCATGATAGGTTCCTTATTATACTTATGTGCATCCAGGCCAGATATAATGCTTAGTGTTTGCATGTGTGCCCGATTTCAAGCTGCACCGAAGGAATCACACCATAAGGCTGTGAAGCATATTCTTCGATATCTAGCTCACACACCAACACTTGGATTATGGTACCCCAAGGGCTCGGCTTTTGATCTTGTTGGATATTCTGACTCTGACTATGCTGGTGATCGTGTGGATCGCAAGTCAACATCTGGTACATGTCATTTCCTCGGACGATCTTTGGTCTGTTGCTCCTCGAAGAAACAGAACTGCGTATCACTATCTACTGCTGAAGCTGAGTACATTGCCGCTGGTTCTTGTTGTGCCCAATTGCTATGGATGAAGCAAACTCTCAAGGACTACGGTGTCAACATGAAGAATGTGCCTCTCTTCTGTTACAATGAGAGTGCCATCAAGATTGCTCACAACCCAGTTCAACACTCGAAGACAAAGCACATTCAGATTCGTCATCATTTTCTTCGTGATCATGTGTTGAAGGGCGACATTTCTATTGAGCATGTGAAGACTGAAGAACAGCTAGCCGATATCTTCACAAAGCCCTTGGATGAGAAGAGATTTAGCAAGTTGCAGTGTGAGCTAAATATCCTAGAATCTTCGAATGTTCTTTGAAAAGGACACTCATCCTAACACTTATGCAAAATTGATGACTTAGATGTGCAACACATAAGGAAACGTTTTGCTTCAATCAAGGAAGAATAACACTCTTAGTGTGAAGAAATTAACGAAGAATTTGATTCTCAGAACCCTACGATAATTGTATGTGGTGTCTGAAATCATCATTCTTATACGGTGGGTCACGCCACCACCAAAAGTTGAAATTCCTCAAATTATTCATATTCTTCAACTTTGCATAGTCTTCACTGGTTCCGTCGTTTTTCTTCATTGGCTATATATATATATATGAGTTTATGTCCTCTACAGCATTCACTTATTGCTATTTCTTCAAGTTGGTTTTCTGCTAAGTGAATGTGATCGGACCCTTCCCCTCTATGCTATACTCAACCCAATCTGTTCACAAATTCTTCATGTGTGTTCTTTTTGAAACTCGTTCAAAATCTTCAATGTGTCCTTGTCAGCTGAAGAAAGTGCGAACGGAACTTTAAAACCTATCTTATCGAAATTTTCGGTTTTGCCGCTCAAACCGTTCCGCTTCCCACGATACACTTATCCACTCACCCACGATCTAACACGATCTCCACCTCTCACTGCGTGGGTGACACATGTCATGCGAATAAGAAGGGTCAGGGGCACGTTCGTCCAATTTCTTCAGGCGAGCAGTTTTTTCGCCGTGGCTATAAATACACCTCCTTCCCTTCCTCACTTCTTTTACTCCGATCGACCTCTCTCTCCAGCTCGAGCTTCTCAAACCCTAGCGTCGCCGCTACATCATTGCCACCGGTGAGGAAGAGCTTCACTGCCTCGACCTCATCGCTGACGTACTCGCGCCGACCGCAGACATCTTCACTCCGCCGCCGCCGTAGCCGTCTTCCTCTGCCAAGTTAGGGCGTGGAAGATCTGCACAGACGAACTTCACATCTCCTCACTCCAGTTCGTCGTGTTCTTCGTCCAGGGTAATTAAAAGTTACTTTTACTGCCCTCTTTGGTTCAAATGATTATCGACAAAATCTTTAAAAGTGTTTTTCTTCATATCTTCACACACTGAACACCTCACAAGTCATCTGTTCTTGATTCGTTTCTCTAAGCATCATTTTTCTTCAAGATTCCTCAATTGTGTGGATCTTCGATCTATACAACTCTGGAACCTAAGACAAAGAACGCTTAGTGAAAATCTTCAAGACTCATCTGGTCAAATTCCTCAAACTTGCTCATTTTGAAAAACCTTCTGAGAACGCATATGACCTCTCCAAATTCCTCACAACTATACTCTGTTCACAGGTACACATGTCAGCTACTGAATCACTAGGTTCTCATCAACTTAACTCATTTGCAGCGTTCCTTGAAGAAAAGTTGCATACTTCTTCAGAGAATTCAATTGTTCAAATTCCTCAACTGAAGAAAATGGCCGATGGTAAGAAGCCACAGAAGGGAGGAAAGAGGCCTGAGGTAAATACAGCGTTTGAAATCCCTGATGACATATATGCTGGGTACTGCACACCTACTGAGGAAACCAAGAATGAGCGCCAAGTGCGCATTTAGAAGATAAAGAGGAGATGGGCAAGAGAATGGAGGGAGTACAGATATGTCACTTCTAAGTATATGAAGAAATTCGCACTCAATCCTCCATGCCCAAGAACACCATTGGCACCTAGCCAAATCACTGATCCCACCAACCTCAAGCGCGGTGAAGACTATCCTGATGAATGGGCCAAGCGCCAAGGCAAGTTGGCTAAGCAAGCCAAAGAAGCAGTGAGGAAATTCAATGAAGACTCTGCTGCTGCCTCTGCTGAGGCCTTTGCTGTCAAGCCAAAGAAGGCTATGTCAAAGAAGCCTGCACGCCAGCCAAGTGCTTCACCAACAATGCCCTCAAGGCCAAGTTCCTCAGCAATGCCCTCATGGCCAGAATCATCAAAGCCCTCATGGCAAATTCCTCATGCTGCTCATGTTCCTCCAAAGTCCTCAACTCCTCTGCAAAAGCCTTCAACTGTTCCGACCAAATCCTCAGCACCTATGCATCTCGCTTCGTGCCAAAGGACTACCGGCATCTCCATTGCCTCGGGTGTCTCAGCTAGTTCCTCAGCTGCACCAAGTTCCTCAGCTGGCCCCTCACTGCTGAAGACAAAGGCCACTGCTGGACGAGGTCCTCGCCCAAGTCCTCAAAAGAAACAAGTCGCTTTGCAAGTGCCGTCTGATGAAGACGAAGCTGATGATGATGAACTTGCAGAAATCATCAGAGACAGGCAAATAAGGGCCGCTAGAGCCAAAGGCTCAGAGGTGCCACTGCTTTTGGATCCCAAGCTGATCCTCGACTACATTGATGATTGGCACAAGGACCCCAACACTCCCTTGCCTGACTTCAAGCTGACTCCTGGCCAGAGTCACATGCTGACCCACTTCATTCAAGAAGAAAAGTGGAAATTTGAGAAGGCCAGGCAGATCAAGAAGGCGCAGTACAAGAAAGAGCGCTATCTGAAGAAAAACGTTGTCTCTATGACAACTGAAGAACTTGTCACTATTCAGACTGAGATTAAGAAACTCAGTGATGACTTTGACGCATATCGCGCTGATTGGCTTGGAGCCAAGGTTCGTTTTGTGAAACTTGTGGATAACTTCACTTCCAATGTTGCAGCCCCAACGCAACAGGAAATTTCTCAGGCTGAAGCATCTGCTCAGCCTACTGAAGAAAATGCCAGCACCGCTGATGACAATCAGGCTGCTGAAGATAATGTGAGTTCCAGGGCTGATGACTGCATTCCAGCCGCTGAAGAGATTGCCAGGGCACCCACTAGTGGTGTGCCTGAAGAAACTGAAGAACTCAGGGCAACTGCATCAGTTGTGCCTAAAGAACATCAACCAGATTCCTCAGCTGCTCCTGCACCAACTTCAACTCCAATCCTTCCGTCTGCATCAGATGTGAAGAAGACCAAGGCTGCAGAGCGTGCTGCAGTGAAGAAAAGGAAAGCATCAGCTGCTTCAGATTCTTCAGCTCCGAAGAAAATGAAGCCTATGACAAGCTCATTTGAAAATCCGATTGATGTTGTTCCCATCTCAACCAGCCCATCAAAGGACCTCGTTCCTTTTGATAAAGAATATGTGATCCCCAGCGGATCTAATGAAGAAACTCCTTCTACTGCTTCGTCTGAACCATTGGATGAAGAAATTGAAGTGGATGTGATCCCTTCAACACCTATCATCTCCTCGCCTATGCCTCGGTTCACAGCTGAAGAGGCTGGCGTTGAAGAAATGGAAGATGAAGATGTGGACATTGGCTGCTCCACGCCCGTAATCAGTGATGAATTCTGGGAAAGTCAGCATCCAAACTCTCCAATGTTCACCCATCTACAGCAAATTCCTCAGTCCCCCACACAAACTGTTCACATGGGCTCTGAAGAAACTCATCCCACTGCATCTGTCCATGAGGAAATTCCAGCCACTAGCACTGAAGAAACAGCTGCTGCTGAACAACCAACGACGCAGACTGCCACTAAGGAGGAACCAGAAATTCCTCAGCCTAAAGAACCTGCGATTGAGATTCCTGAGGTCGTGATGCAACTCACTGACACTCCTCTGCCGAAGCCAAAGGATCCATTCTCACGCAAGCAAAAGTTCAAGGCTGATGATTTCTTCGGCGAGCACGTATTCTTCGAAGACTACAACCCATATGACTCTGCTCGCATTAGGAAGAGGCATTTCTGGACTGCCAGTCAAGCCAATTTTCTATTCCTTAGTGATGTTTAACAAGGAGAAGATTTTCTATCATGAGCATATTCCTCACGTGGATATGGAATCTCTATTGTGCTTCGCACCAGTCCTGAGTGTTCTTCACGACACTGGACTGCTCAACTTTTGCTCTGACATCTACGATTGGAATGAAGAACTGATTCTTCAATTCTATGCAACACTGCACATCACCGGAGATGCCGAAGATGTGAATTCATGGGTGCTGGACTGGATGTCTGAAAACACTCACTACACTGCACCAGCCTCTGAATTGCTTCATGCTCTACCACTCAGTCCTCCCCTTGAAGAAGCTCGCTGCATCTACAGTGAACCTGAGCTCACACATCATTACATGCAGGTGCTGATGAAACCTTTGAAGCCAGGTCAAGCACCAAGAACCAAATTCCTCATGAAGGAATTGATGTACGTGCCCATAACTGTCTATCGTATTCTTACGAGGACAATCAGTCCTATCAAAGGCCATGACTCATCTGATGGGGAAATTGTTGGCATCATGAAGAATCTGGTATTCAACATCGTTCATGGCATTCCTGTCAATTATCACGATTTCTTCATGAGGACTATGGCCAATGTTGCACTGTCTCCGTTTGAGCTGAAGCCCTATGCACCTTGGATCATGAGATTCCTCGGGACAAGGTCTTCACTCAATTACAAAGCTGATTTCTAGAATCACCTCAGCTACTTGCCCCCAATTGAAGTCCTCAAGCAGACATATTCCTCAGTTGATGGAAAGGGCAAGGCACCAGATGTAGTAGATGAAGGCATTCGTCCATTGGATGGTCAGTTTCGCAAAGCTGCATCTTATTCCACCAATGATGACTCTGCCACACATGACTCTGCCAATGCACATATGTCCACTCCTCAAGCCACTGCTCCGCGCGTGATGACTGACCATGAACTTCTGCTTAGTCTTCACCAGAAGGTGGATCAAAATCACAAATGGGTTAAGCGTCAGTTTGGTTCACTTCTTCACAACATGACTGCAACACAATGCAGTGAAGAAAAACCACTACTACCTCCATCAAGTCTTCGGTCGCACCTGGACAATCCTGTCACATCTGTATGGTGAAGAAGATCTGAAGAACATGGGTCTCAAAGAAGATTTTGACTGGTCTGCACCTCCACCGAAGAAATTCAAGAAGGTCAAGGTTCCTTCTCTGGTGGCCAGCTCATATTCTTCATCACGCGACACTGATGAACATGAAGATTTGGACGACACTGCAGCAGGCCCTACATCAACAAACGACCCCAACAATGCTGGCGCTCCTTCATCAACATGATTATCTTCAGGGGCGTTAGTCCTCATTTTCGATCCTTTTGGTCATTCGATGACAAAGGGGGGGGGGAATATGAGTTAGTCTTCAAGCGGGTCTACTATATGGGCGTTTTTTTGCTAAGTTACAACTCTCGTTCTTCTGAAACTTTATTGGATCGAGTTGTAATCTTAAACCCGATGGTGCTCTGATACTTTTGATGCACTGTGCTCTAATACTTTTGATGCACTATTCTGCATGCTTATTCCTTATTAAATATTATTGCACGCATGCTGAATTTCATCAGGCACCATATTTCATCATGCATTTCAAATTCTTCATATTATATGTTAAATGCGTGTATGAATTACAAGATATAAGGGGAGATCTCCATGATTCAACTCTTCAAGTGTGCATTGCTTCAAAAGAAAAATTCCTCACTATGCACATCTTCAGGGGGAGTTCTTCTATATCTTGCAATCAAATTCCTCAATATCAGTAGTTACACTTCATATGTTTATCCCCGTTGAAAACTTAACCTATATTGTCATCAATCACCAAAAAGGGGGAGATTGTAAGTGCATCTAGTGCCCCTTAGTGATTTTGGTGTATTGAAGACTTATAGGTTAAGGGACTAATGTGTTTGTGAGTGTACACAGGTCTATAAGTCTATTAGGAGTTTGATATTTACAGGAAAACTCGACCCCTAAAAATGAATATCTTCGACTGAAGATTTTGGTATTTCTGAAGACTTTCATGAAGACTTTGAAAGTGAAAAATTGGTGTGTCCGTGAATACTTGATATTCATGCGAGGAATATGAAGCTTGAAGACTTTCGTTTTCATAGTTTTGTTTTTCTCTTTCTTGAGTCATATGAAACACCGTACTGTTAAAGGGGGTCGAGGAAATACTAAGGAAAATTTTCCATGTGATGCTCAACTCAAAATCCTACGTCTACCAATCCCTTCGAGTGAAGCCATTGGAAATCTCATACAGTTCAGTCAATTTCTTCAGTGACAGAGATGAAGTTCTTCTGGTCTCTGAGGAATTCTGACTGAGGACTTAGGAATTCGCCAGTGTGGATTGCCTACACAGTGAGGAACATGATAGCCCTGAGGATTTTGCTACTTAAAATTCCGACCGTTGCTGTGCTATGCGCCAGCTGTCCCAAAATATCTATCCACCTAACGGTCATATCATTGAAGGGCATTTATGTCTTATCATGTCGGGCTGCTCCCTAGGCTATAAATAGCCGCCCCCTTACAACCACTAGCTGGTTGGCTGCTCCAAGAGTAACTAACACTTGTCATTTGAGAGCAACCCATCCTTCGAGGACTTTGAGCGAAAATCATCAAGTGAGGAAAAACCAAAAACCCAAAACCCAAACACCTACAAACCCCAAGTGATTGAGCATCACTGAAGAGATTGATCGTGAGTGGATCCTATGCTTGTTACCTTTGAAGACTGTGCTTCTTCCAGACGGTTAGGCGTCATGGACTAGAGCATCCAAGAGGAATTGTGGATCGCCGAGTGACCAAGTTTGTGAAGGTTTGGAAGTCGCCTGAAGACTTACCACGAGTGATTGGACGAGGTATGTGTGACCTTAGTTCAAGGAGAATACGGTGAGGATTGGGTGTCTTGGACTAAGTGTCCTTGACTGGGTGGCCCGGACTGTGTGTCCTCGAGTTTAAATACTCAGCCGCTCCAACCAGACGTACAATTGAGACAGCAGTTGGAACTGGTCTACCAAATCATTGTCTTCATCAAGCTTATTGGTTCTATTTCCTCAACTCTTTCATTTCCTCATAACTGTGTTGTGTGCTTGTTCATATCTGTGTTTGAAGACTTTGACTGAAGACTTTCTCAATTTCCTCAGTTCAATTTCTTCAGTATGTTTGTCTTCATCTTGTGTTATCCTGTGATTACGCTTCCTTTACTCTGTGCCTGTCTTCATTTCATCATGATGACTATGCTTGTATTTTGTTATGTTTACTTTTGAGTACTTATTCCGCTGCTAGTAGTTCTTCGCTAAGGAATTTCCTCACCGGCAACTTCCTCAGTGAAGAATTTCATAAAAATTGCCTATTCACCCCCCTCTAGTCGATATAACGCACTTTCATTCAACAAGGAGAAGATCTTCTACCATGAGCATATTCCTCACGTGGATATGGAATCTCTGTCGTGCTTCGCACCAGTCCTCAGTGTTCTTCACGACGCTGGACTGCTAAACTTTTGCTCTGACATCTACGATTGGAATGAAGAACTGATTCTTCAATTCTATGCAACGCTGCACATCACTGGAGATGCTGGAGATGTGAATTCCTGGGTGTTGGACTGGATGTCTGAAAACACTCACTACACTGCACCAGCCTCTGAATTGCTTCATGCTCTCCCACTCAGTCCTCCCCTTGAAGAAGCTCGCTGCATCTACAGTGAACCTAAGCTCACACATCATTACATGCAGGTGCTGATGAAATCTTTGAAGCCAGATCAAGCACCAAGAACCAAATTCCTCGTGAAGGAATTGTTGTACATGCCCAGAACTGTCTATTGTATTCTTACGAGGACAATCAGTCCTATCAAAGGCCACGACTCATCTGATGAGGAAATTGTTGGCATCATGAAGAATCTGGTATTCAACATCGTTCATGCATTCCTGTGATCCTGTCAATTATCATGATTTCTTCATGAGGACTATGGAAAATGTTGCACTGTCTCCGTTTGAGCTTAAGCCTTATGCACCTTGGATTATGAGAATCCTCGGGACAAGGTCTTCACTCAACTACAAAGCTGATTTCCAGAATCACCTCAGCTACTTGCCCCCAATTGAAGTCCTCAAGCAGACATATTCCTCAGTTGATGGAAAGGGCAAGGCACCAGCTGTAATAGATGAAGGCATTTGTCCATTGGATGGTCAGTTTCGCAAAGCTGCATCTTATTCCACCAATGATGACTCTGCCACACATGACTCTGCCAATGCACCCAAGTCCACTCCTCAAGCCACTGCTCCACACGTGATGACTGACCATGAACTTCTGCTTAGTCTTCACCATAAGGTGGATCGAAATCCCAAATGGGTTAAGCGTCAGTTTGGTTCACTTCTTCACAACATGACTGCCACACACAATGAAGTGAAGAAAAACCACTACTACCTCCATCAAGTCTTCGTCGCACCTGGGCAATTCTGTCACATCTGTATGGTGAAGAAGATCTGAAGAACATGGGTCTCAAAGAAGATTTTGACTGGTCTGCACCTCCACCGAAGAAATTCAAGAAGGTCAAGGTTCCTTCTCTGGTGGCCAGCTCATATTCTTCATCGCATGACACTGATGAAAATGAAGACTTGGATGACACTGCGGCAGGCCCTACTACAACAAACGACCCCAACAACGCTGGCGCTCCTTCATCAACTTGATATTCTTCAGGGGCGTTAGTCCTCATATTCGATCCCTTTGGTCATTTGATGACAAAGGGGGAGAATTTTGAGTTAGTCTTCAAGCGGGTCTTTCTATATGGGCGTTTTTTTGTTAAGTTACAACTCTCGTTCTTCTGCGACTTTATTGGATCGAGTTGTAAACTTAAACCCGATGGTGCTCTGATACTCTTGATACGTTTTTCTGCATGCTCATTCCTCGTTAATATTATTGCACGCATGATGAATTACATCAGTCACCATATTTCATCATGCATTTCAAATTATTCACTATTATATATCAAATGCGTGTATGAATTAAAAGATATAGGGGGAGATCTCCATGATTCAACTCTTCAAGTGTGCATTGCTTCAAAACAAATTCCTCACTATGCACATCTTTAGGGGGGTTCTTCTATATCTTGCAATCAAATTCCTCAATATTAGTAGTTACACTTCATATGTTTATCCCCGTTGAAAACTTAACCTATATTGTCATCAATCACCAAAAAGGGGGAGATTGTAAGTGCATCTAGTGCCCCTTAGTGATTTTGGTGTATTGAAGACTTATAGGTTAAGGGGCTAATGTGTTTATGAGTGTAGACAGGTCTATAAGTCTATGAGGAGTTTGATATTTACAGAGAAAGTTGACCCCTAAAAATGAAGTTCTTCGACTGAAGACTTTGGATCTCTGAAGACTTTCTAAAGACTTTGAAAGTGAAGAAAATGGTGTGACCATGAAGACTTGGTATTCATTCGAGGAACATGAAGCGTGAAGACTTTTGTTTTCGTAGTTTCATTTTCTCCTTCTTGAGTCATAGGAAACACCGTACTATTAAAGGGGGTCGAGGAAATACTAAGGAAAATTTTTTAGGTGATGCTCAACTCAAAATCCTACGTCTACCAATCCCTTCGAGTGAAGCCATTGGAAATCTCATACAGTTCAGTCAATTTCTTCAGTGACAGAGACGAAGTTCTTCTGGTCTCTGAGGAATTTGTTCTGACTAAGGAGTTAGGAATTCGCCAATGCGGATTTCCTACACAGTGAGGAACATGATAGCCCTGAGGATTTTGCTACTCAAAATTCCGACCGTTGCTGTGCTATGCGCCAGCTGTCCCAAAATATCTATCCACCTAACGGTCATATCATTGAAGGGCATTGATGTCTTATCATGTCGGGCTGCTCCCTAGGCTATAAATAGACGCCCCCTACAACCACTAGCTGTTTGGCTGCTCCGAGAGAAACTGACACTTGTCATTTGAGAGCAACCCATCCTCTGAAGAATTTGAGCGAAAATCATCAAGTGAGGAAAAACCAAAAACCCAAAACCCAAAAACCTACAAACCCCAAGTGATTGAGAATCACTGAAGAGATTGATCCTGCGTGGATCCGACGCTTGTTACCTTTGAAGACTGTGCTTCTTCCAGACGGTTAGGCATCATGGTCTAGAGCATCCAAGAGGAATTGTGGATCGCCGAGTGACCGAGTTTGTGAAGGTTTGGAAGTCGCCTGAAGACATACCACGAGTGATTGGACGAGGTCTGTGTGACCTTAGTTCAAGGAGAATACGGTGAGGACTGGGTGTCCTGAGCTGTGTGTTCAGGACTGGGTGTCCGGGACTATGTGTCCTCGAGTTTAAATACTCAGCCGCTCCAACAAGACGTACAACTGAGATAGCAGTTGGAACTGGTCTACCAAATCATTTTCATCACCAAGCTTACTGGTTCTATTTCCTCAACTCTTTCATTTCCTCATAACTGTGTTGTGTGCTTGTTCATATCTGTGTTTGAAGACTTTGACTGAAGACTTTCTCAATTTCCTCAGTTCAATTTCTTCAGTCTGTTTGTCTTCATCCTGTGTTATCCTGTGCTTACGCTTCTGTACTCTGTGCTTGTCTTCATTTCATCATGATGACTATGCTTGTATTCTGTTATGTTTACTTTTGAGTACTCATTCCGCTGCTAGTAGTTCTTCGCTAAGGAATTTCCTCGCCGGCAAATTCCTGAGTGAATAATTTCATAAAAATCGCCTATTCACCCCCCCCCTCTAGTCGATATAACGCACTTTCAGTCGGCTCAAGAGGACAAACTCGCCAAGGCTCATAAGAGTGCGGGGACGGCCCGGAGTGAAGCCCAGGGCGCCCTCCAGGAGATCCAGGAGTCTAGGAAGATCGCGGTGGGTGAGGCATTCAATGTGCAAAGCAAGAATGTGAAGAGGAACTATCTTTTATTGACCCGGATTCGGAGTTCTCCAGGGGCTTTTGTTGATCTGCCATGCAGTGTGACCGACGCCGTGGAGTTCCTCCGAGCCGAAGAAGGGAGCTCCATGGAGAAGCGGTTCTAGTCGCAATATCTTGCGCTAGAACATCTGGTGCCCTTTAGCAAAGCTAAGACACCTGGTCGAGCTGCACAGGGTGGTCGAACTGGCCATGAAGGATTTAATAATCCGGCTGTGGCCGGCCAAAGCTATACCTAGCAGTTACTTCGGCCTCGTGAAGAAGCTGGTGGATGCATGTCCTCGGCTGGACGTCATCAAGCGGTCCGTCTGCATCGAAGGCGCGTGTCTGGCCTTCTCCTATGTCAAGGTCTGGTGGGCGAAGATGGACGCTGTCAAGTTGGCAACCAAGGGGCCGCTTGAGGGCAAGGAGCACCGCACACCCGAGCGATACTTTGGCGATGTCTTGGAGGGGTCCCACATTGTTGCAGATCAGTGTGTGAAAGACACGATGTTTGAATGAATGTATTCAAGTTCCTTCTACCTTGTATGATTATACAAAGTGGGTTTGTAATACAATGCTTGTTATGTTTTAATTTTGTCCTCCTGTGAGGCCGTGTTATATGAAATTTGAGGGTTGGCCAGTCATCGGCTTCTGCCCCCACATAGGTAGTACGGAGGTGTTCGGGATGGAATCTAAACAATCTTGATCCAATTATATGGTCCTTGAAGGACTTGTTTAGCGCAATGAACCAGGCAATCAGACTATGCGGCTTGAACGCCCTCACTTGGCCATAGGAGTTTTATAATAAAACATGGGCATGGCCCCTAGTATCCGAGCTAGAGTGTTGCGAGCGTCTAACCGGGAAGTACCGATCCTTCGTGTGATGCGGAAGAAATCTCCAATGATTTACGACCTCCGAACAGCTGACCGGCTCTCGCCGCATCATGACAGTCAGTTTTCGGCTTTCTCTACTGAGGTGCTCCTTTGGATAAACCAAGGCACAATCGCAGTAGTTCTCCCTTTATTACCTTAGCCGATATAGCGGAACGTAAGGCAGCAAGCACAGGAGCCGAGCAACCAAACTATTGACCAAAGACATGATTCGGAGCCAATGCATATAATGCTAAATTCAGGGTGCCGAACTATACTTATAAAAAGTGTTCAGACTTTTGTTGCCGTAGTGTGGGGTGCTATGAAGCCCCTGGAAAATATCGAACGTACCAAAGTGTACGGGTGCTACCTGATAGGGTTTACCAGAAAAGAAAAGAAAAAAAATGAAGAAAAAGAAGAACAAGTGATAAGCTAGGGCTGTAAAATTTGAGCTACAAACTATTCTTATTATAATTTCATTGGTGCGTTAAAGCGCGTTTATACAAGTAATGCAATAAGCAGGAGGCTTGTTACTATGCCTTAACCAAGGGAGAGCTGCGTGTGGGTCCTGAAAAACAGGTAAAGGGATCATTAAACAAACCACCTAAAAATTCCCCAGTACGTCAATGCTTCTTGTTGCCTTGGTGTGTTTGTCCTTCAAGAGTACCGATGATCAGGCCATCTGATGGGGCCTGCGGGATTGAAACCTGAAAAGTTAACAAATTAAAGTGACAATATGTGTGTATCCGGTGTCGGTTGAGCCGTACTGTGGATCACATGCTAGCTATGCCTCCGTCGATGCCCATGGATTTTTGAGTGCGTAATTATGTACGCGCCGCACGAATGCCACTACTTGATCGGGACTGAGACGGAGGCTGGATTGCTAGTCGAGATCCTGACGGGCTGAGCTGTCCTGCTGCAGGGTAGTTCGGACCCTCTTGACGGTGTCCGTGGGCTCGGCAGCCGAATAAAGGTTCTGCTTGAGAAGGCCGCTCTGTACTTCTGCTGCTAAGGTAGCTGTGTGCTCTTCTGTACGGAGGGAGCGTTCTGTATTTCCATTGACTGTTATGACACCACGTGGACCAGGCATCTTGAGTTTGAGATAAGCATAGTGCGGCACTGCATTGAATCGAGCGAACGCGGTCCGTCCGAGCAGTGCATGATAGCCGCTGCGAAAGGGAACTATGTCGAAGATTAACTCCTCGCTTCGGAAATTGTTCGGGGATCCGAAGACAACCTCGAGCGTGATTGAGCCCGTACAGCGGGCCTCTACACCTGGTATGACTCCTTTCAAGGTAGTCTCTGTGGGTTTGATCCGTGATGGATGAATGCCCATTTTTTGCACTGTATCCTGATAGAGCAAGTTGAGGCTGCTGCCGCCATCCATCAGGACTCGCATCAGGTGGAACCCATCAATTATTGGGTCCAGGACCAGTGCAGTTGGACCGCCATGATGGATACTGGCTGGATGATCCCGCCGTTCAAAAGTGATCGGGCATGACGACCATGGATGAAATTTTGGGGCGACTGGCTCTATCGCGTAGACGTCCCTGAGTGCTCGCTTGCGCTCCCTCTTGGGGATTTGTGTAGCATATATCATGTGCATCATTTTGACCTGAGGGGGAAACTTCTTCTGTCCCCCTGTGTTTGGCTGCAGGGGCTCCTCGTCATCATCCTCGCTCTGCGATCCCTTTTCCTTGTTCTCGGTATTTAACTTGTCGGCTTGCTTAAAAACCCAGCAATCTCTGTTGGTATGGTTGGCTGGTTTGTCTGGGGTGCCATGGATTTGGCACGGACGGTCGAGTACGCGTTCCAGGCTGGATGGTCCCTGATTATTTCTCTTGTATGATTTCTTCCGCTGGCTGGACTTAGAGCCATTGAATCCGGCGTTGACTGTAGTGTCGTCGGTATTATTACCATTGCTTCGGTGTCTGTGTCTGTTACGTCGGAGCTTGTCGTTGCTGTTTTTGGCCTCAAAGGGGCCTGCATCGCTGGCCGTATTTTTACTGTGAGCCAGCCAGTTGTCCTCACCCACACAAAAGCAGGTCATAAATGCCGTGAGGGCTGCCATGGATTTCGGCTTTTCTTGGCCGAGGTGGCGGGCGAGACATTCATCGCGGATGCTATGTTTAAAGGCCGCTAGAGCTTCGGCATCCGGACAGTCAACGATCTGGTTCTTTTTGGTTAGGAACCTAGTGCAGAATTTTCTGGCTGACTCTCTAGGTTGTTGGACTATGTGTCTTAAGTCATCGGCGTCTGGTGGCCGGACATATGTACCTTGGAAGTTGTCAAGGAAAGCTTCTTCCAAGTCCTCCCAGCTGCCGATAAAGTTTTCAGGCAGGCTGTTTAACCAGCGTCGAGCTGGCCCTTTGAGCTTTAGTGGGAGGTATTTGATAGCATGGAGGTCACCTCCGCGGGCCATGTGGATATGGAGAATCAAATCCTCGATCCATACCGCGGGGTCGGTTGTTCCGTCGTATGATTCAATGTTAACGGGTTTAAACCCTTTGGGGAATGGGGAATTCGTGATCCATTACTTCATCGGTGAACCAAAGAGGGTGCGCGGCGCCTGTATATTGGGCTGTGTCGCGATGTAGCTCCGATGGAGTCCGTCTACGGTTGTCAGCCCGGGCGTGACTAGGTTTGTCACGTCCGAATAGGTAGCCATCATCACGTGTCAATGAACGTTCCCGCGATCTGTAAATCAATTGGGTGTATCCGACTCTGCTATCCAGGGTCTGTCGGAGGTCATGTGTATGACCCCGAACTGATTTGTCTCTGTTTTTTCATGGCGGCGGGGAGGGCTGCTGTTCGGCTTGAGTTGCTGCTCTATCTCGGCCACAGGGTGGTCGGTCCGCCGCACTGTCCCAACCGCGTAGTGTTCGGTCGGCCGCATTACGCGAGGGAAGTATGGGCTCTGGCGCCTCTTCGTCGAACTGAGGTAGCAATCTTCATTTTAGGTAACTCTTAGCTGGGCGTCTGAGGCCGTATTCTTCAGCTGGCAGAACGTCAGTCCACCTATCGATGAGCAGATCTTGCTCAGCTTGAAGCTGCTGCTTCTTTTTCAGGCTCCTTGCGGTGGGTATTAGCTGGTGCTTGAAGCGCTCTTACTCGAGAGGTTCCTCAGGCACGATGAAATCTTTGTTGCTGAGGCTTTCCTCATCCTCAGAGAGCAGATGATAACTACCGTCCTCCGAGTCGTTGGGCCTGGCCTGTTCGTCGGGGTTGGCTTGCTTGTTTTCTTCCTCGTCCTGTTCGGATGTTACCTCAGCAAGGTCTTCATTGTTTTCGGCATCGTCCGGAGTATTGTCTTCTCCGGTGTCGGTATTGCTATCCTTTGAACGACGTGACTTAGAGCGGCGCCGAGGACGCCGGCATTTTTGCTGTGTCTCAGGAGGTTTATTCTCAACTGGATTTTCTTTGTCATCGCCGCTATTCTCCTTTGGTGCATCCACCATGTACACATCGTACAAGGAAGTGGCCGTCCAACGTCTGATGAACGGCGGGTCCTGGGCCTCTTCTTCTCCGGCATCGTCGTCCATACCGTCGATGTCATCGGAGCCGTAATCGAGCATGTCAGTTAAGTCTTCGACAGTGGCTATAAAGTGGGTGGCGGGTGGGGAGCGAAATTCCCTGTCATCAGCTTCTAGTTCGAACCCAATATAGTTCGGTTGTGAGTCCCCCGCCAAGGACAGTTTCTTTAATGAGCTTAGCACATCGCCCAAGGGTGAGTGCTGGAAGATGTCTGGGGTGTTGAAATCGAAGATCGACAAACGATCAAGTTCGGCATCTGTGGACTCACATGGTTCGAAACTTACACCCAGAGACGAGTCCGAGGTTCCGGTGACACAAATATTGTGTGAGTTTAAGTCCATGTGCGGCTCCAACGCCGGGGAATTTGTGGCCTCTGTGGTGGGGTTGAACCTCCAGTCCTTAGATGGCACCATATGCTCCGGATCTAAGGCCAGAGCAGTTACAGGAGCTATCTCCTGAATGTGGTCCGATGACCGATTTAGGTCATGTTCATCGAGGTGACCAGGAGCGATCACCGCGGTCTCGAATCCAGGGAAGATCAAATCTCCACGGATGTCCGCGACGTAGTTCAAGCTCCCAAATCTGACATGATGGCCAAGGGCGTAGCTATCGATCTGCTCCAGATGGCCAAATGAGTTGGCCCGTAGTGTGAAGTCGCTGAACACGAAAATCTGTCTGGGAAGGAAGGTTTCTCCTCGGACAGCGTCATTGTTGACGATTGAAGGTGCCACCGAACCTTTTGAGGATGGCAAAGTGGAAATCTCAATGGAATCACCAATGTCGGTGTCAAAACCGGCGGATCTCAGGTAGGGGGTCCCGAACTGTGCGTCTAAGGTTGATGGTAACAGGAGACAGGGGACACGATGTTTACCCAGGTTCGGGCCCTCTCTATGGAGGTAATACCCTACGTCCTGCTTGATTGATCTTGATGAATATGAGTATTACAAGAGTTGATCTACCACGAGATCGTAATGGCTAAACCCTAGAGGTCTAGCTTGTATGGCTATGATAATGAATATCTCTCCCTTCGGACTAAGTCCTCCGGTTTATATAGACACCGAGAGGATCTAGGGTTACACAGGGTCGGTTACAAAGAAAGGAATCTGCATATTTGATCACCCAAGCTTGCCTTCCACGCTAAGGTGAGTCCTATCCGGACACTGGTGCAGTCTTCGGTCTTCGTATCTTCACAGCCCATCAGTCCGGCCCATGGCCAACAGGCCGGACGCCCGAGGACCCCTTAGTCCAGGACTCCCTCAGCCACCGCCAGTGCCTTCTAGTGATTTGTCCTCTGTAATGTTAATGTGCAATCTGATCTTCAGTTAACAGTTTGGTCCTCTGAAATGTAATGTTCAGTTAACACTTTGGTCCAACAATTGCTAAATTTTGTAGTACTGTTCTCAAGCATTCTTTGTTTTATTAACTGTCTTATCTTCTCATACATGTTTTTACTCTGCAATGTCGTGCTCAGTTAACTATTTTGGTTCATTTGGTCTGCTGTCCATTTAACTGCTTGGTTCAGTTCTGCAATTTGGTTGTACTCAATACATATTCTACTGATAGTATGGCAACTCTCAGTTAACCTGATCAAGATCTTCCTTATGTGTGTTGCAGGGAAACAATGGGAGACACTGTGATTTACCATCGAGGTTTGTTCAAGCAGGGTCCTTTGGCTAATAGCACATTATTGTGCAGTTGCAGGAATCATTCTAATATTTAGGTTTCTTACAATTTGGTCTTGCACATGTGCTGTCAGAGGCTTAGACCCACTGTTCGACCCATTTTGCATATGGGAAAATGAGATGTCCATGAATATCAATCAAGTCAAGAAACTCAGAAAGAATATTAGGATGAAGAAACTTGCGACGAATAACAGCAAGATCTTTGTTTGCACAATGAAGAATACATCAGTCAACTATAGGATGGTACCAACTCTTTTACCTTGTTTTTACCCCTTGCGCCATTTCAAAATTTACAACAGCGATTTATGCATAGCTTTGTTTTCAGTACTTTTCAAAGCAGTTCACCGATGATTACCTCTCAAACCACCTGCATGGTCAAGAGGCGAGGAAGGTATTCATTCAACACCCATGGTACAATATTGAAGTCTTGCTGAAGAGGACGAAGGTTGGGTGGGCAATTATCCATAGCCACTGGCCTAAAGTTGCAAGGACATTCAACATCACTGAAGGCTCAATATTTGCCTTCCGCTTCTGTAGTTTCCCAAATGAGATTCATCTGTCTATTTACCATGTATGATGCTACTTTCCAAAGGTTTTTGATGCTGCATGTGAAACTTGGTGCTGTTGTGTAATGGCGTAACTAAGTGCCGAAGCTATCTGATGTAATTCGATTATGAAATTCTGGTTGCTTCTATACGAATATGAAATATCTGGCGTGTTTTATAAGAAATATCAGTTTAATTAGTGCATGGATTACCAATAATAGGCTAATTACCCTGCTTATTGTGGTTTTCTATTGCAAACGGTTACTCGGACAACATCGTGGGCGATGAACTCAAACAACCCGCACGGTTTCTAGAAAGTAGGCGTGTTCAATCAACTAACAATCATACACGGCTTCCGGCAGCGAATTGTTTGCGTTAGGCCACCTTGCACAAACGTTTCCACACAAAGAACTGTGTGGGATGTGCATACCTGCGGAAATGATTTTTTGGGATTCACCATGTGGGATGTACATACCTACGAAAATGATTTCTGGGATTCACCGTGTGGGATGTACATACGTACGGAAATGATTTCTGGGATTCACCGTGTGGGATGTACATACCTACGGAAATGATTTCTGGGATTCACCGTGTGGGATGTACATACCTACAGAAATGATTGGGTTTCGATGCCTCGCCCGATCGCACACGGCCCCAGCCTGGGTCCCAGGAGGGCCTATCCCCGACAATTTCTGGGTCGTGTGGGAAGGACCCCCCTATCGCCCACACTAACTTGGCGACGGTTTCAAGTGCCGTCACGGAAAGGGGTTAAAAATTGTTTGTTTAGCACGTCGATGTACCAGTGAATAAACATTTATCATGATATAAGGAAATATAAACAACAACTTTATTATTGCCTCTAGGGCATATTTCCTTCAGTGGGAACCAATATGAGCATCCAGGTTCCTTTGTTGTTTATTGACCGGAGAGGTGTCTCGATCATGTCTACATAGTTCTCGAACCCGTAGGGTCCGCACGCTTAATGTTCGATGACGATTTTGTATTATATGAGTTATGTGATTTGGTGACCGAATGTTGTTCGGAGTCCCGGATGAGATCACGGAGATGACGAGGAGTCTCGAAATGGTCACGAGGTAAAGATTCGTATATAGGACGATGACATTCGGACACCAGAAGTGTT
>NC_041388.1:416942803-416958475 GCF_002162155.2 Triticum dicoccoides | reverse complement strand
CCCATGTAGGGCGAATATGAAGAGGAAGTAAAAGAGGGAAGCGAGAAAGGAGGGGAGGGACTGGGCCTCCCCATTTCCTCTCTCCCCCTCCTCTTTCCTTCTACCTCCAGAAAACAAGGAAGGGGGTGGGCGAATTGGGGTGGGAGCCCAAGTAGGAGTCGACCTAGTTGGGAGCCCCCCTGGCTGCCTCTTCCCCCCTCCAACCTATATATTTGTGGGAAGGGGAGGGGCGCCTAGAGGACACACAAACATCTGTTAGCCGTGTGCGGCGTCCCCTTCACAGTTTACACTTCCGGTCATATTTACATAGTGCTTAGGCGAAGCCCTACGCAGATCACTTCACCATCACCATGGATTCGTGCTGAAAATACTCTCCCTCGACACTTTGTTGGATCAAGAGTTCGAGGGACGTCATCAAGCTGAACCTGTGCAGAACTCGGAGGTGTCGTACGTTCGGTGCTTGATCGGTCGGAACGAGAAGAAGTTCGACTACACCAACCGCGTTGTCAAACGCTTCCGCTTTCGGTCTACGAGGGTACGTGGACACACTCTCTCCCTCTCATTACTATGCATCTCCTAGATAGATCTTGCGTGAGCGTAGGAATTTTTTTGAAATTGCATGCTACGTTCCCCAACAGAAACATTTGCATAAAATCCGCGTTACACATCGCCCGGTCTAATCTGACTTGGATATTCTCCTCAGTGTCCCGTTTGTTATCCCATGTGTAAGGGTAACCAGAGAATCTCGTGTCCGCCAAAGCACAATCCATTAAGCAATCTCTAAACGCCTCCATCTGCCGTAGACCTCTCGGATTCCCTCCATGTTGTTTTGTCTGTACTAACGCTTCATTATAATCACCTGCACAAATCCATGGAAGGTCATCTTGAGCTCTAAGATACTGCAACATTTCCCAGGTTTGCTTCCTCTTTTCCACACATGGTTCACCATAGATTCCGGTGAATCTAAAAGTGTTACCATCAATCACAAGTCCTGCATCAATGTAGTATTGACACCATGGTCGGACAGTGACCGACACGTGGTCTCTCCACCACAATGCCAACCCCCACTCTTCCCTGCACAATCGACTGTCACTCCATATGTAAATCCGAAGCTCCATTTTAGTCTCTCCATTGCATGTGGCATCTTCCTTGTTTCTCATAAAAACACCACGGTTGGGTTGTAGGACCACATCAGGTCTCGCAATTCGCCCACTGTCGAGTCCAACCCCAATTCTCGACAGTTCCATGCTAAGATATTCATTGTTCCTGGTGGCCCTGCTATGTGGCAAGGTCCACCGATGTATCATCTGATTCCGAGATATGATAAAACACCGTGGATGTCTTCCGCCTAGTGTCGCGAATGAAAGCATCATGCCCAAACTGCTCACCATTATAGTCCTTTGGATGTGGGCATTGAACGAGCGTGGTATATATCCGTCTCGTCCAGTAACACGTCTCTCGCATTGAACAAACGGGGACACCAGGGACGCGCCGTGGGCGACGCTCTCAGCCACGCGCCGGTTCAATGTCGACGTCAGTGAGACGTCCCTTCCGCTCTGTCAGCCGGCTTCAATGGGTAGCGGCCGCTCTACGACGGCATGAATGCGGGCGGGCAAGGGAGAAGGGTTTTGGGTGGGCCGGGTGGTTAGAAGCGGGCGTGGGCGCCCGCGGAGCCCCTCAGATTTGTCTCCGGTTTACAGGAGAAAGTGCGTCCGGACTACTTGTCAAACCGATGACCGCGTTGAATGGCACAACACGTCCGGACCACACAATTTGATGGTAGACGGGTGGTTTAGACGGTCCGCGTTGAAGATGCCCTCACACAGAAATTCCCTGCCTGTGCAATGGAGAGAGAAGAGCGTGACACATACGCAATGGAACTCGAAAGAAGGAGAAGAAAAGATAGTCGTTACAGCACAAGGTTCTGCATGTGTCTGCGTCCACGCCAGGAACAGAAACTGTAGCAGAGTATGGTGTTTTTGCATTGGTGTGGGTGGGTGCCACCCATCGCGTCCCGTTTTGTAGGTGGAGATAACAGATAAGCACATGAGCACACATGCAGGTCGGTCGTAGCTCGGTTGCATGCAGCGGCAGCACCGATTGTGTGGACGGCCGGCCTGCGTGCCTGCGCCGCCCACTCGTCTCGCTTTTGGTAGCTAGCCAGCTAGTAGGAGTGGCAGCGATCGTCGTTGTCGAACCATGCAAAAGTTTGCTGTGACGTCGGGTTCATCCGCGACTTCTCCGGCAGCAGCCTGACCGCCCGTGTGTGTGTGAGAGAGACTGGGAGTGCTGCATGCCGCCGCGCGGCGTGATGATAAACATGGCAAATACTGTGGTATGGCCGTCGATCTCATCTGCATATCTGGTCCGGAGGAAGCCAAAACGCCTTTTGGGGCCTCGTTCCTTCGCCCGTTCTCCATGTGTGCAATTCAACCTACGGCCAAGAATCAGCCGAGGAAGCGTCTAGTCTAGCCACCAACCGAAGCCAATTTCATTTAACAATCAAAATTAACTACTCTACTGTACCGCAATGTTCATGCAAACACTACGTATTCGTTATGCTACGGTCCAAGTTGGGGAATACTGTATATACGAACCGATGGATAACGGAGGTGTTGGCCTGCTGTTGTTTCGTCTCATGTCGACGCGGATGGATATCCATCTGTGCAAACCTTTTGTCCGTCCGCGCGTGGTTCAAATGCGGCACACAGGATATACATTCGTCAGATTCAGATATGTGTGCTGAGCTGAGCCGGAGGAGGAACTTCCTATGCTGGGCGTTAGCTGTTTATGGACTTGCTTGTCAGCTGTTCTGGACTCCTCTCCACACATCATGCAAGCTACTGTCAGTTAATTACTCCAAGGTTAACTTGAGAATTGCAAAGGTTTAACTTGAGAATTGCAATTAGTTATACGAGAGTACAAGTGGCTAGGTAGCGAACTTAAATGCAATTATTCAAATGCAAGTATTCTTTTAATTAGGGTTGGAGGATTTGTGAGAATGGATATATTATATCTTTATGAGCCAGTAAATTCCTTTTACTCATTTGTCATCCTCTCTTTCATTATTTCTATTTCTTAATTGCTCGAGGACGAGCAAGACTTAAGTTTGGGAAAGTTGATGGCTCGAGATTATCACTTTTATTAGAAGGTTTTTGATATGTCTGAGATCCTCAAATCTATTAGATTACATCCTATATACCTAAGAGATTCACCCCCGCTACCCTATTTATCTTAACATGCAGCCTGTCCACCTCATCACACATGCCACATCATCATTTATTTTATTTTCTCTATTTTTCATGTGCTCAGCCGGCAGCACCGTAAGTGTAACAGTCGACTCAAGGCCCATTATCGTTTGAGATCTCTTAGCATTTCCTCTTCCACTCAGATGCATCGTCTCAGATCCCCCACCAAAATTTATGTCCAATGAACAAGACGGGTCCGCGGCCCTCATATATATCTTCCCAATCGACTTGCAGCCGCCAGAGTAGATCTTCGGCGCACGACCTCATCCTCACGCCAAGATGGACCTTGATGTTGCACCTTCAAGCAGCACCTCGTCGGCGCCCCTCATCGGGCGGGTTGCCTGCTACGTCTCGAGCTAGCGTTGGTTTTCCCCGAAGAGGAGGGGGTGATGCAGCACAGTAGCGTAAGTATTTCCCTCAGTTTTTGAGAATCAAGGTATCAATCCAGTAGGAGGTAACGCGCAAGTCCCTCGTACCTGCACAAAACGGTAGCAACTCGCAACCAACGCTTAGGGGTTGTCAATCCCTTCACGGTCACTTACGAGAGTGAGATCTGATAGAGATAATATTTTTGGTATTTTTGGTATAAAGATGCAAAGTGAAAAATAAAAGAAAAACAAGTAAAATAAAGTAATGGAGATTGATATGATGAGAATAGACCCGGGGGCCATAGGTTTCACTAGTGGCTTCTCTCAAGAGCATAGATATTCTACGGTGGGTGAACAAATTACTGTTGAGCAATTAATAGAATTGAGCATAGTTATGAGGTTATCTAGGTATGATCATGTATATAGGCATCACGTCCGTGACAAGTAGACCGACTCCTGCCTGCATCTACTACTATTACTCCACTCATCGACCGCTGTCCAGCATGCATCTAGAGTATTAAGTTAAAAACAGAGTAACGCCTTAAGCAAGATGACATGATGTAGAGGAATAAATTCATGCAATATGATAAATACCCCATCTTGTTATCCTCGATGGCAACAATACAATACGTGCCTTGCAACTCTTTTTGTCACTGAGTAAGGACACCGCAAGATTGAACCCAAAGCTAAGCACTTCTCCCATTGCAAGAACTGCCAATCTAGTTGGCCAAACCAAACGAATAATTCAAAGAGACTTCCAAAGATAACTCAATCATACATAAAAGAATTCAGAGAAGATTCAAATATTATTCATAGATAAGTTGGATCATAAACCCACAATTCATCGGTCTCAACAAACACACCGCAAAAAGAAGATTACATCGAATAGATCTCCACGAGAGAGGGGGAGAACATTGTATTGAGATCCAAAAAGAGAGAAGAAGCCATCTAGCTACTAGCTATGGACCGAAGGTCTGAAGTAAACTACTCGCACTTCATCGGAAGGGCTATGATGTTGATGTAGAAGCCCTCCGTGATGGATGCCCTCTCCGGCGGAGCTCCGGAACAGGCCCCAAGATGGGATCTCGTGGATACAGGAAGTTGCGGCGGTGGAATTAGGTTTTTGGCTCCGTCTTTGGTCTAATGGGGTACGTAGGTATATATAGGAGGAAGGAGCACGTCGGTGGAGCTCCGAGGGGCCTACGAGGCAGGGGGCGCGCCCAGGGGGGCGCCCTCCACCCTCATGACCTCCCCGGAAACTTCTTGGAGTAGGGTCCAAGTCTCCTGGATCACGATCGGTGAGAAGATCACGTTCCCGAAGGTTTCATTCCGTTTGGACTCCGTTTGATATTCTGTTTCCTCGAAATACTGAAATAGGCAAAAAAAAGCAATTCTGGGCTGGGCCTCCAGTTACTAGGTTAGTCCCAAAAATAATATAAAAGTGGAAAATAAAGCCCAATATAGTCCAAAATAGTAAATAAAGTAGCATGGGGCAATCAAAAATTATAGATACGTTCGAGACGTATCAGGCATTCCCAAGCTTAATTCCTGCTCGTCCTCGAGTAGGTAAATGATAAAAAGAGAATTTTTGATGCGGAGTGATACTTTGGCATAATTTCAATGTAAATCTTCTTAATCATGGTATGAATATTCAGATCCGAAAGGTTCAAGACAAAAGTTCATATTGACATAAAAATGATAATACTTCAAGCATACTAATCAAACAATTATGTCATCTCAAAATAACATGGCCAAAGGAAGTTCATCCCTACAAAATCATATAGTTAGACTATGCTTCATTTTCGTCACACAAAGATGTTCCCAATTTCTATACCCCCGATGACAAGCCAAGCAATTGTTTCATACTCAAATAATCTCTAACTTTTTCAACCTTCACGCAATACATGAGCGCGAGCCATGGACATAGCACTATGGGTGGTATAGAATATGATGATGGGGATTGTGTGAAGAAGACAAAAAAGGAGAAAGTCTCACATCAACGAGGCTAATCAATGAGCTATGGAGATGCCCATCAATTGATGTTAATGCAAGGAGTAGGGATTACCATGCAACGGATGCACTAGAGCTAAGAATGCTCAACAAAAGAAAACTAGTGGGTGTGCATCCAACTTGCTTGCTCATGAAGACCTAGGGCATTTTGAGGAAGCCCATCGTTGGAATATACAAGCCAAGTTCTATAATGAAAAATTCCCACTAGTATGAACAAGACAACTTATGAGACTCACTATATGAAATCATGGTGCTACTTTGAAGCACAATATACGAGACTCACTACATGAAGAGAAGGTGCTACTTTGAAGCACAAGTGTGGAAAAAGAGATAGTAGCATTGCCATTTTTATTTTCTCTCTTTTTTGGGCCTTTCTTTCTCTTTTTTTGGGCAATACTCTAATAATGATGATCATCACACTTCTATTGATTATAACATAATGATTACAACTCGATACTAGAACAAGATATGACTCTATATGAATGCCTCCGGCGGTGTACCGGGATGGTGCAATGAATCAAGAGTGACATGTATGAAAAATAATGCATGGTGGCTTTGCCACAAATACGATGTCACCTACAAGATCATGCAATGGCAATATGACAAAAGTAAAGCATGTCATGATGATGATGATGATGATGATGGAAGTTGCATGGCAATATATCTCGGAATGGCTATGGAAATGCCATGATAGGTAGATATGGTGGCTGTTTTGAGGAAGATATAGGGAGGTTTATGTGTGAAAGAGCGTATCATATCACGGGGTTTGGATGCACCGGTGAAGTTTGCACCAACTCTCAATGTGAGAAAGGGCAATGCACGGTACCGAAGAGGCTAGCAAATGGCGGAAAGGTAAAAGTGCGTATAATCCATGGACTCAACATTAGTCAAAAGAACTCATATACTTATTGCAAAAAATTAGAAGTCATCAAAAATCAAGTACTACGCGCATGCTCCTAGGGGGATAGATTGGTAGGAAAAGACCATCGCTCGTCCCCGACCGCCACTCATAAGGATGCACAAGCCAGGTACACTTCATGCTTCAAATTTGTTACACAACTTTAACCATACGTGCATGCTACGGGACTTGCTAACTTCAACACAAGTATTTTCTCAAATTCACAACTACTCAACTAGCACGACTATGATATTATCACCTCCATATCTCAAAACAATTATCAAGCATCAAACTTATCTTAGTATTCAACCCACTAAAAAGAAAGTTTCACATATCTTGAATACCAAGTATATTAACATTAAGCAAATTACCATGCTATTAACGACTCTCAAAATAATCTAAGTGAAGCATGAGAGATCAAGTTTCTTTAAAACAAACCACCACCGTGCTCTAAAAGATCTAAGTGAAGCACTAGAGCAAAAATTATCACGCTCAAAAAGATATAAGTGAAGCATATAAAGTAAACTATCAAGCTCAAAAGATATAACTGAAGCACATAGAGTATTCTAACAAATTTCAATTCATACATGGCTCTCTCAAAAGGTGTGTATAGCAAGGATGATTGTGGTAGACTAACAAGCAAAGACACAAATAATACAAGACGCTCCAAGCAAAACACATATCATGTGGTGAATAAAAATATAGCTCCAAGTAAATTACCGATGGAAGTGGACGAAAGAGGGGATGCCTTCCGGGGCATCCCCAAGCTTTGACTTTTTGGTGTCCTTGGATTATCTTGGGGTGCCATGGGCATCCCCAAGCTTAGGCTCTTGCCACTCCTTGTTCCATAATCCATCAAAAAGAATTCACCCAAAATTTGAAAACTTCACAACACAAAACTCAATAGAAATCTCGTGAGCTCCGTTAGAGAAAGAAAACAAAAGACTACTTTAAGGTACTGTAGTGAACTTGTTCTTTATTTGTATTGGTGTTAAACCTACTGTATTCCAACTTCTCTATGGTTTATAAACTATTTTACTAGCCATAGATTCATCAAAATAAGCAAACAACACACGCAAAACAGAATCTGTCAAAAACAGAACAGTCTGTAGTAATCTGTTACTAACGCAAACTTCTGTAACCCAAAAAATTTTACCAAACTTATATGATCTGGGAAATTTGTTTATTGATCAGCAGCAATTGGAATCACTATTTTATCACGTTCTGGTTATTTTTGACAATTCGGGCACTGAGCGCAAATATTCTGGAAATTACAGCAAGATCAAATAACTATCTTCCAAGAAGATCTAATAGGTTTAACTTGGCACAAACACTAATTAAAAGATAAAACCACATCTAAACAGAATCTAGATGGATTATTTATTCCTAAACAAAACCAAAAACAAAAAACACAAAATAAAATTGGGTTGCCTCTCAACAAGCGCTATCGTTTAACGTCCCTAGCTAGGCATAAAAGCAAGGATAGATCTAGGTATTGCCATCTTTGGTAGGCAATCCATAAGTGGCTCTCATGATAGATTTATATGGTAATTTTATTTTCTTTCTAGGAAAGTGTTCCATGCCCTTCTTTAAGGGAAATTGGAATTTAATATTCCCTTCCTTCATATCAATAATTGCACCAATCATTTTAAGGAAAGGTCTACCAAGAATAATAGGACATGAAGGATTGCAATCTATATCAAGAACAATAAAATCTACGGGCACATAATTCCTATTTGCAACCATAAGAACATCATTAATTCTTCCCATAGGCTTTTTAATAGTGGAATCCGCAAGATGCAAGTTTAGAGAGCAATCATCAAAGTCACGAAAATCTAGCAAATCACACAAAGCTTTGGGGATAATAGAGACACTAGCACCCAAATCACACAAAGCATGAAACTCATAATTTTTAATTTTAATCTTAATTGTAGGTTCCCACTCATCATGGAGTTTTCTAGGGATAGAAACTTTCAACTCAAGCTTTTCTTCATAAGATTGCATTAAGGCGTCAACAATGTGTTCGGAAAGGCCTTATTTCGACTATAAGCATGAGGAGAATTTAACACGGATTGCAACAAGGAAATACAATCAATTAAAGAGCAATTTTCATAGTTAAATTCCTTGAGATCCAAAATAGTGGGTTTAGCAATATCTATATTTTTATTTCTTTCAATCCCTTTTTTATCAATTTCATCATCAGGATCTAAAAACTCAGAATTCTTAGAACGCCTTCTAGGTAAGGGAAGATCATAATCAGATTCATCAAGATTCATATTGCAAAACAAAGATTTAATAGGGGACACATCAATAACTTTCAGATCTTCATCTTGATTCTCATAGTTATTTGGTTTAGCGGCCATCTTATTGACTAAGGTGGCTTGCATATCCGAAATTTCAGCGGTCATTTTTTCAAGATGAGCAATTTGGGCTCTTACACCATCAAATTCTTTGGACATATCATCGAGCTCTTTATTCATATAACTCATAAAACTCTTTTGTTCCTTAAGCTCGTTTCTAAAGAAATTATTATGCTCAAATTGCAAGACCATAAAGTTCCTGACATTGTTTTCGATATCTTCTAGCCTTTTAAGGTGAAGATCACCAAAATTAGGTAAGGCCATCGTGATGAACAAGCAAGCAAACTAACACACGAGCAAACAAAAGGCAAAGGGAAAGAGAGGGCGAATAAAACGGCAAGGGTAAAGTGGGGGAGAGGAAAACGAGAGGCAAATGGCAAATAATGTAATGCGAGAGATAGAGATTGTGATGGGTACTTGGTATGTTGACTTTTGCGTAGGCTTCCCCGGCAACGGCGCCAGAAATGGCTCGTTGACGGGAGAGTAAATCTTGACTTGACTTGGCGTAGGCCTCCCCGGCAACGGCGCCAGAAATGGCTCGTTGACGGGAGAGTAAATCTTGACTTGACTTGGCGTAGGCCTCCCCGGCAACGGCGCCAAAAATCCTTCTTCCTACGTCTCGAGCTAGCGTTGGTTTTCCCCGAAGAGGAGGGGGTGATGCAGCACAGTAGCGTAAGTATTTCCCTCAGTTTTTGAGAACCAAGGTATCAATCCAGTAGGAGGTCACGCGCAAGTCCCTCGTACCTGCACAAAACGGTAGCAACTCGCAACCAACGCTTAGGGGTTGTCAATCCCTTCATGGTCACTTACGAGAGTGAGATCTGATAGAGATAATATTTTTGGTATTTTTGGTATAAAGATGCAAAGTGAAAAGTAAAAGCAAAACAAGTAAAATAAAGTAATGGAGATTGATATGATGAGAATAGACCCGAGGGCCATAGGTTTCACTAGTGGCTTCTCTCAAGAGCATAGATATTCTACGGTGGGTGAACAAATTACTGTTGAGCAATTAATAGAATTGAGCATAGTTATGAGGTTATCTAGGTATGATCATGTATATAGGCATCACGTTCGTGACAAGTAGACCGACTCCTGCCTGCATCTATTACTATTACTCCACTCATCGACCGCTATCCAGCATGCATCTAGAGTATTAAGTTAAAAACAAAGTAACGCCTTAAGCAAGATGACATGATGTAGAGGAATAAATTCATGCAATATGATAAATACCCCATCTTGTTATCCTCGATGACAACAATACAATACGTGCCTTGCAACTCTTTCTGTCACTGAGTAAGGACACCGCAAGATTGAACCCAAAGCTAAGCACTTCTCCCATTGTAAGAACTACCAATCTAGTTGGCCAAACCAAACGGATAATTCGAAGAGACTTGCAAAGATAACTCAATCATACATAAAAGAATTCAGAGAAGATTCAAATATTATTCATAGATAAGTTGGATCATAAACCCACAATTCATCGGTCTCAACAAACACACCGCAAAAAGAAGATTACATCGAATAGATCTCCACGAGAGAGGGGGAGAACATTGTATTGAGATCAAAAAAGAGAGAAGAAGCCATCTAGCTACTAGCTATGGACCCGAAGGTCTGAAGTAAACTACTCGCACTTCATCGGAAGGGCTATGGTGTTGATGTAGAAGCCCTCCGTGATGGATGCCCTCTCCGACGGAGCTCCGCAACAGGCCCCAAGATGGGATCTCATGGATACAGGAAGTTGCGGCGGTGTAATTAAGTTTTTGGCTCCGTCTTTGGTCTAATGGGGGTACGTAGGTATATATAGGAGGCAGGAGCACGTTGGTGGAGCTCCGAGGGGCCCACGAGGCAGGGGGCACGCCCAGGGGGGCGCCCTCCACCCTCGTGACCTCCCCGGAGACTTCTAGGAGTAGGGTCCAAGTCTCCTGGATCACGTTCGGTGAGAAGATCATGTTCCCGAAGGTTTCATTCCGTTTGGACTCCGTTTGATATTCTGTTTCCTCGAAATACTGAAATAGGCAAAAAAAACAGCAATTCTGGGTTGGGCCTCTGGTTAATAGGTTAGTTCCAAAAATAATATAAAAGTGGAAAATAAAGCCCAATATAGTCCAAAACAGTAAATAAAGTAGCATGGAGCAATCAAAAATTATAGATACGTTGGAGACGTATCATTGCCCTGTCGGCCTTCTCCGACCATCCTCATCGGCTTCGTCCAGTCGTGGTTGCCATCCATAATCAGTCCGTGAGCCATCAGCTACATGTTACAACCAACGAGCTTCTTGATTCCCATCATACAGCCTCTCAACGCCTCCCCCCTTGGCCCGTCATGGAGCAATACAATCTGGGCGGCGCGCCGTGCATTGGGAGAGGAAGAAGAGGGGTTGTTTTCAACTGGGCTATGCTTGCATCTACTGTACTCTTTTATTTACTCATGTATCTCATGTTCTGTCAATCAACATCACCAGGGCCTTCGGAATTTGTGGGCTTTCATATCAATGTGCAAGATGAGCTCTTCTATTATTGTCGTCAAGTAAGGCATGACTCTTTCCCTATTTCTTATTGATCATGGAATCCGAAGGTCAATGTTGTTATTGATATATTACACTTGATCTTGAATCACTAACCAATTAGGTTAACCACTACATGTTAGGATAAAATGATCTATTCTGTTGCAGTTCATTCAGATTTGTGAATTGGGTTTATTCTATTGCACTTTCGAGAAGTTTTGTCTATACTTCCAGGAGGAGGGTTCTATTCAGGTCTATTATCCGCCGAACCTGCCAATATTGTGTTAATGAAGACAACACAATGAGTGAAGTATACGGTTTATTTAAGTTCAGCAAATGTGTCGAAGATTACCCTTCACATCAGAGTCCTTGCGACATCCATGGTGATGGGTCATGCTCCTTTTATATTCACAGTTATTTGGTTTTCTTTCCATTTGTCTCAGACAATTGTTGATTGCCAATATATATGTCTTCGTTTTTCTCATGATTTTCAGTAATAGGATTGATGTGTAAATAGCTCGACCATGATAAAAGATCAATGCTCAAATTCATCTGCAATCAGAGGGACCATTTTACACGATTATGCTTCTATTTTCAGCAAGATTTGGTAATGATATGAGATGGGCACTTTCCTCGATACTCTCAAGAATTGTAGATCTGTTATGTTATTTTGTCCCATAATGTCTCTTCGCTTTTAGGTATAAAAATGACTTTTTTCTTTCTGAAATATGAAAATGCATCATGGCTGACCATGTATTGTAATTTTTGCGCATCCTAGGAACTGAAAAGATGAAAGATCAAATTTATCCTAGCAACGCGCGGGGTGCTATCTAGTTAGTTTTATATTTCGCCAAATGTATAGTGAACGTCTACTTTAGATAGATAAAAAAGTAATGTTTAAGAGATAACATTGTATGGCCGGCGTCCGACCGGATGTCCACAGACATTGAAGGTCGTATGTTTGAGGTCTAGAGGGTATCTTCAAGGGCAAATCTTAAATGAACACTCTCAAATGCACGCGCACAGTAGGGCAAATGCCGATCATGCAACCATATCACTTAGAAATTCCCTACTTTTGTAATGGAGAGAGAAGAGCGTGACGCATACGCAATGGAACTCAAAAAAAGGAGAGGATAAGAACAAATCAGCAGCTGAAATGTTTAGAAAAGGTTTGGCTTCAGTCTCTTTTAGGAGAACTCTATATGGAGACTCCTTGGAATTATGGAGTAATATTAGAGAGTCTTGTGAGGGGGTGGTGTTGAATTAAAATAGAGGCAGAATAAAATGGTCTTTAACAAATGGTATTTACAATGTTAAGTCCTATTATAGATACATGATAGAGAATGGGGTAAAATACCCACACAACTTCATGTGGAAAACAAAAAAGCTTCCAGAGTGAAAGTTTTTATGTGGCTGGTGTTGAGAAAGGGCATTTTGACCAAAGATAATTTGTTGAGGAGAGGGTGGAAAGGAGAAAAGAAATGCCCTTTCTGCTTGCATGATGAAAGCATTGATCACTTGTTTTTTGGATGTCATGTGGCTAATTTTTTATGGAATATTGTTAAGTATACTTTTGACTTACGAAATATTCCTGATAATATAAATGACTTGTTTAACAATTGGCTTAAGAAAAAATTTGAAGCGAAGGCAAAAGATTTGCCTCATCGATTAATTAAGAAGAAGAGAATTGCCCAGTTAATTAACGGAAAATCGGGCGAAAACCGATACATATAGACGACATGCGGACTAATCGCTAAGAAAGAAACTCCATGACGCCACGGTCAACCCAACAAACATACATAACATGCAACAACCACAAACCCTCGCAGAATGACGTCGAAACGAAACCCTCAACAAAACCACCGAACACCCACCAAATCCACGAGTCAATCGAAGATGGATGACGAAAAGACGGAGCATCCTCCATTAAGCAGCCGCGGACGCCTTCCTACTGACGTCACTCTTCTTGCCTATGTTCCTGATAACCTTCTTCACCTTCTTCATTTTGCCCGTAGAAACCTCCTCCGCTAGGAGGCAAGCAATCGTCTTGGCAGACCCAGGACAAGCTGCATCCAAGCCGGTGAGCAAGCGGCCAAGCCTTTTCGTGAAGACCACCTCGTCAATGCATGCCAACATAGCATCACGGTCAAAGATGGGAGACCGGACGGGCTTCGGTGCCTCAGCAACAGGTGCAAAACCACCTACCTCATCAACCTCAGCACCAACAAATGCCACCGGGCCAACAACCTCAGGTGAGAGAGCAGCAACAGCAACCGCCAAACCTCCAAGGTCCACAAAGGTGAGCACCTGACTCGGCTCCAATGAAGACAATGAGGTTGCAGTCGGCATCGCCAAGTCCCCTCTAAGAGACCCCATCTCCTTAGGAAGCACCATCAAAATAGGCGAAGTGGGCTTCCCACAGAGCTTCTAAAGCTCAGGCATAATCTGCAGCATCGGAGCCACGACCTCAACAATGACTTCACTTCTGGAAGCAATCGGCACGACAGGCAGCGGCAACTGACATGTTGTAACACGGGGGGAGAGATCTCCATACATGCTAGCTTCCCCATCGGCAGAGCCAACCTGGATCTCGGGCAGCAAGGACACATCAGGTACAACCCCAATCTGAAGCTCATGTAGCGAAGACACATCCGGCACCGCCTCTAGTTTGGAAAGAGTGGCCTCCGCCCTCCCCAAAACACTGTCGGCACACGCAAGGCAGTCGCGAAGCTCAGTGCGAAGCATCTCGGTCTCCTCCACCAACCCGAATTAATCAGCCGAAACAGACCGGAACTGCACATCTATCATGGAGACATCACCGGTGGATGCAGGCGATGGAGCATGACATTGGAGCAGCGAAGCTTGATGGACAGGCTTCTTAGCACGACAGAAGCGAGCTATAGGTCCAGATCGAAGGCAGACAGTGCATCGGATTGGATCCCTGCAGGAGTGTGCGTGATGACCTCGACAGAGACACCAGAAACACCTGTCTCACAGCCACGCTGTAGGGGAATGCCGCACATTGATGGAAGGGCGACGAAAAGTTGTAGGGGCGGCGAACGGCGTCCCTTGGAGACAGTCTGCTATCCCCAAGCTCACACTCGAGAACATCAGATGCCTCATAATAAAGAAAAAGATCTGATAACAGTTGGCATCTCTGCCATATTTTGGACAATTTGGAAATTGAGGAATAGTTTTGTGTTTGATAACAACGGGATCTCTGATCCTTGTGTTCCTATAAATCTTATTATCAAAAGGCTTTATGAATGATTTGTGTTGTAGATAAACCCCGAAAACAGAAGGGTAGTGGATGAGGGCGCAAGAAGAATTGAAGCATTGGCTAGAGAGGTTTTCAAGGCGACTCTGGGATGGAGGGCGAAGCGTAGGATTGCGGCCTGCTGACAGCCATACTCCCCCGGGCTTACCTATCCTTCTCGTCGTTACTTCTTCTCGTCAGGAACTGCATCGTTCTCAAGGAATTTGTTTGCTTTTGCTGGTGCAGGAGACCCCGGTTTGTGGGAGTACCAGAATGGATTTGCCTCTATTTTCCGGGCTTTTTATTTCTAGTACTCCCTCTGTTGCATAATATAAGACGGTTTTCAGCACTACATTGTTGTAAAAAAAACGTCTTACAATATGAGACGGGGAGTAGTTTGTATCGAACATTATGGTTCCTGATAATGAAAATCGGAGAGAGCGCTCTCTTTTTAAAAAGAAAAAAAAGCGCCGCTACCGCACAAGGTTTTGCATGCGTCTGGTGCTTGGACGCCAGGGACAGAAACAGTAGCAGAGAAAAGGTGTTTTTTGCACTGGTGAGGTGGGGTGGCGTCCCGTTTTGTGGGTGGAGATTATGCAGGTCGATCGTAGCTCGGTTGCATGCAGCGGCAGCACGAGCAGCACCGCTTTGGCCCCGATTGTGTGGACGGCCTGGCTGCCCGCCTGAGCCGCCCATTCTTGTGGCTCTTGGTAGCTAGCCAGCTAGCAGGAGTAGCAGCGATCGTCGTTGTCGAGCCAAGTTTGCTGTGACGTCGGGTTCATCCGCGACTTCTCCGGCAGCAGCCTGACCGCCCGTGTGTGTGCGCGCGTGTGCTGCATGCCGCGGCGCGGCGTGATGATAAACATGCCAAATACCAGTAGTATACAGTGTGGTATGGCCGTCGATCTCATCTGCATATCTGATCCGGAGCAAGCCAAAACGCCTTTTGGGGCCTCGTTCCTTCACCCGTTCTCCATGTGTGAAATTGAACGTACGGCCAAGAATCGATCGAGGGAGTGTCTAGTCTA
>NC_041388.1:416925700-416942615 GCF_002162155.2 Triticum dicoccoides | reverse complement strand
TTCATTAACTCTGGAAATATATATGAATTGTGGAGGTGTTCGTTTCAAAAAAAAAATGATGGAGGTGCCGACGTGCTGTCTACTGTCTCGGGTCGACGCAACGCCTGGATCCATCTGTGCAAGCCTCGCGTCTGTCCGCGCGTGGTTAGAATGCGGCACACAGGATATACATACATTCGTCAGATTCAGATATGCGTGCCGGGTTCAGCCGGAGGAGGAACTCCCCATGCTGGCGTTAGCTGTTAAGTTTCTGGACTTGCTCGTCAGCTGCTCCGGACTCCTCCACACACAGGCAGCAACCAGCTGTATCATCAGGTGACCTATCTACTACCACACATCATGCAAGCTACAGTCGGTCAGTCAATTAGACAGTCAGAAATGTTCGGCGACTTGAGAGATAAAGATGCACATGCCGGACATGCAGCTACGACTACGAGAACGGCCACGCAGCAGAGCAACTAGGCAGGCGCCTTGGCTGCACACAGCCAGGGAGGAAATCAAATCATGGCGATGGCGCTCCACTCCGCCAGCGCCAACCTCGATCGCGGAGAGAGCATGGCACGCATAATTGCATTGCTCATGCGTTAGAATTCGGCAGATGCCCGAGAGTTTTCGAAAAATATCTACAGGTTGGCGAAAAGAAGGGTCAGGAAGCTAGCAGATACACAGTCCGATGCAATGGGAATGAAAGAAAATGTGAAGGTCGTGCGGTGCCTCACTGTAGGTCGTCGGTCGCCCCCGGCGCGAGTGCTCCCCCGATCGGTGCTCGTCCTCTCATGATGCCCCTTCCACGGTCTCGGTGATAGCCAGTGTTGGAAATATGAGCAAATTACTATAAGATTTAATTCGAATAAACAAAAGATAAATCATGATTACAGTAACAGAGATTAAACTAATCATGTGAACTAGTATAGCAGATGAATAGATCACAGTTTGATTATCACACTTCATCAGGATAGGGATATTGGTTTTTCAACCATAGGTAAGTCCATCAAGAGTTCACGAAGCCACTCTACTTCAACAGTGGCAATGTCCAATGCTGTGAGTTCTGCTTCCATAGTTAACCTCGTTAAGATGGTCTGCTTGCAAGACTTCCAGGAAACAGCGCCACCACCAAGTGTAAAAACATAACCACTTGTGGCCTTTATCTCATCAGCATCAGAAATCCAGTTTGAGTCACTATAACCCTCCAGTACCCTTGGATACCCGGTGTAGTGAATCACATAGCTCGCGGTGCCTTTCAAATAGCGCATAACTCTCTCAAGCGCATGCCAATGATCATCTTCCGGTTTTGACACAAACCGACTCAGCTTGCTCACAGCAAAAGAGATGTCAGGCCTCATGGCACTCGCCAAATACATAAGCGAACCAATAATCTGAGAATACCTCAGTTGATCTCTAGCAATCTGTCGATTCTTTCGAAGCAACACACTAGCATCATATGGAGTTGAAGAAGGTGTGCAGTCGCTATACCCAAAATGACTCAAGACCTTTTCCACATAGTGAGACTGAAGCAGTGTGATCCCACCATTCTCATCTCTTAACAGCTTGATGTTTAAGATAACATCAGCTACTCCTAGATCCTTCATCTCAAAATAGCGAGATAAAAAATCCTTAACCTCCTTGATTAAATCAAGTTTGGTTCCAAATATCAATATGTCGTCGACATACAGACAAAGAATAACTCCTTCGCCCCCACCATAGCGATAGTACACGCACTTGTCACCATCGTTTACTACAAAGCCGGCAGCAGTTAATGTTCTTTCGAACTTCTCATGCCACTCCTTAGGAGCTTGTTTAAGGCCATATAAAGACTTTAATAACTTGCACACCTTCCTTCCTGACCAGGTACTACAAAACCATCTGGCTGATCCATGTAAATTTCCTCCTTCAACTCTTCATTGAGGAAAGCTGTCTTAACGTTCATGTGATGAACGAGAAGACCATGTGAGGCAGCCAGTGATAGTAGCACCCGAATTGTGGTCAGTATAGCCACGGGTGAGTAAGTATCAAAGAAGTCTTCACCTTCTTTCTGGGTATAACCCTTGGCCACAAGCCGTGCCTTGTACTTTTCAATCGTACCATCAGGTCTAAGCTTCTTCTTGAACACCCACTTACATCCTACAGGTTTGCACCCATAAGAACAGTCAGTGATCTCCCAGGTACCGTTAGCTAAGATGGAATCCATCTCGCTACGTACAACTTCCTTCCAGTAGTCAGCATCAGGAGATGCATAGGCTTCTGAAATAGTCCTGGGTGTGTCATCCACGAGGTACACAATGAAATCATCACCAAAGGACTTTGCAGTCCTCTGTCTTTTACTCCTCACAGGAGTTCCATTGTCACCCTCAACAGGATTCTCAACGTGTTCCATCGCAATGGTGGGTTCGGGAATTACAGTGAATTCCTCACTAGATGGAGTAGGTATCTCCTGATTTGATGAACTCGACATATCCTTCATAGGAAATATGTCCTCAAAGAAAGTTGCATCATTTGACTCCGTAATCGTACCAACACGCATGTCAGACACCTCAGATTTTATTATCAAAAATCTATAGCCGATGCTATGAAAAGCATTGCCCAAAAGAACACAATCCATGGTTTTTGGTCCAAGCTTGCGCTTCTTCGGAATTGGTATATTGACTTTCGCCAAACAACCCCAAGTACGTAGGTAAGAGAGTTTTAACCTTTTCCTTTCCCATTCCTCAAATGGAGTCATGGTCTTATGCTTTGTGGGAACCCGATTTAGGGCATGACACGCAGTCATTAGCGCCTCCCCCCACCATTCCATGGATAGACCCGAAGTGTCTAACATGGTGTTAACCATATCAGTTAGAGTTCAGTTCTTTCTTTCGGCTACCCCATTTGACTGGGGTGAGTAGGGAGGCGTCCTCTCATGGATTATACCATGTTCCGCACAAAACAGATCAAATTCATTGAAAAATACTCTCCACCACGATCGGACCTAAGCCGTTTAATTTTTCGATCAAGTTGGTTCTCTGCCTCAGCTTTATAGTTTTTGAAGAAAGTCAAAGCCTCATCTTTTGATTTTAGAAGATACACATAACAATATATAGTGGAGTCATCAATCAACGTCATGAAGTATCTCTTTCCACCTTTTGTCAACACGCCATTCATCTCACAAAGATCAGAATGTATAAGCTCTAGTGGCGCCAAGTCTTTTGCCTCTGCAGTCTTATGGGACTTGCGAGGTTGCTTAGCTTGCACACATACTTGGCACTTAGAGCCCTTGACAGGAGAGATTTTCGGAATTAAATTCATATTGGCTAGCCGTGTCATGCATCCAAAGTTAATATGACAAAGTCGTGAATGCCAAATATCAGACTCATTATTGTGGCAAACATTATTAATAACTTTAGTGCAAATATCTGACAAAGATAGGCGGAACAAGCCTCCGCACTCATAGCCTTTTCCAACAAATTGTCCACACTTAGAAATTACGACTTTATTGGATTCGAAAACCAACTTAAAACCATCTCGACATAAACGGGAACCGCTAACGAGATTTTTATTGATGGACGGCACATGATGAACGTTCTTCAGACGCACGGTCTTCCCCGAAGTAAACTTCAGATCGACCGTACCAACACCTCGAACGATGGCATGTGACCCGTTCCCCATCAGCACGGGAGAAGTCCCAGTGGCCTGGTAAGAAGAAAATATGGAGGCGTCAGCACAAACATGTACATTGGCACAGGTGTCAATTAACCAATCAGGGGATTGAAAAACTGAAAGGATGGTAGGAAAAATACCGTACCATGATTCCTTCATATCAGTATCACCGATGAAGACATTAGCGGACTTGCCGCTCTTCTCATGTTCGCGCTCCTCAAAGCGGTTAGGACACTTCGGAGCCCAGTGATTAGGATCACCGCAGACATGGAAAAGTCCCTTCCCCTTCTTATAAGAATTCTTCTTGAAGTTGGTAGAATGTGATGGCTTGTTCTTTGTATCAAACTTGCCTTTGCCCTGAGTTTTGTTCTTATTGTTTTTGAACTTGTTGGGCTGGAAGTTCTTCTTCTATACCATGTGGGCACTAGAACCTCCCTCAGCAACTCGAGCACGTGTGTCCTTTGCTCTCGCCTTCTCTTCAACATCAAGAGTACCAATGAGATCCGCAACGGAAAACTCATGTCTCTTGTGTTTCAGGGAAGTAGCAAAATTGTTCCACGAAGGTGGAAGCTTGGCAATGATGCCCCCGACAACAAATTTGTCCGGCAACACACACTTGAAGTACTCAAGTTCTTTTGCGAGCGATTGTATCTCATGAGCCTGTTGTACAACAGCGCGCTCATCAGTCATCTTGTAGTCATAGAATTGTTCCATGACGTACAACTCGCTGCCGGCGTCCGAGGCACCAAACTTGGCCTCGAGCGCAGCCCACATGTCCTTGCCGTTGTCAAACGACATATATGAATCCACAATTGAGTCATCAAGAACACTCAGAAGAGCGCCTTTAAAGAGGGTATCGATCTTCTCAAAAGCTTCCAGCTGTGCTGGATTAAGATCGCCCTCAGGCTTGCCCTTGGTGGCGTCATAGCAGCCCATGGTGTGAAACCAGTAGACTGCTCTCGTGCGCCACCTCTTATATTGCACCCCCTTAAAGGTAGGCGGCTTCATATGCGCAGCAAAACCACTCGGAGTAAATTGCCTATAGTCAGGTTTTTGGATTGTTGGAAATATGAGCAAATTACTACGAGATTTAATCCGAATAAACAGAAGATAAATCATGACTACAGCAACAGAGATTAAACTAATCATGTGAACTAGCATAGCAGATGAACAGATCACATCTAGGGCACATACTAGAAACATGAATTCTACCACGATCTCGAACAGGAAGGATAGAATCACATACGGTGCAGCGGGAGCAACACCGCCGGCGTTGACGTTGTCACCCATGTCGTCGAGGACGAGGTTGCCGAGGTCGGGGAAGAAGTCGTCGTTCGCGAAGTCGTCGCTGCCAGCAGTCACGCGAGTGCGCTCCCCAAAAACCTGATCGCCCCTCTCCCGTACAGGATCACGAGAGGCGGGGTTTCGGAGGCCTGCTGTCCCTTCTCCCGGTGCACGCCGAAAGGAGGGATGGAGCTTGGCGGCTCCATGATCTGGAACGGTGGCGCACGAGCTTGGCGGCGCAATGAGCTTGGCGGCTAGGGTAGACGTCTGCCTGACTATATAGTGCGGGCCAGGTAGGTCGTGGGAATAAACCCCACGTCCGAGTCGTCACGATCCAAAAGAATCGGAAACGGTTCAGTAATTAACGTGTTTAATTAATGACTCATTAATTTTCCCGAGCAGCAAAAATATAGACAACGTGCATAGCTCTGTCCTCGGCTCGGCTCAATCCCGCAACCCGCGGCGCGGTGCGGCGAGCGAGGAGGAGGAGCGTGCGTGTAGGTCTTCTCTTCTCATGCTCATACAAGTGATAGAAGAACTCACCTTATAAAGAGGTGCAACTCTCTCTCTCAACTTTCGGGGTGGGACTAAACTTTAGCCTCACTCACTCCACTCACATGTGTGCATGAATGGGCCAAGAGAATTTCAGAATTTTAGTTGGGCTTTGGGCCAAAGGCCTACTAGCAAAATTCCAACAGCCAGTCCGATAGAGTTGGACCGGTGGCATCTATCTTCGGTGATGTTGCATCTAGGCTTGTGCCTGTGGTACTGATCTTGAGCTTGACGACAGACGTCCCCTTGTGGTGCTTGTACCTCAGTTCACGCTGGCATGGATGTCGACTTAGGTTGTGTTGTATAAGTGAATGTGGGTCAAGCTCTGCTAGCGGTCGTTTCTCGTTTTTACGCTTAGATACATCTGTTTGAATGACAACTAGCATTGTTCAAGAATTCATCTGATTAATCAATTAACAGTCAGTTAATCGCTACTTGTAGAGTGCTCGACTTGAATAACACCTATTCGTCACATTAACTTGCCAGGCCGATTAATCCTTGCTGGCCGTTAACTTGTCAGGCCGATTAATCCTTGCTGGCCCGTTAACTCGTGGGCAAACAAAGCCTGATTATTTGGCTCGTAACCCCTCCCGTCCTCCTCCCTCTCCTAAATAGCTAGGGTTTGGCCCTCCTCCCGCTCCTCTCATCTCCTCATGTCCTAGATGGCATGGCCAGGTCCTCTTTGGAGTGTTGTCGCTTCCCCTCCTCTCTCTGCATGCTGCTACTTCCCCTTCGCCTTTCCGACCTACCACGCAACCAACGCATTTCAGATGCCCCGCGCGGCTGCCAACACCTTCCTTCTACGCGTCGCAGTCACGCGGCCGCCATCTCTCGGAGTTGCAACCCAGGCAGAAATCCGCAAAAAATAGTTGTTGTATACATGTTTGTTGATGATTTTCGATGCCCATATGGATGTTTGTTGATGATTGTTATTGTATACATGTTCGCAATTTATTAAGAAAAGAAAGCAGTGCAATTTGCTTCATATTTGCAATGTAGATTTTTTTATAGCATTCAAGTTCCATTATCTCCATAACTTTTTTTTGCCTATTCGGTTTAAAGTTCGACCGACTAATGGTCGAGCGATTAATCCAGTTAATAGGCTGATTCACCGATTAAACGTTACTCCCAAGCCGAGCGAGCAGGTACGAGTTAACGATTTCCTCAACATTGACAACTAATATGAAACGAGGGGAGTGATTCCGCACTAGACAAGTTTAGGTTGGTTGTTTAGGGTCATGAATTGCTAACCCTTAGGTCGATGATCATTAGATCGTTAAGGTTTTGCATTTGGTTCGTGCTGCTTTGGCTTTGTATGGGTTGTGTCTTCTTTGGTGATGTATTTTTTTGCGGGTTCTTTGATGATGTACAACCTTCTTTCGTAATAAACTAGCAGATGATATGTTGCCTTTTTTTCTTTTTGCAGGGTGAGAGAAATTTATTTCAGGGTTATAATCCAGAGGCAAAAGCTCCTCGATACATGTTGGTCTAGCTGTAGCCATATCACACCGCTACATTCAGTGCTACCATACGACGCTAAACGATCTGCTACCCTATTATTTTCGTGTTTAAGCTTCATAGGAATGATTATTATGTAATTGTAAAAAATGAATAAATATAAATGACATAATACAATGAAAATTCTCATGCATGTATGTATGTTGAGGTGGGCCATATTACCATGCATGTTACATACTGAGATAACATGTTTGCATGTCGAGAGAAATATGTTAATAAGGCTAATTATTTAGATATAGAAGATATGCTCGATTTGATTTTCTTTTATGAAGATGCTATATAGGACAGAGAAATAGCTCTGTGCATGTATGGCTCTACTCTTGTTTATTCTTTTAAGAAAGAGAGATATGTACAATAGAAGTTAGGGATTTCATACATTTCTAGCAGAAAACAAAATGGATTTCACACTTTTTTTTGTAACAGTTTTTTTTGTGAGAAATCTCACCGTCTTTATTCTTTTTTTTGCGATGGTAAAAGAGTTTCATTCGATATTCATAGGGTTACAATCAAATGGCAAAAGCTCCTCGACACAAGGAGGGCCCTGCCCAAGCCATACAGTTGTAGTACTTTCTGTACGACTATATATAGCCAAACGATCCGCTACCCTATTCTGTTCTTGCTTAATTTTCAAAGGAATAAACTCTCTTTCACCCATAAGATGACGAATCTCAGCAACTAAGTGACCATATGCCGAACGGGAAAGACTTTCCCCGGTCAGAGCCAAAAGAGCCTGTGAGGAGTCGGATTGAACGATGACACGGATATTACAGTGCTGAATTGCTAATGCCATTCCTTGCATTGTTGCATGTTGTTCCGCCTCCAACGCATCATTGCAGTTGAATATACACCGGTAGGCTGCAAAGATGATAGTACTGTCATGTCTTCTTAGTATCGTATCCGCTGCCGCTGATCCATCCGTAGATGAAAACACCCCATCGACCGATAACGCAGCTCGGCCATCTGCCGGTCGCGGCCATGGCAACATCACTGCCTCACCACGCAACCTGACCGGGCCTTCGCAATGCACTGGCATCTTCCCCTTGATGATCTCCTCTGTAGAGTATCTCCTAGCCAAGTGTAGCGATTGCATATAGCTTTGAAGGTAGTCGGCCGTCACCGCCGGATTCGATACATCTTTACCATGCGCCATGTCCGACCGCAACGTCCAAATCCTCCAGATTAACATTATGGTGCAATCCCGCACTTCATCATTGCAATTCATCAGAATATTTAGAAGCCACTCGTTACATGTATCCCGCAGCAGTTGATGATCAGGGAGGTTCCATACTGAGCACATACGCGTACACACTGCCCGAGCATAATCACAAGTGACCAGCGCATGGAAGCTGGTCTCCCTTTCTGTACCACAGAGAGGGCATGTATCCCGAGTGTATTTGTGTCAATATTTCTTGCAAGAGTTAGTTGCAAGCGCTCCTGACACAGCCTTCCACGCCATAATTCTCATCTTGAGTGGAACCCGAGCGTCCACACTCGCCTCCAGATGGTCCTGTGTCCGCTCGGGCTGGTACTAGATGCACCCACCGCATGTGCCACTTGACTCTCTGCTGCTAGATGATAAGCAATTCTTAACAGTGAACAATCCACTCTTCTTCGGAAACCAAGCCAGGAAATCTTGGCCCCATCTTGGTGACGTCCGAATCTTCACAATTTCGCGGACGTCCATATCCCAGAAATATTGCCGCAACATATGCATATTCCATGCACCAGAATCATCCAGAAAGTCCGCTACCCAATTGTATCTGCAGTTTCTTTTTGGGGTGGCCGGTCTGAAATTGTGCCTCCTTGGGATCCAGGGATCCCTCCAAGTCTTGATTAACGAGCCATCACCCACTCTCCATATAAGCCCCTTCTTCAACAGCTCTAGTCCATGCATGATTCCCTTCCACACGGCAGACGAACTGGATGGGAAAACTGTATCAAGCAGGTTCCCATTGGGATAATATTTAGCCCGAAGTAAACAAGCACATAAACTATCCGGACCGACAAGCAATCTCCAGGCTTGCTTTGCAAGTAGCGCCTGATTAAAAGCCCTCATGTCTCTGAATCCCATACCACCCATGTCATTGGGTAAGATCATTTTGTAGGATCAAAAGTATGTCTAGAGGGGGTGATTAGACTACTTGACCAAATAAAAATTTAGCATTTTCCCAATTTAAAGTCTTGGAAGATTTTAACAACTTAGCACAAGTCAAGCAATCAACCTACACATGCAAGTCTAAGAGTATAGCAGTAGAATGTAAAACATTGCACATGAAGGTAAAGGGAGGAGTTTCGAGGGAGCAAACGCAATGTAGACACAAAGATTTTTGGCGTGGTTCCGATAGGTGGTGCTATCGTATATCCACATTGATGGAGACTTCAACCCACCACTACTAGGGAAAATCCTAGTAGTAGCGTGGGTTTCATGCCTATTAGTACCGCGGGGAACCGCGCTACTAGTAAGGCGCTATAGCTATTACTTAGCAGCAACGCGTGCGGCACACGCTACTGCTAAGACAGATAGCCGCGGCGCGTGTTTTCCCCGGCGCTACTGCTAATCTAACTAGTAGTAGCGTGTTTCCTGTCCATCACTACTAGTATTATTTTTTTCATTTTTTTCATTTTGTGTATTTACACGCCTTTATACAAATTTCTGTATAATATCAATTATGAGGTTGTTATATCAATATGTCCATAACAATGTGTCAAATGAAGGTGGATTAGGTTCAAGTGGAGGCAACACGTGGTGCATGTCAAAAGTATACTACTAATCCAAACTTGATCTAGTTTGGACTAGTAGTACTTTCGATGTGCATCACATGTTGCCTCCACTTAAATCTAATCCGCCAACACAAGCTATTTAATCATCATCATAGTCATTACCACCAACAATAGCTATTTAATCATCATAGTCATAGTGTAGCACACATCATCATCTTCAAACTCATTCTAGCTAGCTAATCACCACCAACGCTAGCTGTTGTAGCTATATCTAATCACCATCAACACTAGCTAATAATAATCATCATAGTCATTACCACCAACACTAGCTATTTGATCATCATAACTCATTTCTAGCTAGCTAATCACTCCTGCTGCTCTCTCTCGGGTAAAATAGCATAAAACATGTGTAGCACTCTTGCTTCATCAAGTTGGAGCATGCAGATGAACCTGTCTCCTAATCGTGGGTTGCGCTTCTGATTGCTGCCTCTTAGTACTTCTCTGCGATCGTTCACAATTTTGCTCTAGTCTTTCACTATTAAGCATTCCTCGTTATTAGAAATCCTGAATGCACTAAAGTGCATTGTAGGATGTCTTGGCCGTAAGCTAACAATTCTCATGCGACCTTTAGTCTCGATCCAATGAGGCACAACATTCATCGGGAGTCCCTGTTGAAAAACATCGTATAGTAACATACTTAGTAATGAAGTTTAGCTTAAAAAATAATGTATGCAAAAGATGCACTGAGAACAAATAGTAAAAATCTTACCATCTTTCCTAAATAGATGTGACCGTAGTTCAGTACGAACACTATTGGTCGCATGTTTTGAGTACTAAGATTTTTAAGTCCAGAAAAATAATTTTTCTTGACAATATGAAGATCCTCAAGCCATGAAACATAATGACTTATCTCCTCGCAGTTTAGTTCAGCCCCGGGACAGTAGTAGGTCCTGTCTACCAAGCGCTGGACATGTTTGATTGAACGGAAATAAGCTGTCAATAGAAACTAGTTGTCAACTATTTTTGAATAAACAATATCGAAGACATAAATATGGTTGAGAAACTCACATAATGGTATAACTGAAGGCGTCTGCACATCAATCCAGATGCCGATATTACCTTCAATATCATCTTCCATATGAATATCAAAAGTGATAACCATATCAGGCTCAAATGCATAAGTCTTGCATAGTGCTTGCCAAGTTTTGCATTCAAAATAGGTGTAGGTGTCTGCGTTGTATAATTTTGCATGCAAAGTATAACCATGCTCGGTCTTCAAGTAAACTCTCTTTACCTCCATAGTAGTTTTCATAGGACTGAAACATATCTTATCCAAGACAAAAACTCTCGCATGACAAGGGATCGAAACTGCTGGGCAGACGATTCAGTCTGCATGACAGCCAGACGACGGCAAATCCAACCGTCCACTGCACTTGGATGATATGAATGGATGAAGTGATATGCGATGTCGTGCAGAATTCGTCTGCACAACGTCGTGTGTAGCAGCGCTCGCAAGGGATACGCTAGTACAATAGTAAAAAAATTAAATTATAAGTTGAAGCAAATGAAGCAGATGTCATGCTTAATTACAAAAAAAGACTTGCCGTTGTGACTTACTGTATCCACTTCAAAGTTCTCGTCCAGCTTGATGCTGAAGCGCCTATCATCATCTAGGAAGATTCTGTCGCACAGGCCGCGCTCGTCTTTGCAGTATTCGCAAATACTGAAATCCTTTTCGTCGTCAGACATTTCCTATGTTCATAGTTAAAACATTAATTGAAAATCGATCGAAGGCAACTACCAGGATATTCAACACACAAATCCGAGGCACTCGATATTTCCTACATATTATGGCACAAGTCATGCCAAAATTCACGGAAAAATCCGGCATGACCTTTGCTAAAATAGGACATATCGAGCGCCTAAAATTTGCTGAAACGGAAATGAATCAACACTCCGGCAAAACATAGGCCACTCGGAGGTGTAACCTGCAAACATGACCGGCCACTTGGGCAAGCACATATCCTATTTGAGCAACACAAGATATACACTAGCGGTTGGGGCGCCACTAGTGGTGCCGCTTGAGAGGAAGCTAGGCGATGCCAGGTGGGAGGCGCCCCTTCCACTTTCCTTTTTATATTGTGTAGTGGTATTGCATCATAGGCATAATAAGCAGCTGGGAGCCTGGATAAGCTAGGAATTTCAGATCATCAAAAACAAAATTAAAAGATCATTACCCGCTTGATTGAATGAGTGATACATGCATCTTGGTTCTAAAGATCATTGATAAAGAGTACTGAAATCGTCTCAACAAAAAGAAGGGAGGAACAGTGATCGTGGATGGAGTGGCTGATCTTCATCTCGAGCTCAACGCATCCACTGTCCCAGATGTCGGGCCAGTATTCGTCGTTGTCATCACCATCGGTAACCATTGTATCTTTTTGAGCCTAACCTCACAATTTCAGTGTGAAATTCAGAAACAAAGAGAGGCAGTGGATCGGGAGGACGGGGAGGAAGAGAGGCATACTTGGCCGCAGCAGATCCCACACCGGTGCCCCTCATGGACCCAACTGACGCTGCTCTCCTGGCCCTGCTACGAGGAGGCTACAAAATCAACAAGTTCAGTGTTTTTGTGGAACCTACAACAGAGATCAGATCAGTATGAGAACATAAATTGGTTCATCATGACCCACTTGCTGACCCATTGCTGGAAAGCCAAGTGATATGACTTCATTACCTGTGATGAGCATAGTGAGAGATCTAGCTCTGTACTAATAAACTATAAAAGTTTAGTTCTATAAGCATATGTTGGAAAGCTAAACAAAGTCCCAAATCCATCCTCATTATTAAGCATGGATGCTTAGGGCTAAGTAACTTTTCAATCAATAGGGCATGATAAAAAAAGTAATGTAATTAACATGGACACTCACTTCAAATCATCAAGATGCTTTGTAGCATCAACGGAGATGTTTGCCACTATTGCATTTGAAGTTTTACTGAACCACTTAAGTATTCAACTCCTAGTTGATCATGGATAAGAAGTTCAGGGGAAAAAATACCATCATGAATATTTAGTAACTTGACTTCAATAAATCCTTCATTTGTCGTTAATTAATCCAGTTAATGCATAGAGTACATAGGTAGGTGGACTATTGATTGGTGAAAGATGTATTGCACATATCTCCAAATCAGTAATATAAATAGTACTGTTATTAAATTAGCACAATTAAAAATTAGATTAAATCATATGCATGAAAATTATAATGGAATAATTTCTCTAGCTTCTATTGTCGAGAAAATAGCTCTGCTCTTTTTAGTGTTGAAGTTTCTTCATGATACACGAGATGAACATGCAAATAAAGAAACTAAGTTGAGATCTTATTTGGTCTGGCATCCAGGTAAAAGGAGAACGCCATACACCAAAAACCATGAACATCAAGGTAAATAGAAGCAGCAAAAATATAAAAATCCTGATATTACCTACTGTCCCAACAATTTATCCTCATGTCAGATCCATAACAGGGAGGAGAGACAAGAGGAAACTTGTACTCGAGGCGTTCATGTGACCAAGGGCATGCATGAACGAATCGATGAAGAACCCAAGGCTCACACGACGCCTCTGCTGCTCCCGCAGAATGCGTCCATTTCAGCATAGTTCTTCACGATGTCGAAGACAAGGAGGAGAGAGGCGGCTACTTGGCCAGCGAGCCAAACACAACACCCTTCACTGACCCGGCTCGACCTCGTCCTCCTCCACATCCTCGTCGGCGGCGCCTTCCCCTCACTACTGGACTGATTACATCAGGGTGCGAGACTCCGAGTAGACTCGCATGCCCTCATACATATTCGAACTTGGTCTTCAAGCAGTTTCACTTGTAGGTGGCCACAGATTTGCATCATTGTCATATGTTCAACAATCTCTCCAGCGACTCAAAAATTCTTATCTATGGGCTGGAAGCAACAAAGTACATCCAATGAATAGTGCTCAAGCCATACACTAAAATGCAAAGACATGATCCAGAAAACCAATTCGGTTTGCAAGAAAAATACATTCCTCTAGCAGAGACCTGAAAAAATAGAACATTTTTAGTTTGCAAAAGCATACCAACAAACAAGAACATAGCACACTTGAAGATTAACTAAGGCCTCACTACCTTTAACTGAGAAAGAAGACTCATCAAAGTAAAACACTATAGTAATTAGGATGTCCTACAATTAGCAATGTATAACAAAAAATACAACTTATAAATGATATGTTCTGTGACTGAATTTATATTAATGAGAGGATCATCTAACTTGAAGGGAGAACCAAATTTAACCAATTGAACTGAGAATCAAATTTAACCAATGAGCTAAAGTTGCCTTGAGATGCTATATAAAGTATAATCACTGTAAACCAAATCCTTACCACGGGCTCATTTGGATTCTTTTTAATAGCTCCAGTATAGTGAGCTGTTGCTTCTTGATATTTTCTCTTGTAGAAGAGTTCATTGCTTGCAACATGCATAGCGGTGTACATTCAGATCCAAAAGCAGCAGTATTTGCGGACCAATTTGACATCATAGTTATATCATTCGCTTATTCCCGAGTAGATCGCGTCACCTCCGCCCCCAGCTCCCATCTACCTATCCCTCTGGTGGATTACCCTGCAGGAAACACCGAAAAGCTATGTCATCTCTAGCATCAGTATGAACTCATTCAAGCACAAGTATAACATAGGAATGAGCTGAAGGTTAGCACCACAGATGCACATGTCTAAACTAAAATATATATAACACTACTTATGCAAATACCATGGCACCACATAGCAATTCAGCTGACGGCTTAGTATTCTTATGTACCGAACATCTAAAAACTTTTTCCCAGATGTCTTGCAGATATGAACTTCGCAACTGAAATTTCAAAATCCTAGCTTGGTAACATGACTAAACTTCCTAAATTTGAAGCAATACCAAACAACATTACTTACAGGTTATGTCACTGCAAAATAGAGTACACTTTTTGACAGTAGTGCAGCTTGCATTTGATGAGAACCAGGGCATCTTCCTACAAAATGATCATCTTTAAACATCAAAATGATAAGTGTATCACACATGACTCCTGATCACCAAACCATTAGACAACACATAATGGCAGCCATAGTGCTGAACTTCACACTGGTAAAGCACAAGGATAGCAAGGTTTCCAGTAAAAGCTAACAGACACATAAAACCAAGAAATGTTCAGAAGCATTAGAAGTCAGCACATATGGGATTTAGTTAATCAATTACCTCCGATTTTGGAAGGAAAATCAAGGAAAGGAAGGATATGTAGCCCAGGACTTCCCAGTCGCCTTGTTCCTTTCAGCTGCTGTAGGAAAAAATCAATCAAAAGATTAAAAAAATCCACAGCGTGTCAGCCACTGAAGCCGTGTAAACTCTAGGCTGACTTGATCCCTCGATTAATTAGTTAGAAACCCATTGCATGGAGTAGTACTTATCCAATTAGGAGCAGCAACACGAAACACCCACTCAACCATGCACCAAACACCTTGGTTATCGTCCAAAGGAAATCTAAAACATGGTAGTATATCATGTCGAAGTTTATATGTAGCTATGAACCTGTTTCTGGTTCTCGAAAACTACACTCGTTGATATTAGAAGCGGCAGAACCATGTGAAAGTTGTTTTTTTGTCTCTTGAAAATTCAGGCACTCAATTCATATATATACAAGTCCATTTCAGTGTTGAAGTGGGCATGATATTTACCATACACGTCCAATTATGTATGTTGAAAATTTCTAGTACTCAACAAATATAGGACATGAAAAAAAGCATGATGTTGTCAAGAGATTTACAATTGTCGACAATACATATGATTTGTTATTTACTAAACCATTGGAACTTTTTGACATGGTAACCATTGGGAGCAGCATATGCACTTTGGAGTATTTGGCTTCAACAACGACATATAAGACTACCCATCTGTCAGTATACTCTGATGCGTAAAAGAAAGGTTTAGCTTTAGGATCAGCGATGTCTAACTGGGATAGCAAGCCTAGCATACGATCTGGCATTTTAATACTTCAGCACAAGGTTAGGAAGAATGCCCGATTTCCCCTTCAGTTCATCACACCTTACTGCAGTAGTAGCTTGTTATTAATTGAGCTTGTTAGTGAAGGAAATATGCCCTAGAGGCAATAAAAATGTTATTATTTTATTTCCTTATATCATGATAAATGTTTATTATTCATGCTAGAATTGTATTATCCGGAAACATAATACTTGTGTGAATACATAGACAAACTAAACGTCACTGGTATGCCTCTACTTGACTAGCTCATTAATCAAAGATGGTTATGTTTCCTAACCATAGACATGTGTTGTCATTTGATTAACGGGATCACATTATTAGGAGAATGATGTGATTGACATGACCCATTCCATTAGCTTAGCACCCGATCATTTAGTATGTTGCTATTGCTTTCTTCATGACTTATACATGTTCCTATGACTATGAGATTATGCAACTCCCGTTTGCCGGAGGAACACTTTGTGTGCTACCAAACGTCACAACGTAACTGGGTGATTATAAAGGAGCTCTACAGGTGTCTCCAAAGGTAAATGTTGGGTTGGCGTATTTCGAGATTAGGATTTGTCACTCCAATTGTCGGAGAGGTATCTCTGGGCCCTCTCGGTAATGCACATCACATAAGCCTTGCAAGCATTGCAAACTAATGAGTTAGTTGCGAGATGATGTATTACAAAATGAGTAAAGAGACTTGCCGGTAACGAGATTGAACTAGGTATTGAGATACCGACGATCGAATCTCGGGCAAGTAACATACCGATGACAAAGGGAACAACGTATGTTGTTATGCGGTCTGACCAATAAAGATCTTCGTAGAATATGTAGGAGCCAATATGAGCATCCAGGTTCCGCTATTGGTTATTGACCGGAGACATGTCTCGGTCATGTCTACATTGTTCTCGAACCCGTAGGGTCCGCACGCTTAAGGTTTCGATGATAGTTATATTATGAGTTTATGAGTTTTGATGTATCGAAGTTAGTTCGGAGTCCCGGATGTGATCACGGACATAACGAGGAGTCTCAAAATGGTCGAGACATAAAGATTGATATATTGGACGGCTATATTCGGACACCAGAAGTGTTCCGGGTGATTTCGGAGAAAACCGGAGTACCGGAGGGTTACCGGAACCCCCCCCCCC
>NC_041388.1:416908187-416925088 GCF_002162155.2 Triticum dicoccoides | reverse complement strand
TTCCCACTTCCTTCCCCCTCCTAGTAGGAGTCCTACTCCTACTAGGAGGAGTACTCCTCCTTGGCGCGCCTATAGGGCTGGCCGGCCTCCTCCCCTTGCTCCTTTATATACGGGGGCAGGGGGCACCCCTAGACACACAAGTTGATCCACGTGATCGTTTTCTTAGCCGTGTGCGGTGCCCCCTTCCACCATAATCCTCAATAATATTGTAGAGGTGCTTAGGCGAAGCCCTGCGACGGTAGAACATCAAGATCATCACCATGCCGTCATGCTGACGAAACTCTTCCCCGACACTTTGCTGGATCGGAGTCCGGGGATCGTCATCGAGCTGAACATGTGCTAAAACTCGGAGGTAACGTAGTTTCGGTGCTTGATTGGTCGGGCCGTGAAGACGTACGACTACATCAACCGTGTTGTCATAACGCTTCCGCTGTCAGTCTACAAGGGTACGTAGATCACACTCTCCCCTCTCGTTGCTATGCATCACCATGATCTTGCGTGTACGTAGGAATTTTTTTGAAATTACTACGTTACCCAACAGTGGCATCTGGGCCAGGTTTTATGTGTTGATGTTATATGCATGAGTAGAACACAAGTGAGTTGTGGGCGATATAAGTCATACTGCTTACCAGCATGTCATACTTTGGTTCGGCGGTATTGTTGGACGAAGCGGCCCGGACCGACATTACGCGTACGCTTACGCGAGACCAGTTCTCCCGACGTGCTTTGCACAAAGGTGGCTAGCGGGTGTCAGTTTCTCCAACTTTAGTTGAACCGAGTGTGGCTACGCCCGATCCTTGCGAAGGTTAAAACAGCACCAACTTGACAAACTATCGTTGTGGTTTTGATGCGTAGGTAAGATTGGTTCTTGCTTAAGCCCGTAGCAGCCACGTAAAACTTGCAACAACAAAGTAGAGGACGTCTAACTTGTTTTTGCAGGGCATGTTGTGATGTGATATGGTCAAGACATGATGCTAAATTTTATTGTATGAGATGATCATGTTTTGTAACCAAGTTATCAGCAACTGGCAGGAGCCATATGGTTGTCGCTTTATTGTATGCAATGCAATTGCATTGTAATGCTTTACTTTATCACTAAGCGGTAGCGATAGTCGTGGAAGCATAAGATTGGCGAGACGACAACGATGCTACGATGGTGATCAAGGTGTCACGCCGGTGACCATGTGAAAGTGCAACTATCCCTAGGTGGTTTTGGTAATTCATAACAACATATAGCTCATTGAGCTAATGCTATTCCAAGATAATTATTTCAGGAAAGCTCAATGATTGGCATGGCATGGATGTGAAAGTGGAACCCTCAAAATGCTAAGGACAAAGGATTGGCTCAAGCTCAAAAGCTCAAGACTCTTCATTTTATATTTTAGTGATCCAAGATCACATTGAGTCTTTAGGAAAAGCCAATACTATTAAGGAGGGATGAGGTGTTGCTTAATGAGCCTCTTGCTTCATGTGCTTAGTGATATGCTCCAAAACCCTCAACTACTTTCCCATATCCACATATGACCTAAACCCTAAGCCAAACTCGGTCCTACCGATTCTTCCTATCCGGCGCCACCGAGTTTCACTTGTCATTAGCCACTGCCAAACCCTAGCAATTCGGTTCTACCGATAAGGATCTCGGTCTCACCGAGATGGGGTTGCAAACTCTCTGTTTCCCTTTCATAACTTTTCGGTCTTACCGAAAGAGCAAATCGGTCCCACCGAGATTGCAATGTAAACTCAGTGTTTCCCCTTTGTAACTTTTCGGTCTCACCGAGTTCCACTCGGTCTCACCGAAAGAGCAAATCGGTCCCACCGAGTTTGCCTGACCAACTCTCTGGTTAGCTAATTACCAAATTCGGTCTCACCGAGTTTGTGTAATCGGTCTCACCGAGATTACGTTATGCCCAAACCCTAACCGAATCGGTCCTACCGAGTTGCATGTCAGTCCCACCGAAATTCCTAACGGTCACTAGGTTTACTATTTCGGTCAGACCGAGTTTTCTGATTCGGTCCCACCGAGATTGGTAAATTGTATGTAACGGTTGGATTTTGTGTGGAGGCTATATATACCCCTCCACCTCCTTCTCATTCGATGAGAGAGCCATCAGAACACACACACCATTCCAACTCATATGTTCTGAGAGAGAACCACCTACTCATGTGTTGAGATCAAGACATTCCATTCCTACCATATGAATCTTGATCTCTAGCCTTCCCAAGTTGCTTTCCACTAAAACCCTCTTTCCACCAAATCCAAATCCTATGAGAGAGAGTTGAGTGTTGGGAAGACTATCATTTGAAGCACAAGAGCAAGGAGTTCATTACCTACACACCATTTGTTACTTCTTGGAGAGTGGTGTCTCCTAGATTGGCTAGGTGTCACTTGGGAGCCTCCGACAAGATTGTGGAGTTGAACCAAGGAGTTTGTAAGGGCAAGGAGATCGCCTACTTCGTGAAGATCTACCGCTAGTGAGGCAAGTTCTGTGTGGGCGATGGCCATGGTGGGATAGACAAGGTTGCTTCTTCGTGGACCCTTTGTGGGTGGTTGCTTCTTCGTGGACCCTTCGTGGGTGGAGCCCTGTGTGGACTCGCGCAACCGTTGCCCTTGGGTGGAGCCCTGTGTGGACTTGCGCAACCGTTACCCTTCGTGGGTTGAAGTCTCCATCAACGTGGATGTAGGATAGCACCACCTATCCGAACCACGGGAAAAACATCCGTGTCTCCAATAGCGTTTGAATTCTCCAAACCCTTCCCTTTACATTCTCACAAGTTGCATGCTTTACTTTCCGCTGCCCATAAACTCTTTGCATGCTGGCTTGAGTGATGTGATGATTGCTTGACTTGTCCTAAATTAGCTAAAATCTGCCAAGAACTAAAATTGGGAAAAGGTTAAGTTTTATTTGGTCAAGTAGTCTAATCACCCCCCCTCTAGACATACTTTCGATCCTACAAGTGGTATCAGAGCCTTGGTCTCCATTTGCTTGATCTCCATAGCTTTTGGTGGTCATAGCCTTGGTTTCACAACCTAGGAGAGTATGGCGTCTAGCGAGGGAAATTATCACCGTAGAGGTCCTTACTTTGATGGTACTAATTTTGCTAGTTGGAAGCATAAAATGAAAATGCATATTCTTGGACATAACCCCACTGTTTGGGCTATTGTGTGTGTTGGTTTGCAAGGTGACTTCTTTGACGGGAGAGAACCAAACCGTGAAGCTACCGCGGATGAGTTGAAGATGTTGCAATACAATGCTCAAACTTGTGATATTCTCTTCAACGGATTGTGCCCCGAAGAATTCAACAAAATCAGCCGCCTTGAGAATGCAAAGGAAATTTGGGACACTTTGATTGATATGCACGAAGGTACCAACTCCGTCAAGGAATCCAAGTTGGATGTGCTTCAAAGCCAACTTGACAAGTTCAAGATGAAGGATGGTGAAGGTGTCGCTGAAATGTACTCTAGGCTTGCTCTCATCACAAATGAGATTGCCGGCTTAGGAAGTGAAGAGATGACCGATAGATTCATCATCAAGAAGATCTAAGAGCCTTGGATGGAAAATATGATACCGTGTGCACATTGATCCAAATGATGCCCAATTACAAAGATCTCAAGCCAACGGAGGTGATTGGAAGAATTGTTGCTCATGAGATGCCACTTAAGGATAAAGAGGAACTTCACAACAAATCAAGTGGTGCCTATAAAGCCTCATGTGAAGCCCCTACATCATCAAGTGAGAAACGAGACTTCAATGAAGAATTGAGCTTAATGGTGAAGAATTTCAACAAGTTCTACAAGAGTAGAAGCAAAGATAGAAGCTTCAAGTCAAGGTCCTACAATGACAAAAGATCTTCTAGTAGAGAGCGAAACTGTTACAATTGTGGAAGACCCGGACACTATTCCAATGAGTGTACGGCTCCCTACAAGAGAAGAGAAGATTCTCCAAAAAGAAGAAGCAAAGGATCACCACCAAGAGAGAGAAGGAGTAAAGATGATCGTTATGAATGAAGATACTCACGGAGAAGCAAGGATTTGGAAAGGAAGGAAAAATCATCAAGGAGCTACACAAGACGAAGACATCAAGCTCATGTTGGTGAATGGGTATCCGGCTCTGACTCCGACAGCCACTCCGAGAGAAGTTATCACTCCGACTCCGAAGATACTCAAGATGAAGGTGTTGCCGGTCTAGCACTTGTGTCAACCAACTCCTACGACATATTTGACTCACCAAATGAAGGAATTGGAAGATGCTTCATGGCCAAAGGTCCTAAGGTAACACACCCCGAGTATGTTGATTTCAATAGTGATGAAGATGACTTGTTAGGTGATGATTTGCGTGGTGACAACTCTAGTGATGAATACTATGATGAAAGACCAATTAATCATGCTAAAACGAGTGACAATGATAAGGAGAAGATTGAGGCTCTAACTAAAGAACTAAAAACTCTTAAGTTAGCTCATGACACTATCTTCGAAGATCATCGAGAACTTTTAAGAGCTCATGAGAAACTACGCTTTGAAAAGCTCAATCTTGAGCAAGAGCATGAGTTCTTAAAGGCAATCAATGATGATCTCCGCAAGAAAAGTTCTTCTTACATTGCCAAGCGTTTACTCTTATCCACTTACATGCCTCAAGTCAAGTCTAACAAGAAAGATTCTTCCTCTAGTAGTAACAATGATCATGCTAAATCCAATATTGTTGCTTCTAGTAGTTCTCTTGATTCCACTAATGATTCTCTTAGCCAAGTTACACTTGAGCAAGAAAATAGCTTATTGAAGGGAATTATAGAGAAAGGAGTGTACAAAAGCCTTGCCGGGAGTAAGCAATTCGAGGAAATTGTGCGCAAGCAAGGAATGCACCGGAAGAATCAAGGTGTTGGTTTTGAACGAAAGTTCAATGCCAATGGAGTTGAATGGGAAGAAGATCAATACCCCAAGACAAAGTTTGTACCTCAACAAGATAAGTATACTTCTTTCAAGGGGACACAAGCTCAAGATGATCTTCCACCACAAGACTACGAGCAAAAAGGCAAGGACAAGCTTCAAGAGGAAATTGATGCATTTGAAGAAGCTCCTAAGACCTTAGTCAAGTGGATTCCCAAGACTACTTCAAGTTCCACTTCATCAAGTACGACTACAACTCCAAGGATTCCCATCAAGATGATGTGGATCCAAAATAAGAAGAACTAGAGAGTTCTTGAGGGTGACTCCGCCAACATACTTCACTCTTATCATTTTGGCAAGAACAAGTGCAATCAACTTCCATATCTTGCACTAGTTCAAGGAGTCACAAACCCTCTTGTCGGTAAGACAAGGGACAAGGTAACCTAAAAGTTTTCATGGACATCATCTTTTGTGTGCATCACTCTGTGTCTATGGATATCCTTGTTTGTTCCTTGTGGGACTAACCCATGTAGGTACTGAAAGTGCAATTCACTCAAATGGATAGCTCCAAGAGATCTACATCAACATTGAGCATCCACATCTTCAATATCTACATGAAGTCATCATCGACAAAACCCAAGGTTAGTTCATCCCTCTTAGGGGGGATATCACATCTAGGGGGAGCTTTACTCTAAGACTTGAGCTAAAGCAACTCTAAAGATGTGAACACAACAATGCTTTATGTAAAAGTGGTAACCCCACTTGAGCTTAAACGATGAGTATGACCTATGATCAAGTGTTCTCACTTGACTCCTAAGTCAATGTACTCATATATAGATGACCTAGTCATCGCAAATTGCTTGATAAATGCTAGAATTGGTTGTGCATGCCTTGCCACATATTTCATTTGCCATCTTATTGTGTGAGCATGCTGATTGCATATTTTACTCATTCGAGGACATCCACTTGTTGTTTTGATTGCTTGGTTTTATCCTCTTTTTCCAAGTGGATGGACAAGAATGCCTAAGAACATCCTCTAGCTATCTATGCTTTTCTCATCTCAAACTCTATTCATGCTGCATCACAAAGTTTGATCAAGTCAGATTCGAACCACTCTGTGTGAGGAGCGCTCGGAGTCCCTGATTCGTCATAGACTTAAACTTCCAAAACCTCTTTATGATTCTCGGTCTGACCGATACTCCACTTTTGGTCCTACCAAGATCATTAAGTTGATCTAGGTTTTCGATCTCGGTGCAACCGATTTGAACCTTTCGGTCACACCGAGTTTCAGTAACTGCATGCAGTTATGAATCTCGGTGCCACCGAGTTGTTCCACTCGGTCACACCGACAAGGTCGGGCTATATATAGTCACGGGCAAAATTTGGAAATTTCTCTGAACCCCTTCGCCCGCGCGATAGCCTGCTCTGCCCTCGAGGTCTCCGGATCGTCTTCTCGCCGCCAGCAGCCTCCAGTCGCTGGTCTCCGTCGCCGTCAACGGGAATTCTGCCCTGCCGTTGCCACCGTAGCAAGTCCCCGCCGAACTAGGGTATGGACTTGATCTTTGTGCTATTCCTCAATCTGATTCCTAGCACATTGTGATCATATTGTTTCTAGCCACGTTTGATAAACTTCTATCTAGTAAAAACGCTCATAGATTAGGTTTGATTCGAAAATTCTAGGTTTAGGTTTCCGCCGAAACTATCTCGGACCCACTGAGTTGAAAAACTCGGTCCCACCGATTTGGCTTATGCCATTGCACAAGTGAGACTCGGTCTGACCGAGAATTACTTATCGGTGTGACTGATTTTTGAACTCAGTGAAACCCTAGCAGTCTCGGTGCCACCGAACTGTGACTCGGTCCTACCGAGTTCACTAGTTTAGGTTCGAAAACTGCTTCGGTATCACCAAGTTTGAAAATCGGTAGATCCGAGATGATTTCAGTGGGAAACTAAAACTAAGTTTTTGGATCATTCTTTTTGCAAAAATCTCTGCATTTTGTGATGCTCATCCACTCTATCTCCTCTATAATCTATTCACAGGGTCAGCAGTCAGTTTGCAGCATGTCAGACCAGAGTGATAGCCAGAATCTGTCAGAGCAGCAAGTGGTGATGAGTGAGGGCACTAGTCCCTCCAGTTCATCTGATGAAGGCAGCAGGAGCACTCCTAGCAATTTGCCAAAGGCTGCCACGAGACAAAGGAAGAAGAAAACTTCAGACTCTGAAGATGAGGACTATGTGGCAGAGGAAGAGGCCACTTCCAAGAGAATTGAACCAGCTCAAGGCACTAAGCCAGGTCTGAAAATCAAAAGGCCAGCAGGCAGGCAGCCCATGTCAAAGGCTAGAGCCTCAACTGAGAAGCCCACTTCCCAAGAGCCAGCTGCAGCTGAGGGCAAGAAAAGGAAGGAGAGGGTGAAGAAGACTGTGGCTAGAGTGCTTGGCAAAGCTTCCATCATGGAAGAGGAAGAGGAAGAAGAGGCAGCTGCACCAGCGCCCAAGGCACCCAAGCTAATGGGAGATGCCATAAGGTTAGGGGGAGCTACATCCAAGCCCAAGGAAGCACCTAAGGCTGCATCTAAGCCTAAGAGTGCACCAAAGAGAAACACAAGAAGCATCCCAGCCACTGAGAAGAACAAGGCCCCAGTGCCTGAAGCTGCAGAGGAAGAGGAAGAGAATGTCCTTCGGAAGCTCAAGCCCAAGATCCCAGACCACAACGATGCTCATCCTGTGGCTGAGGATATGAAGCTCAGGAGAGACTCAGGGCTCAGGAAGTGGAGAGAAGCAGATCCATATGCTTCTAGGAGAAGGACTGCAGTGGACTACAGGTTTCATACCAAGGAGCAGCAGGATTTCTATGAGACAGTGCTACTTGACAAGAAGCCAATTGTATGTGACATGAGATGGGCTGACTGGACCTATATCAAGGACAATGAAGAGTACTACCCTGGAGTATTTGACAGCTTTAGTGCGTGTGGAGTTGCAGACTTTGTTGGGCAGAAGCTCACAAAGTGGAACGAGGAGCTAATCATGCAATTCTACTCCACATCACACTTTTATCCGGATGGCAGGATCACATGGATGTCAGAGGGTACAAGGTACCACTCTACTGTTGAGGAATGGGCGAAGCTGATCAATGCCCCAGAGGAGCAAGCAGATGACTTGGACATTTATGCCAAGAAAAAGATGGACCACAACTCCATGTCCAACATGTACAAGGAGATTCCGAATGAAGCACTTGACACGTTCAAGTTTGGCTCAGTGCATTATCTGCTATCAGGATTGCCTACGATCAACCGGATCCTTAGGCACACCCTTCTGCCCAAGTCTGGAGATCACAAGATGATCAGAGGTCACGCGATCAATTTGCTTCATGTCTTTGACGTGCCTCAAAAATTCAAAGTCATGAGCCTCATAGTGGAAACAATCAAAAGGACTGCGGCAGATCAGAAGAGGAGCTGTGGATATGCCCCTCAGATTCAGGATCTCATCAACTCCAAGATGGGCACGGGCGTATATTTGTTGGATAAGGAACACCTGCCCATCCGTCCAGATTTCGAAGATAATCAAGTTGTTATGACTGAGAATGAACCATCATCTGCCCATGCACAAGCTCAGAAGGAGAAGGCGAAGAAGGAGAAAGCTGCCAGGATGCCTACTCAAGCAGAGGCATCTGATTACTTCCTGAAAACCAAACAAGAGCAGCTTGGTTACCTGATTGCGTCCACCCTGCGGATTGAGCAGAGTATAGCCACCCCGACTCAGAACCAGGCGAGTTTAGAGAGGATCATGGAACAGAGGTTCTATGACTTGGACATCAAGGTGACAGAGATACAGACTGCCATGGAGTAGCTCCAGGAGGACATGAATGAGAGGAGAGGCAGGACCACGACTGATGCTTTTGCGAGGGTGCCACGAGGTCCGAGGTCGTCTGCACTGCCAGTTGCTGACACCAGAGCTACAATGTCTGCACCAGCCACAGCCTCAGTTCCACCAGCTCCAGCATCCACTTCAGCCTCGACTCCGACCACGTCTACCGAAGGCTTCGTCCTTGGAGTGCTCCGGACTCCACCACCACCTGAAGATCAAGCCTGAGCGTCGATCTAGTGCTATGCATTTTCTAGGAACTTTTTGGTAACTTGTTGCCAAAGGGGGAGAAGATGTATAGATCATAGGCTTCGAGAGAGAGAGTGTTGTTTTTCTCTCTTGCTTTATTTGGTGGTTTTTCGAACTTGTTTGCTTTTGAGTGCTTGAGATACTATGCTTGTGAGACATTGATGATCATGTGTTTGATCATAAGCTACACTTAATGCTTGCTTATTGCTATTATCCTATCTATCTTGTGTGATCATTCATTATTCTTGGTGATGAGTGCATGTATTTCATTCTTATCATTTTGAGCGCACCACCAAGATGTATGTGACATGGAAGAGTAACCCATGACTCTAACTCTTTGTGCATTTGCAGTCCAAAGCAAATTTTAAATATGCACAAATTTAGGGGGAGCTCTTACTTATCACATACTTCTCAAAGCGACGATATATTTCATGCTTATTATCATTTGTCGAAGCTTTGATCTATATGTTGTCATCAATTACCAAAAGGGGGGAGATTGAAAGTGCAACTATCCCTAGGTGGTTTTGGTAATTCATAACAACATATAGCTCATTGAGCTAATGCTATTCCAAGATAATTATTTCAGGAAATCTCAATGATTGGCATGGCATGGATGTGAAAGTGGAACCCTCAAAATGCTAAGGACAAAGGATTGGCTCAAGCTCAAAAGCTCAAGACTCTTCATTTTATATTTTAGTGATCCAAGATCACATTGAGTCTTTAGGAAAAGCCAATACTATTAAGGAGGGATGAGGTGTTGCTTAATGAGCATCTTGCTTCATGTGCTTAGTGATATGCTCCAAAACCCTCAACTACTTTCCCATATCCACATATGACCTAAACCCTGAGCCAAACTCGGTCCTACCGATTCTTCCTATCCGGCGCCACCGAGTTTCACTTGTCATTAGCCACTGCCAAACCCTAGCAATTCGGTTCTACCGATAAGGATCTCGGTCTCACCGAGATGGGGTTGCAAACTCTCTGTTTCCCTTTCGTAACTTTTCGGTCTTACCGAAAGAGCGAATCGGTCCCACCGAGATTGCAATGTAAACTCAGTGTTTCCCCTTTATAACTTTTCGGTCTCACCGAGTTCCACTCGGTCTCACCGAAAGAGCAAATTGGTCCCACCGAGTTTGCCTGACCAACTCTCTGGTTAGCTAATTACCAAATTCGGTCTCACCGAGTTTGTGTAATCGGTCTCACTGAGATTACGTCATGCCTAAACCCTAACCGAATCGGTCCTACCGAGTTGCATGTCAGTCCAACCGAAATTCCTAACGGTTACTAGGTTTACTATTTCGGTCAGACCAAGTTTTCTGATTCGGTCCCACCGAGATTGGTAAATTGTATGTAACGGTTGGATTTTGTGTGGAGGCTATATATACCCCTCCACCTCCTTCTCATTCGATGAGAGAGCCATCAGAACACACACACCATTCCAACTCATATGTTCTGAGAGAGAACCACCTACTCATGTGTTGAGATCAAGACATTCCATTCCTACCATATGAATCTTGATCTCTAGCCTTCCCAAGTTGCTTTCCACTAAAACCCTCTTTCCACCAAATCCAAATCCTATGAGAGAGAGTTGAGTGTTGGGGAGACTATCATTTGAAGCATAAGAGCAAGGAGTTCATTACCTACACACCATTTTTTACTTCTTGGAGAGTGGTGTCTCCTAGATTGGCTAGGTGTCACTTGGGAGCCTCCGACAAGATTGTGGAGTTGAACCAAGGAGTTTGTAAGGGCAAGGAGATCGCCTACTTCATGAAGATCTACCGCTAGTGAGGCAAGTCCTGTGTGGGCGATGGCCATGGTGGGATAGACAAGGTTGCTTCTTCGTGGACCCTTTGTGGGTGGTTGCTTCTTCGTGGACCCTTCATGGGTGGAGCCCTGTGTGGACTCGCGCAACCGTTGCCCTTGGGTGGAGCCCTGTGTGGACTCGCGCAACCATTACCCTTCGTGGGTTGAAGTCTCCATCAACGTGGATGTAGGATAGCAACACCTATCCGAACCATGGGAAAAACATCCGTGTCTCCAATAGCGTTTGAATTCTCCAAACCCTTCCCTTTACATTCTCGCAAGTTGCATGCTTTACTTTCCGCTGCCCATAAACTCTTTGCATGCTGGCTTGAGTGATGTGATGATTGCTTGACTTGTCCTAAATTAGCTAAAATCTGCCAAGAACTAAAATTGGGAAAAGGTTAAGTTTTATTTGGTCAAGTAGTCTAATCACCCCCCCTCTAGACATACTTTCGATCCTACACCATGGTGATCACGACGGTGCTTCGAAGATGAAGATCAGAAGCACAAGATGATGATGGCCATATCATATCACTTATATTGATTGCATGTGATGTTTATCTTTTATGCATCTTATCTTGATTTGATTGACGGTAGCATTTTAAGATGATCTCTCACTAATTATCAAGAAGTGTTCTCCCTGAGTATGCACCATTGCGAAAGTTCTTCGTGCTGAGACACCACGTGATGATCGGGTGTGATAGGCTCTACGTTCAAATACAACGGGTGCAAAACAGTTGCACACGCGGAATACTCAGGTTATACTTGACGAGCCAAGCATATACAGTTATGGCCTCGGAACACGGAGACCGAAAGGTCGAGCATGAATCATATAGTAGATATGATGAACATAGTGATGTTCACCAATGAAACTACTCCATCTCACGTGATGATCGGACATGGTTTAGTTGATTTGGATCACGTAATCACTTAGAGGATTAGAGGGATGTCTATCTAAGTGGGAGTTCTTTAGTAATATGAAACCTAAATTTATCATGAACTTAGTACCTGATAGTATCTTGCTTGTTTATGTTTGATTGTAGATAGATGGCCCGTGCTGTTGTTTCGTTGAATTTTAATGCGTTCCTTGAGAAAGCAAAGTTGAAAGATGATGGTAGCAATTACACGGACTGGGTCCGTAACTTGAGGATTATTCTCATTGATGCACAGAAGAATTACGTCGTGGAAGCATAGCTGAGTGCAAGGCCTGCTGCTGGAGCAACACCAGATGTTATGAACGTCTGGCAGAGCAAAGCTGATGACTACTCGATAGTTCAGTGTGCCATGCTTTACGGCTTAGAATCGGGACTTCAACGACGTTTTGAACGTCATGGAGCATATCAGATGTTCCAGGAGTTGAAGATAATATTTCAAGCAAATTCCCGGATTGAGAGATATGAAGTCTCCAATAAGTTCTATAGCTGCAAGATGGAGGAGAACAGTTCTGTCAGTGAGCATATACTCAAAATGTCTGGGTAGAATAATCACTTGATTCAATTAGGAGTTAATCTTCCAGATGATTGCGTCATTGACAGAATTCTCCAATCACTGCCACCAAGCTACAAGAGCTTCGTGATGAACTATAATATGCAAGGGATGAATAAGACTATTCCCGAGCTCTTCGCAATGCTGAAAGCAGCGGAGGTAGAAATCAAGAAGGAGCATCAAGTGTTGATGGTCAATAAGACCACTAGTTTCAAGAAAAAGGGCAAAGGAAAGAAGAAGGGGAACTTCAAAAAGAACAGCAAGCAAGATGCTACTCAAGAGAAGAAACCCAAACCTGGACCTAAGCCTGAAACTGAGTGCTTCTACTGCAAGCAGACTGGTCACTAGAAGCGGAACTGCCCCAAGTATTTGGCGGATAAGAAGGATGGCAAGGTGAACAAAGGTATATGTGATATACATGTTATTGATGTGTACCTTACTAATGCTCGCAGTAGCACCTGGGTATTTGATACTGGTTCTGTTGCTAACATTTGCAACTCGAAACAGGGACTACGGATTAAGCGAAGATTGGCTAAGAACGAGGTGACGATGCGCGTGGGAAATGGTTCCAAAGTTGATGTGATCGCGGTCGGCACGCTACCTCTACATTTACCTTCGGGATTAGTATTAGACCTAAATAATTGTTATTTGGTGCCAGCGTTAAGCATGAACATTATATTTGGATCTTGTTTGATGCAAGACGGTTATTCATTTAAATCAGAGAATAATGGTTGTTTTATTTATATGAGTAATATCTTTTATGGTCATGCACCCTTAAAGAGTGGTCTATTCTTATTAAATCTCGATAGTAGTGACACACATATTCATAATGTTGAAGCCAAAAGATGCAGAGTTGATAATGATAGTGCAACTTATTTGTGGCACTGCCATTTGGGTCATATCGGTGTAAAGCGCATGAAGAAACTCCATGCCGATGGACTTTTGGAACCACTTGATTATGAATCACTTGGTACTTGCGAACCGTGCCTTATGGGTAAGATGACAAAAACACCGTTCTCCGGTACTATGGAGAGAGCAACATATTTGTTGGAAATCATACATACAGATGTATGTGGTCCGATGAATGTTGAGGCTCGTGGCAGATATCGTCATTTTCTCACCTTCACAGATGACTTAAGCAGATATGGGTATATCTACTTAATGAAACATAAGTCTGAAACGTTTGAAAAGTTCAAAGAATTTCAGAGTGAAGTTGAAAATCATCGTAACAAGAAAATAAAATTCCTACGATCTGATCGTGGAGGAGAATATTTGAGTCACGAGTTTGGTGTACATTTGAAACAATGCAGAATAGTTTCGCAACTCACGCCACCCGGAACACCACAGCGTAATGGTGTGTCCGAATGTCGTAATCGTACTTTACTAGACATGGTGCGATCTATGATGTCTCTTACTGATTTACCGCTATCGTTTTGGGGATATGCTCTAGAGACGGTCGCATTCACGTTAAATAGGGCACCATCAAAATCCGTTGAGACGACGCCTTATGAACTGTGGTTTAGCAAGAAACCAAAGTTGTCGTTTCTGAAAGTTTGGGGTTGCGATGCTTATGTGAAAAAGCTTCAACCTGATAAGCTCGAACCCAAATCGAAGAAATGTGTCTTCATAGGATATCCAAAGGAAACTATTGGATACACCTTCTATCACAGATCCGAAGGCAAGACTTCTGTTGCTAACTTCGGAAAATTTCTAGAGAAGGAGTTTCTCTCGAAAGAAGTGAGTGGGAGGAAAGCAGAACTTGACGAGGTAACTGTACCTGCTCCCTTATTGGAAAGTAGTACATCACAGAAACCAGTTTCTGTGACACCTACACCAATTAGTGAGGAAGCAAATGATGATGATCATGAAACTTCAGAACAAGATACTACTGAACCTCGTAGATCAACCAGAGTAAGATCCGCACCAGAGTGGTACAGTAATCCTGTTCTGGAAGTCATGCTACTAGATCATGATGAACCTATGAACTATGAGGAAGCAATGGTGAGCCCAGATTCCGCAAAATGGCTTGAAGCCATGAAATCTGAGATGGGATCCATGTATGAGAACAAAGTATGGACTTTGGTTGACTTGCCCAATGATCGGCAAGCAATTGAGAATAAACAAGAAGAAGACTGACGCTGACGGTAATATTACTGTCTACAAAGCTCGACTTGTCGCAAAAGGTTTTCGACAAGTTCAAGGGATTGACTACGATGAGACCTTCTCACCCGTAGCGATGCTTAAGTCTGTCTGAATCATGTTAGCAATTGCCGCATTTTATAATTATGAAATTTGGCAGATGGATGTCAAAACTGCATTCCTGAATGGATTTCTGGAAGAAGAGTTGTATATGATGCAACCAGAAGGTTTTGTCGATTCAAAGGGAGCTAACAAAGTATGCAAGCTCCAACGATCCATTTATGGGCTGGTGCAAGCTTCTCGGAGTTGGAATAAACAATTTGATAGTGTGATCAAAGCATTTGGTTTTTTACAGACTTTTGGAGAAGTCTGTATTTCCAAGAAAGTGAGTGGGAGCTCTGTAGCATTTCTGATATTATATGTAGATGACATATTACTAATCGGAAATGATATAGAATTTCTGAATAGCATAAAGGGATACTTGAACAAGAGTTTTTCAATGAAAGACCTCGGTGAAGCTGCTTACATATTGGGCATTAAGATCTATAGAGATAGATCAAGACGCTTAATTGGACTTTCACAAAGCACATACCTTGACAAAATTTTGAAGAAGTTCAAAATGGATCAAGCAAAGAAAGGATTCTTGCCTATGTTACAAGGTGTAAAATTGAGTAAGACTCAATGCCCGACCAATGTAGAAGATAGAGAGAAAATGAAAGATGTTCCCTATGCTTCAGCCATAGGCTCTATCATGTATGCAATGCTATGTACCAGACCTGATGTGTGTCTTGCTATAAGTCTAGCAGGGAGGTACCAAAGTAATCCAGGAGTGGATCACTGGACAGCGGTCAAGAACATCCTAAAATACCTGAAAAGGACTAAGGATATGTTTCTGATATATGGAGGTGACAAAGAGCTCATAGTAAATGGTTACGTTGATGCAAGCTTTGACACTGATCCGGACGATTCTAAATCACAAACCGGATACGTGTTTACATTAAACGGTGGAGCTGTCAGTTGGTGCAGTTCTAAATAAAGCGTTGTGGCGGGATCTACATGTGAAGCGGAGTACATAGCTGCTTCGGAAGCAGCAAACGAAGGAGTCTGGATGAAGGAGTTCATATCCGATCTAGGTGTCATACCTAGTGCATCGAGTCCAATGAAAATCTTTTGTTACAATACTGGTGCAATTGCCCTGGCAAAGGAATCCAGATGTCACAAGAGAACCAAGCACATCAAGAGATGCTTCAATTCCATCCGGGATCTAGTCCAGTGGGAGACATAGAGATTTGAAAGATACATACGGATCTGAATGTTGCAGACCCGTTGACTAAGCCTCTTCCACGAGCAAAACATGATCAGCACCAAAGCTCCATGGGTGTTAGAATCATTACTATGTAATCTAGATTATTGACTCTAGTGCAAGTGGGAGACTGAAGGAAATATGCCCTAGAGGCAATAAAAATGTTATTATTTTATTTCCTTATATCATGATAAATGTTTATTATTCATGCTAGAATTGTATTATCCGGAAACATAATACTTGTGTGAATACATAGACAAACTAAACGTCACTAGTATGCCTCTACTTGACTAGCTCATTAATCAAAGATGGTTATGTTTCCTAACCATAGACATGTGTTGTCATTTGATTAACGGGATCACATTATTAGGAGAATGATGTGATTGACATGACCCATTCCATTAGCTTAGCACCCGATCGTTTAGTATGTTGCTATTGCTTTCTTCATGACTTATACATGTTCCTATGACTATGAGATTATGCAACTCCCGTTTGCCAGAGGAACACTTTGTGTGCTACCAAACGTCACAACATAACTGGGTGATTATAAAGGAGCTCTACAGGTGTCTCCAAAGGTAAATGTTGGGTTGGCGTATTTCGAGATTAGGATTTGTCACTCTGATTGTTGGAGAGGTATCTCTGGGCCCTCTCGGTAATGCACATCACATAAGCCTTGCAAGCATTGCAGACTAATGAGTTAGTTGCGAGATGATGTATTACGAAACGAGTAAAGAGACTTGCCGGTAACGAGATTGAACTAGGTATTGAGATACCGATGATCGAATCTCGGGCAAGTAACATACCGATGACAAAGGGAACAACGTATGTTGTTATGCGGTCTGACCGATAAAGATCTTCGTAGAATATGTAGGAGCCAATATGAGCATCTAGGTTCCGCTATTGGTTATTAACCGGAGACATGTCTCGGTCATGTCTACATTGTTCTCGAACCCGTAGGGTCCGCACGCTTAAGGTTTCGATGATAGTTATATTATGAGTTTATGAGTTTTGATGTACCGAAGTTAGTTTGGAGTCCCGGATGTGATCACGGACATAACAAGGAGTCTCGAAATGGTAGAGAAATAAAGATTAATATATTGCACGGCTATATTCGGACACCGGAAGTGTTCCGGGTGATTTCGGAGAAAACCGGAGTACCGGAGGGTTACCGGAACCCCC
>NC_041388.1:416896145-416907968 GCF_002162155.2 Triticum dicoccoides | reverse complement strand
ACTCCTACTAGGAGGAGGACTCCTCCTTGGCGCGCCTATAGGGCCGGCCGGCCTCCTCCCCTTGCTCCTTTATATACGGGGGCAGGGGGCACCCCTAGACACACAAGTTGATCCACGTGATCGTTTTCTTAGCCGTGTGCGGTGCCCCCTTCCACCATAATCCTCGATAATATTATAGCGGTGCTTAGGCGAAGCCCTGCGATGGTAGAATATCAAGATCATCACCACGCCGTCGTGCTGACGGAACTCTTCCCCAACACTTTGCTGGATCAGAGTCCGGGGATCGTCATCGAGCTGAACGTGTGCTAAAACTCGAAGGTGCCGTAGTTTCGGTGCTTGATCGGTCGGGCCGTGAATACGTACGACTACATCAACCGCGTTGTCATAACGCTTCCGCTGTCGGTCTACAAGGGTACTGTTGGAAATATGCCCTAGAGGCAATAATATAAGTATTATTATATTTCATTGTTCATGATAATTGTCTTTTATTCATGCTATAAATGTATTATCCGGAAATCGTAATACACGTGTGAATACATAGACCTCAATATGTCCCTAGTGAGCCTCTAGTTGACTAGCTCGTTGTGATCAACAGATAGTCATGATTTCCTGGCTATGGACATTGGATGTCGTTGATAACGGGATCACATCATTAGGAGAATGATGTGATGGACAAGACCCAATCCTAAGCATAGCACAAAGGTCGTTTAGTTCGTTTGCTAGAGCTTTGCCAATGTCAAGTATCTCTTCCTTAGACCATGAGATTGTGTAACTCCCGGATACCGTAGGAGTGCCTTGGGTGTATCAAACGTCACAACGTAACTGGGTGACTATAAAGGTGCATTACAGGTATCTCCGAAAGTAGCTGTTGGGTTGACACGGACCGAGACTGGGATTTGTCACTCCGTATGACGGAGAGGTATCTCTGGGCCCACTCGGTAATGCATCATCATAATGAGCTCAAGGTGACCAAAGTGTTGGCCACGAGATCATGCATTACGGTACGAGTAAAGTGACTTGCCGGTAACGAGACTGAACAAGGTATTGGGATACCGACGATCGAGTCTCGGGCAAGTAACGTACCGATTGACAAAGGGAATTGTATACAGGGTTTGATCGAATCCTCGACATCGTGGTTCATCCGATGACAACATCGAGAAGCATGTGGGAGCCAACATGGGTATCCAGATCCCACTGTTGGTTATTGACCGGAGAACGTCTCGGTCATGTCTACATGTCTCCCGAACCCGTAGGGTCTACACACTTAAGGTTCGATGACGCTAGGGTTATAAAGGAAGTTTGTATGTGGTTACCGAATGTTGTTCGGAGTCCCGGATGAGATCCCGGACGTCACGAGGAGTTCCGGAATGGTCCGGAGGTAAAGATTTATATATGGGAAGTCCTATTTTGGCCACCGGAAAATGTTCCGGATTTTTCGGTATTGTACCGGGAAGGTTCTAGAAGGTTCCGGAGTGGGGCCCACCTGCATGGGGGGACCCACATGAACGTGAGTAGTGGGGGAAAGGCCCCACACCCCTGGTCAAGGCGCACCAAGACCCCCCCTTAGAAGGAATAAGATCATATCCCGAATGGATAAGATCAAGATCCCTAAAAAGGGGGGATAACAATCGGTGGGGAAGGAAATGATGGGATTTCTTTCCTCCCACCTTGGCCAACGCCCCAATGGACTTGGAGGGCAAGAAACCAGCCCCTCCACCCCTATATATAGTGGGGAGGCGCATGGGAGCTTAACACAAGCCAAGGCGCAGCCCCTCCCCTCCCCAACACCTCTCCTCCTCCGTATATGCTTGGCGAAGCCCTGTCGGAGTACTGCTGCACCAACTACACCACGCCGTCGTGCTGCCGTTGGAGCAATCTTCCTCAACCTCTCCTTCCCCCTTGCTGGATCAAGAAGGAGGAGACGTCTCCCGTCCCGTACGTGTGTTGAACGCGGAGGTGCTGTCCGTTCAGCACTTGGACATCGGTGGTCCGAATCACGTTCGAGTACGATTCCATCATCACCATCCCCTTGGCTAGCTTCCGCTCGTGATCTACAAGTGGTATGTAAATGCAAACTCTCTCCCTTGACTCGTTGCTTAGATGAACTCATAGATGGATCTTGGTGAAACCGTAGGAAAAATTTTAATTTTCTGCAACGTTCCCCAACAGTGGCATCATGAGCTAGGTCTATGTGTAGTTCTCTTTGCACGAGTAGAACGCAATTTTGTTGTGGGCGTGGATTTTGTCATCTTACTTGCCTCTACTAGTCTTTTCTTGCTTCGGCGGTATTGTGGGATGAAGCGGCCCGGACCAACCTTACACGTACGCTTACGTGAGACCGGTTCCACCGACTGACATGCACTAGTTGCATAAGGTGGCTGGCGGGTGTCTGTCTCTCCCACTTTAGTTGGAGCGGATTCGATGAAAAGGGCCCTTATGAAGGGTAAATAGAAGTTGACAAAATCACGTTGTGGTTATTCGTAGGTAAGAAAACGTTCTTGCTAGAACCCAATTGCAGCCACGTAAAAGATGCAACAACAATTAGAGGACGTCTAACTTGTTTTTGCAGCGATTGATCATGTGATGTGATATGGCCAGAAGTTGTGATGAATGATGAATTGTGATGTATGAGATCATGTTCTTTGTAATAGGATTCATGACTTGCATGTCGATGAGTATGACAACCGGCAGGAGCCATAGGAGTTGTCTTTATTTTTTGTATGACCTGCGTGTCACTGAAGAACGCCATGTAACTCACTTTACTTTATTGCTAAACGCGTTAGCCATAGAAGTAGAAGTAGTCGTTGGCGTGACAACTTCATGAAGACACGATGATGGAGATCATGATGATGGAGATCATGGTGTCAAGCCGGTGACAAGATGATCATGGAGCCCCGAAGATGAAGATCAATGGAGCTATATGATATTGGCCATATCATGTCACAACTATATAATTGCATGTGATGTTTATTATGTTTATGCATCTTGTTTACTTAGGACGACGGTAGTAAATAAGATGATCCCTTACAAAAATTTCAAGAAGTGTTCTCCCCTAACTGTGCACCGTTGCTACAGTTCGTCGCTTCTAAGCACCACGTGATGATCGGGTGTGATGGATTCTTACGTTCACATACAACGGGTGTAAGACAGTTTTACACAGCGAAAACACTTAGGGTTAACTTGACGAGCCTAGCATGTGCAGACATGGCCTCGGAACACGGAGACCGAAAGGTCGAACACGAGTCGTATGGAAGATACGATCAACATGAGAATGTTCACCGTCGATGACTAGTCCGTCTCACGTGATGATCGGACACGGCCTAGTCGACTCGGATCGTGTAACACTTAGATGACTAAAGGGATGTCTAATCTGAGTGGGAGTTCATAATTTGATTAGAACTTAATTATCATGAACTTAGTCTAAAACCTTTGCAAATATGTCTTGTAGATCAAATGGCCAACGCTCATGTCAACATGAACTTCAACGCGTTCCTAGAGAAAACCAAGCTGAAAGATGATGGCAGCAACTATACGGACTGGGTCCGGAACCTGAGGATCATCCTCATAGCTGCCAGGAAACAATATGTCCTAGAAGGACCGCTAGGTGACGCTCCCGTCCCAGAGAACCAAGACATTATGAATGCTTGGCAAACTCGCGCTGATGATTACTCCCTCGTTCAGTGCGGCATGCTTTACAACTTAGAACCGGGGCTCCAAAAGCGTTTTGAGCATCACGGAGCATATGAGATGTTCGAAGAGCTGAAACTAGTTTTCCAAGCTCATGCCCGGGTCGAGAGATATGATGTCTCCGACAAGTTCTACAGTTGTAAGATGGAGGAAAACAGTTCTGTCAGTGAGCACATCCTGAAGATGTTTGGGTTGCACAACCGTATGACCCAGCTGAACATTAACCTCCCAGATGAGGCGGTCATTGACAGAATCCTCCAGTCGCTCCCGCCAAGCTACAAGAGCTTTGTGATGAACTACAACATGCAGGGGATGGAAAAGACCATTCCTGAAGTGTTCTCGATGCTGAAGTCAGCAGAGGCTGAAATCAAGAAAGAACATCAAGTGTTGATGGTCAATAAGACCACTAAGTTCAAGAAGGGCAAGGGTAAGAAGAACTTCAAGAAGGACGGCAAGGAGGTTGCCGCGCCTGGTAAGCCAGTTACCGGGAAGAATTCAAAGAATGGACCTAAGCCTGAGACTGAGTGCTTTTATTGCAAGGGGAAGGGTCACTGGAAGCGGAACTGCCCCAAATACTTAGCAGATAAGAAGGCCGGCAAAACCAAAGGTATATTTGATATACATGTAATTGATGTGTACCTTACCAGTACTCGTAGTAACTCCTGGGTATTTGATACCGGTGCCGTTGCTCATATTTGTAACTCACAGCAGGAGCTGCGAAATAAACGGAGACTGGCGAAGGACGAGGTGACGATGCGCATCGGGAATGGTTCCAGAGTCGATGTGATCGCCGTCGGCACGCTGCCTCTACATTTACCTACGGGATTAGTTTTGAACCTTAATAATTGTTATTTAGTGCCAAGTTTGAGCATGAACATTGTATCTGGATCTTGTTTAATACGAGATGGCTACTCATTTAAGTCTGAGAATAATGGTTGTTCGATTTATATGAGAGATATGTTTTATGGTCATGCTCCGATGGTCAATGGTTTATTCTTAATGAATCTCGAGCGTAATATTACACATGTTCATAGTGTAGATGCCAAAAGATGTAAAGTTGATAACGATAGTCCCACATACTTGTGGCACTGCCGCCTTGGTCACATTGGTGTCAAGCGCATGAAGAAGCTCCATGCCGATGGACTTTTAGAGTCTCTTGATTATGAATCGTTTGACACGTGCGAACCATGCCTCATGGGCAAGATGACCAAGACTCCGTTCTCCAGAACAATGGAGCGAGCAACCAACTTATTGGAAATCATACATACCGATGTGTGCGGTCCAATGAGCGTTGAGGCTCGCGGAGGATATCGTTATGTTCTCACTCTCACTGATGACTTGAGTAGATATGGGTATGTCTACTTAATGAAACACAAGTCTTAGACCTTTCAAAAGTTCAAGGAATTTTAGAATGAGGTGGAGAATCAACGTGACCGAAAGATAAAGTGCCTATGATCAGATCGTGGAGGAGAATATTTAAGTCACGAATTTGGCACACACTTAAGGAAATGTGGAATCGTTTCACAACTCACGCCGCCTGGAACACCTCAGCGAAACGGTGTGTCCGAACGTCGTAATCGCACTCTATTGGATATGGTGCGGTCTATGATGTCTCTTACTGATTTACCGCTATCATTTTGGGGATACGCTCTAGAGACAGCTACATTCACTTTAAATAGGGCACCGTCTAAATCCGTTGAGACGACACCGTATGAATTATGGTTTGGGAAGAAACCTAAGCTGTCGTTTCTAAAAATTTGGGGATGCGATGCTTATGTCAAGAAACTTCAACCTGAAAAGCTCGAACCCAAGTCGAAAAAATGCGTCTTCATAGGATACCCTAAGGAAACTGTCGGGTATACCTTCTACTTAAGATCCAAGGGCAAAATCTTTGTTGCCAAGAACGGATGCTTTCTGGAAAAAGAGTTTCTCTCGAAAGAAGTAAGTGGGAGGAAAGTAGAACTCGATGAAGTACTACCTCTCGAACGGGAAAGTGGTGCAACTCAGGAAAATGTTCCTGTGATGCCCACACCAACTGAAGAGGAAACCAATGATGATGATCAAGGTACTTCGGATCAAGTTGCTACTGAACTTCGTAGGTCCACAAGGACACGTTCCGCACCAGAGTGGTACGGCAACCCCGTCCTGGAAATCATGTTGTTAGACAACGGTGAACCTTCGAACTATGAAGAAGCGATGGCGGGCCCAGATTCCAACAAATGGCTTGAAGCCATGAAATCCGAGATAGAATCCATGTATGAAAATAAAGTATGGACTTTGACAGACTTGCCCGATGATCGGCGAGCGATAGAAAACAAATGGATCTTTAAGAAGAAGACAGACGCGGATGGTAATGTCACCATCTATAAAGCTCGACTTGTCGCTAAGGGTTATCGACAGGTTCAAGGGATTGACTACGACGAGACATTCTCTCCCGTAGCGAAGCTAAAGTCCGTCCGAATCATGTTAGCAATTGCCGCATACTATGATTATGAGATATGGAAGATGGACGTCAAAACAGCATTCCTTAACGGGCATCTTAAGGAAGAACTGTATATGATGCAGCCGGAAGGTTTTGTCGATCCTAAGAATGCTAACAAAGTATGCAAGCTCCAGTGATCCATTTATGGGTTGGTGCAAGCATCTCGGAGTTGGAATATTCGCTTTGATGAGATGATCAAAGCGTTTGGGTTTATGCAGACTTATGGAGAAGCCTGCGTTTACAAGAAAGTGAGTGGGAGCTCTGTAGCATTTCTCATATTATATGTAGATGACATACTCTTGATGGGAAATAATATAGAATTTCTGGACAGCATTAAGGCCTACTTGAATAAGTGTTTTTCAATGAAGGACCTTGGAGAAGTTGCTTACATATTAGGCATCAAGATCTATAGAGATAGATCGAGACGCCTCATAGGTCTTTCACAAAGCACATACCTTGATAAGATTTTGAAGAGGTTCAAAATGGATCAGTCCAAGAAGGGGTTCTTGCCTATGTTACAAGGTGTGAGATTGAGCTCGGCTCAGTCACCGACCACGGCAAAAGATAAAGAAGAGATGAGTGTCATCCCCTATGCTTCAGCCATAGGATCTATTATGTATGCCATGCTGTGTACCAGACCTGATGTAAACCTTGCCGTGAGTTTGGTAGCTAGATACCAAAGTAATCCCGGCAAGGAACACTGGACAGCAGTCAAGAATATCCTGAAGTACCTGAAAAGGACAAAGGACATGTTTCTCGTTTATGGAGGAGACGAAGAGCTTGTCGTAAAGGGTTACGTCGACGCTAGCTTCGACTCAGATCCGGATGACTCTAAGTCACAAACCGGATACGTGTATATGTTGAATGGTGGAGCAGTAAGCTGGTGCAGCTGCAAGCAGAGCGTCGTGGCGGGATCTACGTGTGAAGCGGAGTACATGGCAGCCTCGAAGGCAGCGCATGAAGCGATTTGGGTGAAGGAGTTCATCACCGACCTAGGAGTCATACCCAATGCGTCGGGGCCAATCAAACTCTTTTGTGACAACACTGGAGCTATTGCCCTTGCCAAGGAGTCCAGGTTTCACAAGAATACCAGGCACATCAAGCGTCCTCCATCCGTGAAAATGTTCAAGATGGAGACATAGAAATTTGCAAAGTACATACGGATCTGAATGTCGCAGATCCGTTGACTAAACCTCTCTCGCGAGCTAAACATGATCAACACCAGAACTCTATGGGTGTTCGATTCATCACAATGTAACTAGATTGGTGACTCTAGTGCAAGTGGGAGACTGTAGGAAATATGCCCTAGAGGCAATAATAAAAGTATTATTATATTTCATTGTTCATGATAATTGTCTTTTATTCATGCTATAACTGTATTATCCGGAAATCGTAATACACGTGTGAATACATAGACCTCAATATGTCCCTAGTGAGCCTCTAGTTGACTAGCTCGTTGTGATCAACATATAGTCATGATTTCCTGGCTATGGACATTGGATGTCGTTGATAACGGGATCACATCATTAGGAGAATGATGTGATGGACAAGACCCAATCCTAAGCATAGCACAAAGGTCGTTTAGTTCGTTTGCTAGAGCTTTGCCAATGTCAAGTATCTCTTCCTTAGACCATGAGATCGTGTAACTCCCGGATACCGTAGGAGTGCCTTGGGTGTATCAAACGTCACAACGTAACTGGGTGACTATAAAGGTGCATTACAGGTATCTCCGAAAGTAGCTGTTGGGTTGACACGGATCGAGATTGGGATTTGTCACTCCGTATGACGGAGAGGTATCTCTGGGCCCACTCGGTAATGCATCATCATAATGAGCTCAAGGTGACCAAAGTGTTGGCCACGAGATCATGCATTACGGTACGAGTAAAGTGACTTGCCGGTAACGAGACTGAACAAGGTATTGGGATACCGACGATCGAGTCTCGGGCAAGTAACGTACCGATTGACAAAGGGAATTGTATACAGGGTTTGATCGAATCCTCGACATCGTGGTTCATCCGATGACAACATCGAGAAGCATGTGGGAGCCAACATGGGTATCCAGATCCCGCTGTTGGTTATTGACCGGAGAACGTCTCGGTCATGTCTACATGTCTCCCGAACCCGTAGGGTCTACACACTTAAGGTTCGATGACGCTAGGGTTATAAAGGAAGTTTGTATGTGGTTACCGAATATTGTTCGGAGTCCCGGATGAGATCCCGGACGTCACGAGGAGTTCCGGAATGGTCCGGAGGTAAAGATTTATATATGGGAAGTCCTATTTTGGCCACCGGAAAATGTTCCGGATTTTTCGGTATTGTACCGGGAAGGTTCTAGAAGGTTCCGGAGTGGGGCCCACCTGCATGGGGGGACCCACATGAACGTGAGTAGTGGGGGAAAGGCCCCACACCCCTGGTCAAGGCGCACCAAGACCCCCCCTTAGAAGGAATAAGATCATATCCCGAAGGGATAAGATCAAGATCCCTAAAAAGGGGGGATAACAATCGGTGGGGAAGGAAATGATGGGATTTCTTTCCTCCCACCTTGGCCAACGCCCCAATGGACTTGGAGGGCAAGAAACCAGCCCCTCCACCCCTATATATAGTGGGGAGGCGCATGGGAGCTTAACACAAGCCAAGGCGCAGCCCCTCCCCTCCCCAACACCTCTCCTCCTCCGTATATGCTTGGCGAAGCCCTGTCGGAGTACTGCTGCACCAACTACACCACGCCGTCGTGCTGCCGTTGGAGCAATCTTCCTCAACCTCTCCTTCCCCCTTGCTGGATCAAGAAGGAGGAGACGTCTCCTGTCCCGTACGTGTGTTGAACGCGGAGGTGCTGTCCGTTCAGCACTTGGACATCGGTGATCCGAATCACGTTCGAGTACGATTCCATCATCACCATCCCCTTGGCTAGCTTCCGCTCGTGATCTACAAGTGGTATGTAGATGCAAACTCTCTCCCTTGACTCGTTGCTTAGATGAACTCATAGATGGATCTTGGTGAAACCGTAGGAAAATTTTTAATTTTCTGCAACGTTCCCCAACAACGTAGATCACATTCTCCCCTCTCGTTGCTATGCATCACCATGATCTTGCGTGTACGTAGGAATTTTTTTGAAATTAGTACGTTACCCAACAGTTAGTGGTCATAAAAATTATAATATCCCTATAGTGGATACATTTTGCATAAGGGTGTTACTTAAACCGCCCCCTTTTTTTGCTTGTTTTACTGTCTCTGATATTCAGAATTAACAAGCTATGTAACCTGCGGCCGTGTAGTTTATTTGTTGGGTTTTCTTCATAGTTAATTGATCATCGTGTCAAAAGGCTTTATCGGGCGTTTGGTTGAACAGACCAGTGTTTCACCCGAGGAGATAGTATGAAATAATTTGTAAAGAGAGATGTTTTTGCATTAGGCCTCAATCTATAAATACTTTTGTGAAGAAAGAGTAAAATGAAAGATTCCAATTTCATTGAACTGTGTAGACAACACAAAGAACAAATTTCATGGCGACAAGAAAGACAGAGCTGCAAAGAAGAAGAAAATCTAGGAGTTTATAGTATCAACATCAGACGATGGTTCATCTATAACAGAGAAATTGCCTCAAACCATAGTGTATCAGTTTGCATAATACCGGTTTAATCCACTCGGACACTTGTGGATCCGGCTTCACTCCACACTCTTTGGACTACGCCTGGCTCACTATCCCTGCTACTGGCATCGTCCGCAGTGGTGCTGCCGCCATCCAAAAGCACCGCCACCGACGAATCTTGCCTCCTCGTCGGCTGCTGCTGTTGGTCCACTCCGCACTGCCTCCTGGCTCCTGCCACGACATGCCTTCGCAGATCCCGCTATCACTAATCTGCTCCTCCTAGAACTTCCTGCCACCGATACCTTCCCTCCCACCTCCTGTCTCCGATGTTTCTCACAGATTCACTGGTTTGAGACCGTCATTCCCCACCCTTGAAGACATCGAGAAGGGAGGAACAGAGTTACGAGAGAAGGGAAGAGAGATAGGGGAAGGGAGAGGGCGTCGAGGGGAGTGGAGGATTACCTGCGCGTGGAGGGAAGGCCGGCCTCACCGGCGTCCACCAGTGGTGGCAAGGAGGAACTTCAGGAGGAGCACGTGGACGACGACTACCTCAAGCGGAATGGCGACGACGACGGATTTGACGACCTCCCGCTGCAGTTGTCAACACCGACCTCGCCATCCTCGTCAAGGACCCCGTTGTCGTTCACCAACATTGCGCGATCCACCCCATCTTCCCGATTCTTCTTGCTCGCCACCGAGATGAGGCAAAGCGGCGGCGGACGGCATAGGCAGGAGAGGTTGCGTGTGGAAGAGGAAAGGAGAGAAGGTTGCATGCTCTGCTCCACCCATCACGCGAGGAATGAGGTGGACCAACTACTAGCCAATAGAAAGCAGCATGTCTTGCCCAATCGACGAGCACAGTGAATCCGACGTGGACTGCACGAGCGGGCGCCCATGCCGCGACTGTTAGTGGGTTGTATTTCAAAATATCTTATAGGACTCATATTGACATGAGCATTCAATAAGCAAAACCAAATCGTAAAATAAATAAGTATTCAAATTAGCATGCATTCAATAAGCAAAAGTAAATCATCTCATGCGTTCGTATATCGTCGAATATTATCACTAATACATCCCGAGTAGTATCATACATATAACATCACTAATACAACTAAAACCCTAGCGCACGACGAGTATCGGCGCGAGCGGTGGACACCCAAAGAGAAGGAACCATCACAGGATCATAGCTCCAGTGAGATCCCTGGAGAACCTACCACATATTGGAGAACTTGTGCTCCAACGCAAACAAGTAGCGACGGACGTGTGTGTCCTCCTCCCTGACACGGTGGCATACCACCTCCGCGGGGTCCTCAAGCCTCTGCATCGTCACTGGCCCACGCAACTGCCACCAAAGAAGGTTCGGGTCAATGACGGGCTGGCTCCTCACCAAGCTGCGCCCCCCTGTAGGTACCGCCTTCCAGTACCAGCCCGGCGGAGCCCAGTCCCGGACATGGCCCATCTAGTCAAGCAGGTGTCCTCCGCCAAGTCGACGATGAGGATGCGGGATAGGCATCGTCGACGTCGATGCGGAAATAATTGCTTTAACTAAAAAAATAACAACAATGTGACATCTTCAACTAGTTCTATTAATTCAACTAGTTCTTACTAAAAATACACTTACTATAAATAAAATTAAACTAGTACCTAATTAGTACCTAGTTCTTACTAACTAATTAGTACCTAGGAACAACTTCCCTAATTACCATCTAATTTGATGAACCTAGGGGTGGAAAGTGGTAGCGGATAATCCGAAATATCTGATATTCGTATTCGATCGGATATTCCAATTATCCAACTTAAAAGTCAAATAAGTTGTCAAATTTTACTCGTTTATGATTAATCTTAGAAATTATTATGCATTACAATAGTGTTTATTCATAAAACTATTTATCAAGAAAACATCCAATTCGTTTCCACCCCTAGATGAACCCTAACTAATTTGATGCAATTACAATTTGAAGAACCCTGGGCAGAGGTAGGGGAGGGGGAGGAGCAGGCGTGCTCACCTCGGATGCCTGCGGCGAGGGAGGGGCAGGCGGCGTCAAGGTCGGTCTCGGGGCTCGGG
>NC_041388.1:416832774-416895991 GCF_002162155.2 Triticum dicoccoides | reverse complement strand
GGGCGCGCGGCGGAGGGCGGCGTCGAGGTCGGGGTCGGGGGCGGCGTCGAGGTCGGGGGCGGGGGCGGCGGCGAATCCGTGGTCGGGGGCGGCGTCGAGGGTGTGCGGCGCGTGGCGGCCGACGGGCGACTATGGCGGCAACAGCGCGGGTGAGTTTGGATTTGGGGGAAGTGGCCGTGGGGAGGAACGAACCGCGCGGTGAAGTCAAAAATAGCGGTAGCGCGTTCTGGGAAGTGCGCTACTGCTAAGTTAGCTATAGCGCATTTCCGTATATGCGCTACTGCTATTCCTTTCTCTTTTTTCCCTTGTTCATTTATTTTTATTTACATTTTATTCTTTTCCTTTCTCCTTTTTCTATTTCTTTCATTTTCATTTACTTTTCTATTTGATTTTCATTTAATTTTATTTCCTTTAGCTGCTACAAACCAACTAGAAGTAGCGATGTTCGTAGTAGATCGCTACTACTATGTGTAGCCTATCGGCTTGGCAGTGAGAATTTTAGTAGTGCCACTTCTATCTTCAGGCGCGCTACTGCTAAAATTGTATCTGTAGCGCGGTTTGTGCCAACGCGCTACTGCTACTTAGCACTAGCGTGCTTTTTTTAACACGCGCTACTGCTAAAGATCTGTGTATAAGGTTTTCCCTAATAGTGCACGAAGGGTAACGGTTGCGCGAGTCCACGGAGGGCTCCACCCACGAAGGGTCCATAAAGAAGCAACCTTGTCTATCCCACCATGGCCATCGCCCACGAAGGACTTGCCTCACTAGGGTAGATCTTCACGAAGTAGGCGATCTCCTTGCCCGCACAAACTCCTTGGTTCAACTCCACAATCTTGAGGAGGCTCCCAAGTGACACCTAACCAATCTAGGAGACACCACTCTCCAAAAGGTAATAGACGGTGTGTTGATGATGAACTCCTTGCTCTTGTGATTCAAATGATATTCTCACCAACATTCAACTCTCTCTCACAGATTTAGATTTGGTGGAAAGATGATTTGAGTGGAAAGCAACTTGGGAAAGGCTAGAGATCAAGATTCAAATGGTTGGAATGGAATATCTTGGTCTCAACACATGAGTAGGTGATTCTCTCTCAGAAAATGAATGCTGAAGTGTAGGCATGTTCTGATGGATCTGCCTCATAATGAAGGAAGGGTGGAGGGGTATATATAGCCTCCACACAAAATCTAACCGTTACACACAATTCACCAAACTTGGTGGGACCGAATCAGAAAACTCGGTGGGACCGATTCAGTTCAAAATGTGAACGTTAGGCTTTTCGATGGGACCGACATGTCAACTCGGTGGGACCAATTTCATTAGGTTTAGGGCATAACGTAATCTCGGTGAGACCAATTACACAAACTCGGTGGGACCGATTTTGGTAATAAGCTAAACAGAGAGTTGGTCAGGCAAACTCAGTGGGACCGAATCTCTCATTTCGGTGAGACCGAAATGTTACGAAAGGGAAATAGAGAGTTTTCATTGCGAACTCGGTGGGACTGATCGCTCATCTCGGTTGGACCAAAACATTACGAAGGGAAACAAAGAGTTTGCAATCCCATCTCGGTGAGACCGAGATCCCTATCGGTGAGACCGAAGTGACTAGGGTTTGTGGCAGTGACTATGTCAAGTGAACTCGGTGGCACCGGATAGAACATTTCGGTGGGGCTGAGTTTGACTTTTTGGTTTGGGACATATGTGGATATGAGAAAGTGGTTGAGGGTTTTTGGAGCATATCACTAAGCATTTTGAGCAAGCAAACAAGCTATTAAGCAACACCTCATCCCCTTTTAATAGTATTGGCTTTTCCTATGGGCTCAATGTGATCTTGGATCACTAAAAGTAAAGTGTAGAGTCTTGAGCTTGAACCAATATGTGTCCTTAGCATTTTGAGGGGTCCACATTCCTAATCCATGCCATGTTAATCATTGAACTTTCTGAAATGATCATCTTGAAAAATAGTATTACTTCAATGAGCTATATGTTGTTAGTAATTATCAAAACCACCCAGGGAAAGTTGCACTTTCAATTTTCTCCCAACTGAGCCAGGCCATTTTTCTCTTTCCATTTTCTACTCCCCACTAGTATTGTCTCATCATTCGTGTTAAATCATCACAAACGGAGATCGGTAAACGAAACACGCTCATGACATACGTAGGTATTGCTGAAGGAAATACGCCCTAGAGGCAATAATAAAGTTATTATTTATTTCCTTATTTCATGATAAATGTTTATTATTCATGCTAGAATTGTATTAACCGGAAACATAATACATGTGTGAATACATAGACAAACAGAGTGTCACTAGTATGCCTCTACTTGACTAGCTCGTTGATCAAAGATGGTTAAGTTTCCTAACCATAGACATGAGTTGTCATTTGATTAATGGGATCACATCATTAGGAGAATGATGTGATTGACTTGACCCTTTCCGTTAGCTTAGCACTCTTGATTGTGTAGTTTGTTGCTATTGCTTTCTTCATGACTTATACATGTTCCTATGACTACGAGATTATGCAACTCCCGTTTACCGGAGGAACACTTTGTGTGCCACCAAACGTCACAACGTAACTGGGTGATTATAAAGGTGCTCTATAGGTGTCTCCAAAGGTACTTGTTGGGTTGGCGTATTTCGAGATTAGGATTTGTCACTCCGATTGTCGGAGAGGTATCTCTGGGCCCACTCGGTAATGCACATCACTATAAGCCTTGCAAGCATTGCAACTAATGAGTTAGTTGCGGGATGATGTATTACGGAATGAGTAAAGAGACTTGCCGGTAACGAGATTGAACTAGGTATTGAGATACCGACGATCGAATCTCGGGCAAGTAACAAACCGATGACAAAGGGAACAACGTATGTTGTTATGCTGTCTGACCGATAAAGATCTTCGTAGAATATGTAGGAGCCAATATGGGCATCCAGGTCCCGCTATTGGTTATTAACCAAAGAGGTGTCTCGGTCATGTCTACATAGTTCTCGAACCCATAGGGTCCGCACGCTTAACGTTCGTTGACGATATAGTACTATATGAGTTATGTATGTTGGTGACCGAATGTTGTTTGGAGTCCGGGATGAGATCACGGACATGACGAGGAACTCCGGAATGGTCCGGAGATAAAGTTTGATATATGGGATAATAGTGTTTGGTCACCGGAAGGGGTTCCGGATGTTTCCCGAAATGTTTGGGTACGAGAACACTTTATTTGGGCCAAAGGGAAAAGCCCACAAGGTTTTTGGAAAGCGCAAAAGGAAGTTTTGCGGAGTACAGGGGCCAGACGCCAGGGTCCCTGGCGTCTGGGTCCAGACGTCGGGAACCCTGGAGTCTGGCCCTGGAGTCCGAGAAGGACTCTTGCCTTTCGGGTGAAACTGACTTTGTGGAGGCTTTTACTCCAAGTTTCGACCCCAAGGCTCACCATATAAATAGAGGGGTAGGGCTAGCACCCAAGAGATCAAGAAACACCAAGCCGTGTGCCGGCAACCCCGTCCCCACTAGTTTATCCTCCGTCCTAGTTTTCGTAGTGCTTAGGCGAAGCCCTGCGGAGATTGTTCTTCACCAACACCGTCACCACGCCGTCGTGCTGCCGGAACTCATCTACTACTTCGCCCCTCTTGCTGGATCGAGAAGGCGAGGACGTCACCGAGCCGAACGTGTGCAGAACTCAGAGGTGCCATGCTTTCGGTACTTGGATCGGTCGGATCGTGAAGACATATGACTACATCAACCGCGTTGATATAACGCTTCCGCGAACGGTCTACGAAGGTACGTAGACAACACTCTGCCCTCTCGTTGCTATGCATCACCATCATCTTGCGTGTGCGTAGAAATTTTTTGAAATTACTACGTTCCCCAACAGTGGCATCCGAGCCAGGTTTTATGCGTAGATGTCATATGCACGAGTAGAACACAAGTGAGTTGTGGGCGATATAAGTCATACTGCTTACCAGCATGTCATACTTTGGTTCGGCGGTATTGTTGGATGAAGCGGCCTGGACCGGCATTACACGTATGCTTACGCGAGACTGGCTCTACCGACGTGCTTTGCACACAGGTGGCTGGCGGGTGTCAGTTTCTCCAACTTTAGTTGAACCGAGTGTGGCTACGCCCGGTCCTTGCGAAGGTTAAAACAGCACCAACTTGACAAACTATCGTTGTGGTTTTTGATGTGTAGGTAAGAACGGTCCTTGCTAAGACCGTAGCGGCCACGTAAAATTTGCAACAACAAAGTAGAGGACGTCTAACTTGTTTTTGCAGGGCATGTTGTGATGTATATGGTCAAGACATGATGCTAAATTTTATTGTATGAGATGATCATATTTTGTAACCGAGTTATTGGCAACTGGCAGGAGCCATATGGTTATCGCTTTATTGTATGCAATGCAATCGCGCTGTAATGCTTTACTTTATCGCTAAGCGGTAGCGATAGTTGTGGAAGCATAATATTGGCGAGATGACAACCATGCTACGATGGAGATCAAGGTGTCGCGCCGGTGACGATGGTGATCATGAAGGTGCTTCGGAGATGGAGATCACAAGCACAAGATGATGATGGCCATATCATATCACTTATATTGATTGCATGTGATGTTTATCTTTTATGCATCTTATCTTGCTTTGATTGACGGTGGCATTATAAGATGATCCCTCACTAAATTATCAAAGTATAAGTGTTCTCCCTGAGTATGCACCGTTGCGAAAGTTCTTCGTGCTGAGACACCACGTGATGATCGGGTGTGATAGGCTCTATGTTCAAATACAGCGGGTGCAAAACAGTTGCACACGCGGAATACTCAGGTTAAACTTGACGTGCCTGGCATATAACAGATATGGCCTCGGAACACGGAGACCGAAAGGTCGAGCATGAATCATATAGTAGATATGATCAACATAGTGATGTTCACCGTTGATACTACTCCATCTCACGTGATGATCGGACATGGTTTAGTTGATATGGATCACGTGATAACTTAGAGGATTAGAAGGATGTCTATCTAAGTGGGAGTTCTTAAATAATATGATTAAATTGAACTTAAATTTATCATGAACTTAGTACCTGGTAGTATCTTGCTTGTCTATGTTGATTGTAGATAGATGGCCCGTGTTGTTGTTTCGTTGAATTTTAATGCGTTCCTTGAGAAAGCAAAGTTGAAAGATGATGGTAGCAATTACACGGACTGGGTCCGTAACTTGAGGATTATCCTCATTGCTGCACAGAAGAATTACGTTCTGGAAGCACCGCTAAGTGCCAAGCCTGCTGCAGGAGCAACACCAGATGTTATGAACATCTGGCAAAGCAAAGCTGATGACTACTCGATAGTTCAGTGTGCCATGCTTTACGGCTTAGAACCGGGTCTTCAATGACGTTTTGAACGTCATGGAGCATATGAGATGTTCCAGGAGTTGAAGTTAATATTTCAAGCAAATGCCCGGATTGAGAGATATGAAGTCTCCAATAAGTTCTATAGCTGCAAGATGGAGGAGAATAGTTCTGTCAGTGAACATATACTCAAAATGTCTGGGTCTCATAATCACTTGACTCAACTGGGAGTTAATCTTCCTGTTGATAGTGTCATTGACACAGTTCTTCAATCACTGCCACCAAGCTACAAAAGCTTTGTGATGAACTATAATATGCAAGGGATGAATAAGACTATTCCCGAGCTCTTCGCGATGCTAAAAGCCGCGAAGGTAGAAATCAAGAAGAAGCATCAAGTGTTGATGGTCAATAAGACCACCAGTTTCAAGAAAAAGGGCAAAGGGAAGAAGAAGGGAAACTTCAAGAAGAACAGCAAACAAGTTGCTGCTCAGGAGAAGAAACCCAAGTCTGGACCTAAGCCTGAGACTGAGTGCTTCTACTGCAAGCAGACTGGTCACCGGAAGCGGAACTGCCCCAAGTATTTGGCAAATAAGAAGGATGGCAAAGTGAACAAAGGTATATGTGATATACATGTTATTGATGTGTACCTTACTAATGCTCGCAGTAGCACCTGGGTATTTGATACTGGTTCTGTTGCTAACATTTGCAACTCGAAATAGGGGCTACGGATTAAGCAAAGATTGGCTAAGGACGAGGTGACGATGCGCGTGGGAAATGGTTCCAAAGTCGATGTGATCGTGGTTGGCACGCTACCTCTACATCTACCTTCGGGGTCAGTATTAGACCTAAATAATTGTTATTTGGTGCCAGTGTTGAGCATGAATATTATATCTGGATCTTGTTTGATGCGAGACGGTTATTCATTTAAATAAGAGAATAATGGTTGTTCTATTTATATGAGTAATATCTTTTATGGTCATGCACCCTTGAAGAGTGGTCTATTTTTGCTAAATCTCGATAGTGGTGATACACATATTCATAATATTGAAGCCAAAAGATGCAGAGTTGATAATGATAGTGCAACTTATTTGTGGCACTGCCGTTTAGGTCATTGTGATAGCCTCGCTTATAAGGGATAATAGACTACTCATATCAATAAGGAATTCCTTCTTTTCCGGGAGCCCATTCGGAAAGAACTCCAAAGTTAAGCGTGCTCAGTTTGGAGTAGTTTCAGGATGGGTGACCGACCGGGAAGTTGCTCCCGGGTGCGCATGAGTGAGGACAAAGTGCGCAGAAAAGTCTAGTATTGATCTGTGGGGCCAGTCTAGATCCCGCCAGGATTAACGATCACCGGCGGGTGTGTCTGGGACGTTAAAATTTGGATTGTATGTGATAGCCTAGCTTATAAGGGATGATAGACTACTCATATCAATAAATAATTCCTTATTTTCCGGGAGCCCATTCGGAAAGAACTCCAAAGTTAAGCGTGCTCAGTTTGGAGTAGTTTTAGGATGGGTGACCGACCGGGAAGTTGCTCCCGGGTGCGCACGAGTGAGGACAAAGTGCGCAGAAAAGTCTAGTATTGATCTGTGGGGCCAGTCTAGATCCCGCCGGGAGTAACGATCACCGGCGGGTGTGTCCGGGACGTCAGAGTCATATCGGAGTAAAGCGCATGAAGAAACTCCATACTGATGGACTTTTGGAACCACTTGATTATGAATCACTTGGTACTTGCGAACCGTGCCTCATGGGCAAGATGACTAAAACGCCGTTCTCCGAAACTATGGAGAGAGCAACAGATTTATTGGAGATCATACATACAGATGTATGTGGTCCAATGAATGTTGAGGCTCGTGACAGATATCGTTATTTTCTCACCTTCACAGATGATTTAAGCAGATATGGGTATATCTACTTAATGAAACATAAGTCTGAAACATTTGAAAAGTTCAAATAATTTCAGAGTGAAGTTGAAAATCATCGTAACAAGAAAATAAAGTATCTACGATCTGATCGTGGAGGAGAATATTTGAGTTATGAGTTTGGTCTTCATTTGAAACAATGCAGAATAGTTTCGCAACTCACGCCACCCGGAACACCATAGCGTAATGGTGTGTCTGAACGTCGTAATCGTACTTTACTAGATATGGTGCGATCTATGATGTCTCTTACTGATTTACCGCTATCATTTTGGGGATATGCTTTAGAGACGGCCGCATTCACCTTAAATAGGGCACCATCAAAATCCGTTGAGACGACGCCTTATGAACTATGGTTTGGTAAGAAACCAAAGTTGTCGTTTCTGAAAGTTTGGGGCTGCGATGCTTATGTGAAAAAGCTTCAACCTGATAAGCTCGAACCCAAATTGGAGAAATGTGTCTTCATAGGAGACTGTTGGGTACACCTTCTATCATAGATCCGAAGGCAGGACTTTTGTTGCTAAATTTGGAGTTTTTCTAGAGAAGGAGTTTCTCTCGAAAGAAGTGAGTGGGAGGAAAGTAGAACTTGATGAGGTAACTATACCTGCTCCCTTATTGGAAAGTGGTTCATCACAGTTGTTACTGAACCTCGTAGGTCAACCAGAGTAAGATCCGCACCAGAGTGGTACGGTAATCCTGTTCTGGAAGTTATGTTACTAGACCATGACGAACCTACGAACTATGAAGAAGCGATGGTGAGACCAGATTCCGCAATATGTCTTGAGGCCATGAAATCTGAGATGGGATCCATGTATGAGAACAAAGTGTGGACTTTGGTTGACTTGCCCGTTGATCGACAAGCAATTGAGAATAAATGGATCTTCAAGAAGAAGACTGACGCTGATGGTAATGTTACTGTCTATAAAGCTCGACTTGTTGCAAAAGGTTTTCGACAAGTTCAAGGGATTGACTACGATGAGACCTTCTCACCCGTAGCGATGCTTAAGTCTGTCCGAATCATGTTAGCAATTGCCACATTTTATGATTATGAAATTTGGCAAATGGATGTCAAAACTGCATTCCAGAATGGATTTCTGGACGAAGAGTTATATATGATGCAACCAGAAGGTTTTGTCGATCCAAAGGGAGCTAACAAAGTGTGCAAGCTCCAGCGATCCATTTATGGACTGGTGCAAGCCTCTCGGAGTTGGAATAAACGCTTTGATAGTGTGATCAAAGCATTTGGTTTTATACAGACTTTTGGAGAAGTCTGTATTTCCAAGAAAGTGAGTGGGAGCTCTGTAGCATTTCTGATATTATATGTGGATGACATATTGCTGATTGTAAATGATATAGAATTTCTGGATAGCATAAAGGGATACTTGAATAAAAGTTTTTCTATTGAAGACATCGGTGAAGCTGCTTACATATTGGGCATCAAGATCTATAGAGATAGATCAAGACGCTTAATTGGAATTTCACAAAGCACATACCTTGACAAAGTTTTGAAAAAGTTCAAAATGAATCAAGCAAAGAAAGGGTTCTTGCCTGTGTTATAAGGTGTGAAGTTGAGTAAGACACAATGCCCGACCACTGCAGAAGATAGAGAGAATATGAAAGATGTTCCCTATGCTTCAGCCATAGGCTCTATCATGTATGCAATGTTGTGTACCAGACCTGATGTGTGCCTTGCTATAAGTCTAGTAGGGAGGTACCAAAGTAATCCAGGAGTGGATCACCGGATAGCGGTCAAGAACATCCTGAAATACCTAAAAAGGACTAAGGATATGTTTCTCGCTTATGGAGGTGACAAAGAGCTCATCGTAAATGGTTACGTTGACGCAAGCTTTGACACTGATCCGGACGATTCTAAATCGCAAACCGGATACGTGTTTATATTAAACGATGGAGCTCTCAGTTGGTGCAGTTCTAAACAAAGCGTCTTGGCGGGATCTATGTGTGAAGCGGAGTACATAGCTGCTTCGGAAGCAGCAAATGTAGGAGTCTGGATGAAGGAGTTCATATCCGATCTAGGTGTCATACCTAGTGCATCGGGTCCAATGAAAATCTTTTGTGACAATACTGGTGCAATTGCCTTGGCGAAGGAATACAGATTTCACAAGAGAACCAAGCACATCAATAGATGCTTCAATTCCATCCGGGATTTAGTCCAGGTGGGAGACATAGAAATTTGCAAGATACATACAGATCTGAATGTTGCAAACCCATTGACTAAGCCTCTTCCACGAGCAAAACATGATCAGCACCAAGGCTCCATGGGTGTTAGAATCATTAATGTGTAATCTAGACTATTGACTCTAGTGCAAGTGGGAGACTGAAGAAAATTTGCCCTAGAGGCAAAAATAAAGTTATTATTTATTTCCTTATTTCATGATAAATGTTTATTATTCATGCTAGAATTGTATTAACCGGAAACATAATACATGTGTGAATACATAGACAAACAGAGTGTCACTAGTATGCCTCTACTTGACTAGCTCGTTGATCAAAGATGGTTAAGTTTCCTAACCATAGACATGAGTTGTCATTTGATTAACGGGATCACATCATTGGGAGAATGATGTGATTGACTTGACCCATTCCGTTAGCTTAGCACTTGATCGTTTAGTTTGTTGCTATTGCTTTCTTCATGACTTATACATGTTCCTATGACTATGAGATTATGCAACTCCCGTTTACCGGAGGAACACTTTGTGTGCCACCAAACGTCACAACGTAACTGGGTGATTATAAAGGTGCTCTATAGGTGTCTCCAAAGGTACTTGTTGGGTTGGCATATTTCGAGATTAGGATTTTTCACTCCGATTGTTGGAGAGGTATCTCTAGGCCCACTCGGTAATGCACATCACTATAAGCCTTGCAAGCATTGCAACTAATGAGTTAGTTGCGAGATGATGTATTACGGAACGAGTAAAGAGACTTGCCGGTAACGAGATTGAACTAGGTATTGAGATACCGACGATCGAATCTCGGACAAGTAACATACCGATGACAAAGGGAACAACGTATGTTGTTATGCGGTCTGACCGATAAAGATCTTCGTAGAATATGTAGGAGCCAATATGGGCATCCAGGTCCCGCTATTAGTTATTGACCGGAGAGGTGTCTCGGTCATGTCTACATAGCTCTCGAACCCGTAGGGTCCGCACGCTTAACGTTTGTTGACGATATAGTACTATATGAGTTATGTATGTTGGTGACCGAATGTTGTTCGGAGTCCGGGATGAGATCACGGACATGACGAGGAACTCCGGAATGGTCCGGAGATAAAGTTTGATATATGGGATAATAGTGTTTGGTCACCAGAAGGGTTCCGGAATTTGCCGGAAGGGGTTCCGGATGTTTCCCGAAATGTTTGGGTACGAGAACACTTTATTTGGGCCAAAGGGGAAAGCTCATAAGGTTTTTGGAAAGCGCAAAAGGAAGTTTTGCGGAGTCTAGGGGCCAGACGCCAGGGTCCCTGGCGTCTGGGTCGAGACGCCGGAAACCCTGGCGTCTGGCCCTGGAGTCCGAGAAGGACTCTTGCCTTTCGGGTGAAACCGACTTTGTGGAGGCTTTTACTCCAAGTTTCGACCCCAAGGCTCACCATATAAATAGAGGGGTAGGGCTAGCACCCAAGAGATCAAGAAACACAAAGCCGTGTGCCGGCAACCCCGTCCCCTCTAGTTTATCCTCCGTCCTAGTTTTCGTAGTGCTTAGGCGAAGCCCTGTGGAGATTGTTCTTCACCAACACCGTCACCACGCCGTCGTGCTGCCGGAACTCATCTACTACTTCGCCCCTCTTGCTGGATCGAGAAGGCGAGGACGTCACCGAGCTGAACATGTGAAGAACTCGGAGGTGCCGTGCTTTCGGTACTTGGATCGATCGGATCATGAAGACGTACGACTACATCAACCGCGTTAATATAACGCTTCCGCGAACGGTCTACGAGGGTACGTAGACAACACTCTCCCCTCTCGTTGCTATGCATCACCATGATCTTGCGTGTGCGTAGGAAAATTTTGAAATTACTACGTTCCCCAACAATTGCTTGCGCCACCACCTTGATCAAAATTTCTTTATTACCCGATGAGACATATTGTTCACTCCAATCAATTAATCTCTTCCTCAATCTTTCCTGAAGTGATTCAAATTGTCCCTTATGCAATCTTCCTTCAGCACAGGAAGGCCGAGGTACTTTGGCTCAAACACCTGCTGCATAACCTCAAGGGTGCACTTGACTTCATCCGCCACCGCAACAGAGTAATTGTCTGAGAAAAGGATGGAACACTTCTCTGGGTTAATGAGTTGACCCGTCGCTGAAGTATAAGTGTTCAACAACCCCTTAACAATGCTCGCCTGCTGGCCAGACGCTTCAAACAGCAGCATAGTATCATCCGCAAATAGCAAGTGAGAAATAACTGGTGCACCACGGCAGATAGCCACCCCCTTTAGAGAACCTTCACCAACTGATTTTGAGAAGAGTGCAGACAGGGCGTCAGCAACAAAAAGAAATAAGAAAGGGAAAATTTTGTTTTTGCCACTCTAGATTTTGCCAATTTTTCTTATGCCACTCTAGATTTTAACATTTCAGTTCTGCCACTCTTAGCTATTGACAATTATCACAATTGCCATTCCGTGGCAAAACCAAAATAAATTAGAGTGGCAATTGTGATACATTGTCCAAAGCTAGAGTGGCAAAAGTGAAATAAAATTAATTTGCTATTGCCACATAATGGCAATTGTGATATTTTTCAAAAGCTAAGAGTGGCAATACTGAAATGTCAAAATCTAGAGTGGCATAAGGAAAATTGGTAAAATCTAGAGTGGCGATAAAGGGTCACCTTGCCTTAGTCCTCTAGAGGAAATGAAACTCTCAAACAATTGTCCATTGAATTTGACAGAATATTTCATTGATTTCACACACACCATAATCCAAGAAATCTACTGTTGGGTGAAGCCCCATTTACCAAGTGCTTTCTCCAAAAAATCCTAGTCAACACGATCATATGCCTTTGACAAATCAAGCTTGTAAGCACACGCCGCCGGCCTGTTTTGTTTCAGCGACGGTATATGATGAAGACATTCAAAAGCAATTATAAAATTGTCAGAGATAAGCCTTCCTAGGATAAAGGCACTCTGATTCTCTGAAATTAACTCCACAAGCATCGGCCTTAGCCTGTTCACCAAACATTTTGAAACAATCTTGTAAATGACGTTACATAGGCTTATCGGTCTAAAATCCTTGAGTTCCATTGGGAAAGGAATTTTTGGGATAAAAACAATAGCCGTGTCGTTTACCCCGTCAGGCATTATTCCTGACTTAAAGAACTCCAAAACAGCAGCAATAATTTCAGATTTCAGCACGGCCCAATTATGTTGGAAGAACCTAGCCGGGAGACCGTCTTTATTCATCCAAAACCACGGTCATAGGTACAAGGTTTGGGCCATGAGGATTGCCCAACCACACATGTTCACCTACATCTAGGTTACAAGCAAATTTGGCAAGATTATGAGCATCAAAATGGAAGTTCCTACGCTCAAAAAGAAAAGAGCTGGAATTGAAACTATTACATGCGTACTGTATATATGTCTCAGCAGACCTGGAACAAATGTCGCCCTTTGCTGTTTAGGCCCGGTTCAGTTATACCCTTTATGGGCTGAGAGCTACTAACTTTTGTTTTATGCTTAGCTATGGGCTGTGTGCCCATTGTGCAACTTGGGCCGGTAGGTTTCTCCATCTTTGCCCGTTTTTCCTGTCAGAGAATTGATCTTTTGCCCCACATTTCGTTGCAATTGGATCATTTGTCACCCCTAAAAAGGGAACCTAGATCATTTGCAATTTTCCATTTCTTGCCATATCAAGATAATCTGGCATGACGCGGACACCAATTGCCCTTATCTACCTCGTTTACCTCGGACGCCCTCAAGAATTGCGCGACGGTGGTAACACGAGCCGTTTCCCAGGTGCAAGGTATTTTTATCGTTGTGTGCAGGCTCAAGCAGCCATATGGAAAAACATATACGACAAGAAAAGCTCGGAAAAGAACCGGTTAGGAGAAATGAGAATCAATTCATCAAAGTCCTGGAAAAAGCTGGCAAAATAATAATTAACACGGATGAGAAGGCAAACCTCTCAAGGTAAAAACACAGAAAAAGTAAGCATGAATGACACTCGGGGCAAATGTGTAAATCAGTGTAGTTAGGAGTGTTGAACATGAATTTTCAGCTAAACCGACGGACATTGCAGCTCGTTGCCACATTACTAAGGCCTTCCACAATGTATGCCCGCACCGGTACCGAATGCACTTTCCAACCATTTGGCGTTTGTGCCCTACAGGCTACATTGCACTCCAATGTGAAGCTGGTGCCAGAACTTTTTCTTTGGTCGTCGGTGGTGATGTGGCACCTTTTTCGCCAATTTGACATTGGCAGCACCGTTGAAGGCCTAACAACTTGGTAATGCGGCACCTTTTTGGCCAATTTGGCACCGGTAGCACCGTTGAAGGCCTAGCAACTTCTTTCATACGGAACCTAGTTTGTCATCTTGGGCGACAACACGCTTTACTAGGACAACTCTATCAGAGTCGCCATATCGGCCTGATTGGCGTGACAACTTTCCTATGGAACCCGGCTTGTACCATCTTGGACAATGACACGCTTTGGTGAGTCGCACACACACGCACACGCACACGCGTGTCCACTATGCGAGAAATAGGATTCCTCAACGGACGGTGGTGGCTTGACTCGTCTTTGAGGGTGATGTTTCCCGCTGAAAGGTACTGTTGTTTTCGGTTGATATTTTTCTCCCCAGCTTAAAACTTCCAGCAATGGCACTCGTCGCCAAAAGAAGAAGTTCCAGCACGACACGGTTCCTAGCTAGCTACTCCAACATCCCCAAACTGACTTGAGTGGGCAACAGGCCTGTGAGTTGTCAAAGTGCTGGTGGTGCATCTCCTGTTCTGTCCTGAAAGTTCATCTCCAGCCGAGAGATACGTCAATCTGAACCACCCATGCGAAAAATCTCGCTGAAGCAAATCCAAATCCCTCCCAAAGTTGTACTCCCTCCGTAAAGAAATAAAATAGTAATCCAAGCACTCTTATATTTCTTTATAGAGGGGTACTAAATCAGAGACAGTTATTTTAAGACGGAGGAAGTAGCATACATGATGTGAATTCCCTCAGAAAAGAAGCATCCATGGTGTGAAAGTATGTACTTCCTTCGTTCCACAATACATGCCTTTCATTTGTCAAAATATAGATGTATCTAGACATATTTTAGTATATAGGTACATCCATGAACAAATGAAAGTCAAGTATTTTGGAACGGAGGGAGCATAAACCACCCTTCTTTCATCTCACACAACATCAAAAACCGGGCAAGAGACGTACATACATAAATAAGCTTGTTCCTACTCTCCACATGTCACAATCTGCAATCATATTCATACAACAGGAATACCTGGTCCTGGTGAGATAGATAGTAACAGCTGCATTGTCTGTTAGCATGAAGGTATCAGCAACACTAGAAGCAGCAGAATAAGCGACGCGGAGCGAGCGATGGATGAAGAAGAAACATCAGTTACAAGGTACAAATAGCGGTTACATTCGACGGCCTGAACAGGCACGCTCCTTCAAACCCGTTCAGGAGGCACCGCCACAATGCGGTTTCTGAAAATCGCAATTAACATGCATAGAGTATTTGGTTGACTAAGAGAGAGGACTAACAAGTTCAATGGCGAAAAAGAAAAAGGAAAGAAGAAAACTTGGGGAGGAGGCTCCAGAAAAGAGCATACAATCTACAACAAATGAGAGTACCTTCCCAGGCCAAGAGGGGGAGCTCTACACTTTCTCTTTCTGTGGTGCCTCAGCTCAAATGTGCTGTTGTTCCGGAGGATCCATAATGCACCACCAAAGAGAGGCTAGAAGAACTCAAACTCTAGGTAGTTGTCCGAGCCCTTCTGGTTGGAGGCCGGCGCGACCTTCCCGTTCGCCGACGGGGCCTGCTTCGGGCGGCAGTCCAGCTCCACGGGCTTGGGTATGTCCGGAGGGCTCGCGCATCTTATAAGGGCCCAGTTCACGCCCTCGAAGAAGGGGTGCTGCTTTATCTCCGTGGCCCCACGCTTGTGGCCCAGCCGGTGCTGCGGGTCCTTGACCAGTAGTCCCCTTATCATGTCCCTTGCCGAGAAGCTCACTAGCGGGGACTCTGGGAACCGCAGGGGCTGACCGACGACGTTGAAAAGCGTCGCCCGGTTGCCTGAACCCTTGAAAGGGGTCTTGCCGAACAGTAGTTCGTACAAGAATATGCCAAAGGTCCACCAATCCACCGCGCTGCCATGGCCTTCCCCTTTCACTATCTCTGGGGCCAGGTACTCGTGGGTGCCCACAAAGGACATGGACCGAGCATCAGTTGGCTCGGCGATCATCTCAGGGAATAGGTTAACCTGGTTCACGATGTCCGGCTTTGGCTTCTCCTTCTTAGACTTTGACTTGGACTTGGATTTCGAGAAGAATCGAGGACCAAAGCATGTGGTTGGAACAACACAGGATGGCTGAATGCACGCAGGTTGGACGCAGTACGCTGCATTGTTCCTCTGCAGCGCATCTAAGCCAGGATTTGCACCCCTGATCACGGTTGGGCTCACTGAACAACGAAGAGAGAGGTCAAAATCAGTCAGCATGATGTGCCCATCCTCCCGAACTAGGACATTTTCTGGCTTGAGATCACGGTATATAATCCCGAGCATATGCAGGTACTCCAATGCAAGGAGCACCTCTGCTACATAGAACCTGAAACATCAAGAGAGAAAGAAAAAAAAATAAGTTAAATCCTTCGTCAGCATTCAGCACAGCTTTCATAGGCAAATGAAAATCCAACAATGATCCACTTAGCAACGTGCAACTATCAGCATGGGACACATTAGTTTCTACAACATACTGCACCTTTCTGATTCTATTGTGCACAACAAACATGCTATATATTACGACGTAAAAAAGACTTAAGTATTTCATATGCAACCTGACTATGGCAACATGAAGCTATCAGGCCCAAAAATAATGAAGTGATGTTGAAGCAGACGAGACACATGATAAAATACCTAACAAAGAATGTTATAAACAAATCATTCATGTGAAATAATTAGCAAGAGAAAGTGCATACTTTGCTGCTTGCTCTGAAAAATGTTTTCCAGGCTGCCTTTGTCGAAGAGTGTGCAAGTCCCCTCCAGGGCAGAACTCCATAACCAGACACGAAAACTTGTCCGTCTCAAAATGAGTATATAGGGTCGGCAGAAATGGATGATCCAGGGACTGCAGTATCTCCCGCTCGGTCTGTGCCCGGAGCAGCTTCTTCCGACTAGCCAGAGATGTTTTATCCATCACCTTCATTGCAAAGTGACTCTTGGTACCACTCAATTCAGAGAGATACACACTTCCGATATCACCAGAACCCAGCTTCTTAAGCAACCTAAATTGGTTCAGACCAAGAACGCCCTCCCTGGATTTGACCACTTGGATGGCCTCCCACCTCGAATCATTCCCTTTGTGGGGCTTTGTGGTGGCACTGCTCATACTGCTGCAGGAGCTCTCATCACTCAAATCACTGCTTGCACTAACACGGCACATGCTGCTCTTGCCACTCTCGGTGAAATCTCGGCCACTTGTCTTAGCACTACCACTGGTCTTACCCAGACTATTTGTCCCATCACTCACTTTAGCTGAAATAAAGCTATCACTGATACTACTCTTTTGCGACGACTTCTTTTCTTGATTCTCGTTGGAATCGGAGTTCTTAGTCTCTTTTGACTCATCAGATTCTGCCTCTGGGGCTAGTGGCACATCCAGGCCCCCAGAGTCTGAGGAGAGATCTGGAGCATCCTTGTCCAGCACAGGAGCTGGAGATTCTTGCTGCTGGTCCGGCTCCCCGGAAACCTCCTCAGCAGCAGATCGCTGCCTGTCATCTTCACCCATTTCCTTCGGCTTTGCCGCTTGCTCCGGCATACTTTGGGAGGCAGGCTTGGAAGACATGAACTGAGCAAGCGGTTGACCGGAATCACAACAAACGCCCAGTCTAGGCGCCCGGTCAGTGCTCAGTACAAGGCTGACCGAGCAATTCCCAACCTCCTAACCTGCAAATCAATTCGCCCAGACAGCGTATCAGCATACCAATAAAATAACTAGGGTTTGTTCGTATCAATTCACCAGAAGAGAACAAGGATCAGAAATATTCCAAGAAATCCAAACCACCAGGTAAAATCGACAGAAACAACAACCTAAAACGGACACGCCGAGCAGAAAAGAAAGAAATCCCTACACAGAAAGAGAAAGGGGGGAATCATTTCGAGAACCACCCATGAGACCAAGAAGTCACCTGCAGACTCACACACAAGCTACTGCAACTAAGCGCTGGGCAGATCCATCCACCCGGCCGCCCCTGCCACTCCGCCGCATCCCAAAAGAGGAGGAGGAGGTGAAGGGGGGAGAGAGGTCCTGGCTAGAAAGAAGAAATCACAAGCCCCCCACTCCACCCCACCCCCAGGAAACCCCGAGCCAGCAGCATCTCCCACAAAAATAGGGCGGAGTGGGCCAGAACCGCGGGATTAATAACAAAAGGGAATCTTTAAGATATCCCCAAAGCGGCGAGGTGAAGGGGATGGAAAGGGGGAGGAAGGAAGGAGAGAGCATTGCAACCTGGCACAGCTGCGAGCTCGTCACAAGGCGCACACATCCCACCTTTCCCCTCCCTTCCCCCAAAGGGAGAAGCAGGCATGATGGAGCGCGCCATGGATCATATGAGCCACAGCGCGGCAAGCACACATGCGGTGTCGCGCATACGTAGAGACAGACTAGCATGGCATCCACATCAGGGCATGGGGGGCACTCACTCCAGCGCCCCCATTGAATGCAAGCTAGCAGGCAAGCAACGGAAAGAAGAGAGAAAAAATGGTTTTTTAATGAATAAAAGGGGCGGGATTGGATCTGGAGAGTGATGGGCGGCGGCGGTAAAGCCGCACAAGCAGCAGATCAAGAAGGAGCACCCACATATCCATCCCCACCTCCACCTGAGGAAAATGACGCCGCCCCTAAATCCCTAGGCGGCCGTCCAGTCAAGAAACCAAGCTGCCGGGCCGTGACCGGGCGGGGGAGGCGGCATACCTTACCTTAGGAGGAGGGCGGGGTGGCCGTGGCGGCGGGTCGAGGGAGCGGAGACGCGGCGGCGGCGGGATATTCGTCGTCTCCGCGCGGAAGGCGGGCCATGTGCGGGCGGGGCTGGCAATGGCGGAGGGAAGTGGAGGGAGGTGGGGGCGGGTGGAGTGGCGAGAGTACTAATTGGTGTGGGGATTCATCCGGGCAAGGGGAGGAGAGCTGCTGGCGCTGGGTCAGTGGCTGGCCCAGCCTGCAAAGAGACAAGCGCTTGTGGGGGAGAAGGGGAGGGGATGGAGGGACGGGTCAAAGATGATGGTGGTGGTGGTGAAAAGCTGGGCTCTTGGGGCGCATAAACTAGTCTACAGAGCGGTTGATGATGATGGTGGTGAGTAAATTAAACCTGGGTTAGGGTTAGGGTGGGTAGCCAGCCGAGGGTACGGCGTGCAGGGCGTGGTCTCCCTCCTCTCGCTCCCTCTTTTTCCCACGGACCGAGACTCCCGTGCCCAACGTCCACTTTCCTCCTCCTTCCCCTGCTTGCGGGCGCTTCCTGTTGCAGAGATCTGGATGGCGATGGTGGTGCTGGAGGCCCATCCTGGCCGTCCGTTCTTCTCATCTAGCATGTGTGCATGCTGTAAAGGAATTTGTGTGTGCATGCTGTAAAGGAATTTGTTTTGGAATTCAAAGGCATTGATCTAAAAGTTTGTGTTATAGAGTCAAGCTCGTTCGATCAATTTGATACGGTCTATCCATTCCGGGAGAGGGTTTAGGGCGCGTAAGTGTGGCGCACGCAGATTCTGTGTCGTTGATTTGCGCCAAGATTCGCGTTTGGGGATGTATACACAGGTTTTTGTTTTCACTTTTATCTATAATATATGTTCGCATATCATGACGATATACCTGTTCATGTGGAGTCGTGTAGATAGGGAAATGACAAACACTTGAAGATAAGGAAAAATGGTTCACCGGACCCTAGTTATGGTACTCTTGCTGCTTCTTCTTTGTTCTTCTCTCATGTGCATCAAAATAGAATATCCACCTTCGAACATCATTTGAGTACATACGCAAAAAGAAAAGAGATCATCTTGTGTCCTTGGAGATTGAAGCCATCAAGATAAGAAGCACCACAACAGTATATTTGGTGCAAACAGGTACATATTCGACTGCAAACTTGATTTTCTTGTTTAGTCCTTGGAGCGATCTTGTTTGTTCAAGAACGAGCTTTTAATGTGTGCTATAGCTGGATCATTCTGATATTTGATATTTGTATTTATTGCGTCAGTGTTCGCGTTGGTCATTTGTTATCTTTGAAATATTGAGTACTTTTAATTTGAAATTGTATGAGCTAGAATCTTATGATGCGTCTGTAAACAATGGGAGCACATGTATGTGTATAAAATATATTTTCACAAATTTTTAGAGAAAAGTCATACGCCCGACTTTATGAATAAAGCCACCAGACAGAGTCAACGAGACCACACAAAAGTTTCACCAACATAAGGGACACAGTACGAAAGAGTAAACGGTGGCACGCAGGCTAGATAACAGTGGAATCTATTTTCACAAATTTTTAGAGAAAAGTCATACGCCCGACTTTATGAATAAAGCCACCAGACAGAGTCAACGAGACCACACAAAAGTTTCACCAACATAAGGGACACGGTACGAAAGAGTAAACGGTGGCACGCAGGCTAGATAACAGTGGAATCTATTTTCACAAGTTACAGACGCTGAAGCTAAATTATATGAACTTTAAAATCCATATTTCTTCCTGTGAAACTTGAACATTGCGTAAATTTAATTGAGTCGTAGATCATTACTGTATATCATTCTCGGTAAAAATAGTTGTGTTGAGTGGCCGAGAATAATTTTATATTGGAAGGTCAAAACTTTTGAAAGGACAATCTTTGCAAGTCGTTAATAAAACTAACCCTAAAACCCTAAACCCCTAAACCCTAATAATCTACAAGGCACAAATAGTAATGGCATCGCAACTAATCACAAATTATAAAAGAAAACTTAAACCCTAATAGTGAACAATAAACCTAATAATCTACAACATATAATTATTATTGTCAATGAAACTATTGCTTGTTATGCCTAGATAGGGGTTTCCTTGAAGGGGATGTTGTAGACACTTATGAAAAAATAAAAACTATATTTAGGCACCCCATGAATGAGAAAGTTGAATCTACATCTCTTTTGCTCTCCTACCAAAATGAATCTATTAAAGAGATAAAGGCTAGCCTAGATACAAACCTCCGTAACATACTTAATCTTTCTTCTACCATTAATAGCTATGTGCTTTATCAAAATAGAAGGATTACTTCTATAGATAGCAAGTTTGCTCTTTTCTTTCCTAATACCAAAGATGGCAATACCTAGATCTATTCTTGCTTGTTATGCCTAGCTAGGGGCGTTAAACGATAGTGCTTGTTGGGAGGCAACCCAATTTTATTTTTATTCCTTACTTTTTGTTCCTGTTTAGTAATAAATAATTTATCTAGCCTCTGTTTTAGTTGTGTTTTTTGTGTTTAATTAGTGTTTGTGCCAAATAGAACCATTGGGAAGACTTGGAGAAAGTCTTGTTGAACTTGCTGTAAAAAACAGAAACTTTAGCGCTCACGAGAACTGCTGTCATTTTTATTTGGAGAGTGATATTTAGTTAATTCTTTTTGCAGATGATTAATAGATAAATTCCTCACGTCCAGCAATTTATTTTAAAAATTTTGGGGTTCCAGATCTTGCGTTAGCTACATATTACTACAGACTGTTCTGTTTTTGACAGATTTTATTTTTCGTGTGTTGTTTGCTTATTTTGATGAATCTATGGCTAGTAAAATAGTTTATAAACCATAGAAAAGTTGGAATACAGTAGTTATAACACCAATATAAATAAAGAATGAGTTCATTACAGTACCTTGAAGTGATCTTTTATTTTCTTTCGCTAACAGAGCTCACGAGATTTTCTACTTTAAGTTTTGTGTTGTGAAATTTTCAAGTTTTGGGTAAAGATTTGATGGATTATGGAACAAGTAGTGGCAACAGCCTGAGCTTGGGGATGCCCATGGCACCCCAAGATAATCTAAGGACACCTAAAAGCCAAAGCTTGGGGATGCCCCGGAAGGCATCCCCTCTTTCGTCTACTTCTATCGGTAACTTTACTTGGAGCTATATTTTTATTTATCACATGCTATGTGTTTTGCTTGGAGCGTCTTGTATCATTTGAGTCTTTGCTTGTTAGTTTACCACAATCATCCTTACTGTACACACCTTTTGAAAGAGCCATACATGATTTATAATTTGTTAGAATACTCTATGTGCTTCGCTTATATCTTTTGAGTTATATAATTTTGCTCTAGTACTTCACTTATATCTTTTAGAGCACGGTGGTGGATTTGTTTTATAGAAACTATTGATCTCTCATGCTTCACTTAGATTATTTTGAGAGTCTTAAATAGCATGGTAATTTGCTTAAAATCCTAATATGCTTGGTATACAAGATTAATAATAAAACTTTTTTATGAGTGCGTTGAATACTATGATAAGTTTGATACTTGATAATTGTTTTGAGATATGGAGATGGTGATATTAAAGTCATGCTAGTTGAGTAGTTGTGAATTTGAGAAATACTTGTGTTGAAGTTTGTGATTCCCGTAGCATGCACGTATGGTGAACCGTTATGTTATGAAGTCGGAGCATGATTTATTTTTTGATTGCCTTCCTTATGAGTGGCGGTCGGGGACAAGCGATGGTCTTTTCCTACCAATCTATCCCCCTAGGAGCATGCGCGTAATACGTTGCTTTGATAACTTGTAGATTTTTGCAATAAGAATATGAGTTCTTTATGACTAATGTTGAGTCCATGGATTATATGCACTCTCACTCTTCCACCTTTGCTAGCCTCTCTAATACCGCGCATCTTTCACCGGTATCATACACCCACCATATACCTTACTCAAAACAGCCACCATACCTACCTATTATGGCATTTTCATAGCCATTCCGAGATATATTGCCATGCAACTTTCCACCGTTCCATTTATTATGACACACTCCATCATTGTCATATTGCTTAGCATGATCATGTAGTCGACATCGTATTTGTGGCAAAGTCACCATTCATAATTCTTTCATACATGTCACTCATGAGTCATTGCATATCCCGGTACACCGCCGGAGGCATTCATATAGAGTCATATTTTGTTCTAACTATCGAGTTGTAATTGTTGAGTTGTAAGAAAAATAAAAGTGTGATGATCATCATTATTAGAGCATTGTCCTAGTGAGGAAAGAATGATGGAGACTATGATTCCCCCACAAGTAGGGATGAGACTCCGGACGAAAAAGAAAAAAAGAAAAATAGAAGAGGCCATAAAAAAAGTCCCAAATATAAAAATGAGAGAAAAAGAGAGAAGGGACAATGTTACTATCCTTTTACCACACTTGTGCTTCAAAGTAGCACCATGATCTTCATAGTAGAGTGCCTCTCATGTTATCACTTTCATATACTAGTGGGAATCTTTCATTATAGAACTTGGCTTGTATATTTCAATGATGGGCTTCCTCAAATTGCCCTAGGTCTTCATGAGCAAGCAAGTTGGATGTACACCCACTTAGTTTCTTTTTGAGCTTTCATATACTTATAGCTCTAGTGCATCCATTGCATGGCAATTCCTACTCACTCACATTGATATCTATTGATGGGCATCTCCATAGCCCGTTGATACGCCTAGTTGATGTGAGACTATCTTCTCCCTTTTTGTCTTCTCCACAACCACCACTCTATTCCATCTATAGTGCTATATTCATGGCTCACGCTCATGTATTACGTGAAGATTGAAAAGGTTTTGAGTATGTCAAAAGTATGAAACAATTGCTTGACTTGTCATCGGGGTTGTGCATGATTTAAATATTTTATATGGTGAAGATAGAGCATAGCCAGACTATATGATTTTGTAGGTTTAACTTTCTTTAGCCATGTTATTTTGAGAAGACATAATTGTTTTGTTAGTATGCTTGAAGTATTATCAATATGAACTTTTGTCTTGAATCTTTCAGATCTGAATATTCATACTACAATTAAGAAGAATTACATTAAAATTATGCCAAGTAGCACTCCGCATCAAAAATTTTGTTTTTATCATTTAACTACTCGAGGACGAGCAGGAATTAAGCTTGGGGATGCTTGATACGTCTCCAACGTATCTATAATCTTTGATTGCTCCATGCTATATTATCTACTGTTTTGGACATTATTGGGCTTTATTATCCACTTTTATATTATTTTTGGGACTAACCTATTAACCTGAGGCCCAGCCCAGAATTGCTGTTTTTTGCCTGTTTTAGGGTTTCGAAGAAAAGGAATATCCAACGGAGTCCAAACGGAATGAGACCTTCGGGAACGTGATTTTCTCAACGAATAAGACCAGAGAGACCCTACGTCAAGAAAGAAAACAGGAGGCCACGAGGTAGGAGGGTGCGCCCACCCCCACCAGGCGCGCCCTCCACCCTCGTGGGCCCCCTGTTGCTCCACCGATGTACTCCTTTCTCCTATATATATCCACGTACCCCCAAACGATCAGAAAAGGAGGCAAAACCCTAATTCCACCGCCGTAACTTTCTGTATCCACGAGATCCCATCTTGGGGCCTGTTCCGGAGCTCCGCCGGAGGGGGCATCGATCACGGAGGGCTTGTACATCAACACCATAGCCTCTCCGATGAAGTGTGAGTAGTTTACCTCAGACCTACGGGTCCATAGTTAGTAGCTAGATGGCTTCTTCTCTCTTTTTGGATCTCATATAATGTTCTCCCCCTCTCTTGTGGAGATCTATTCGATGTAATCTTCTTTTTGCGGTGTGTTTGTTGAGACCGATGATTTGTGGGTTTATGATCAAGTCTATCTATGAATAATATTTGAATCTTCTCTGAATTCTTTTATGTATGATTGGTTATCTTTGCAAGTCTCTTCGAATTATCAGTTTGGTTTGGCCTACTAGATTGATCTTTCTTGCAATGAGATAAGTGCTTAGCTTTGGGTTCAATCTTGCGGTGTCCTTTCCCGGTGACAGTAAGGGCAGCAAGGCACGTATTGTATTGTTGCCATCGAGGATAACAAGATGGGGTTTTCATATTGCATGAGTCTATCCCTCTATATCATGTCATCTTGCTTAAGGCGTTACTTTGTTTTTAACTTAATACTCTAGATGCATGTTGAACAGCGGTCGATGAGTGGAGTAATAGTAGTAGATGCAGGCAGGAGTCGGTCTACTTGTCTCGGACGTGATGCCTATATACATAATCATACCTAGATATTCTCATAACTATGCTCAATTCTGTCAATTGCTCAATAGTAATTTGTTCACCCACCGTAGAATACTTATGCTCTCGAGAGAAGCCACTGGTGAAACCTATGGCCCCCGGGTCTATCTTTATCATATTAATCTCCTACTACTTAGTTATTTACTTTGCCTTTATTTTACTTTGCATCTTTTATCATAAAAATACCAAAAATATTATCTTATCATATCTATCAGATCTCACTCTCGTAAGTGGCCCTATAGGGATTGACAACCCCTATTTGCGTTGGTTGCGAGGATTTATTTGTTTTGTGCAGGTGCGAGGGACTCGCGCGTAGCCTCCTACTGGATTGATACCTTGGTTCTCAAAAACTAAGGGAAATACTTACGCTACTTTGCTGCATCATCCCTTCCTCTTCGGGAAAAACCAACGCAGTGCTCAAGAGGTAGCAAATTGTTTTCACAAATCAATATTTGACAGTAGAAGGATGACTATTGAAGAATAGAAGGATATATATTTGAGGCAAGAGAACAAAAAAGGTTGGGAAAATAACAGTAGCGAGTTTGCATGGGAAAATGATGCATCAAAAAACAACAAAAAGAACAACACAAACGGATGAATGGAGATCACGTAAACGAAAGCATTGTACAGAAGGGAAAGGAAGATAAAAGAAGAGTAGAAAGCGCAGAAATGAAATAACATAAGAACAAGGTGAGGATGAAGGAAGAAAGAAGATGCACAGTGGCCGGAACTCGTGGAACAGGCTTCGTAACAGAACGGTGGGTGTAGGATACAGACAGGTAGACAGTCGTATTTGTACAGAATAAACACGTATATTGTTTCATATTCAGAGAATTAACAATTTCCATCCATTTTCAACCATTTTCTGTCTAAGCATGTGCAAGGATCACGATGCAGATGGATGGCAGCAGGTATTTTCGCAGGTGTGTGCCCCTGCGAATTTACATATCCATTCATATGGTATAACTCCTCGATAGTTCAACACATTTCTCTCGACGAGATGTATCAGCACTACTTCCATCATTAAGAAGAGGAGCAGGGAAATTATTGGGGAAAACATGAATGAGAAGAATTAGGTCACACCAATGATCACAACAAAAGAGAATGTAGAAGAGAAAAGCTAGGTCGAGGATAGAACAGGGCAAGCGTCGAAAAGAAAAAAGAAGCATAGTGCCATCATTTTCCATGTCCCCACGAACAAGAGGTTGCACAAGGAACACCATCACCATAGACGAAGAGCGGCAATCAACCGAGACCAACCATGATGTTTCTGTTGGGGAACGTAGTAATTTAAAAAAATTCCTACGCACACGCAAGATCATGGTGATGCATAGCAACGAGAGGGGAGAGTGTGATCTACGTACCCTTGTAGACCGACAGCGGAAGCGTTATGACAACGCGGTTGATGTAGTCGTACGTCTTCACGGCCCGACCGATCAAGCACCGAAACTACGACACCTCCGAGTTCTAGCACATGTTCAGCTCGATGACGATCCCCGGACTCCGATCCAGCAAAGTGTCGGGGAAGAGTTCCGTCAGTACGACGGCGTGGTGACGATCTTGATGTTCTACCGTCGCAGGGCTTCACCTAAGCACCGCTACAATATTATCGAGGATTATGGTGGAAGGGGGCACCGCACACGGCTAAGAGAACGATCACGAAGATCAACTTGTTTGTCTAGAGGTGCCCCCCTGCCCCCGTATATAAAGGAGCAAGGGGGAGGAGGCCGGCCCTAGGAGGGGCGCGCCAGGGAGTAGGATTCCTACTCCTAGTTGGAGTAGGTTTTCTCCTTTCCTAGTCCAACTAGGAGAAGGGGGGAAAGGGGGGAAGAGGGGAAGGAAGGGAGAGAGGGGCCGCGCCCCAAACCCCTTGTCCAATTTGGACTGGGCTTGGGAGGGGCGTGCGCCACCTCCTGGTCCTTCCCACTAAGGCCCATTAAGGCCCATTGCTTCTTCCTCATATTCCCGTAACTCCCCGGTACCTCTGAAAATACCCGAATCACTCGGAACCTTTCCGATGTTTGAATATAGTCGTCCAATATATCGATCTTTACGTCTTGACCATTTCGAGACTCCTCGTCATGTCCCTGATCTCATCTGGGACTCCGAACTCCTTCGGTACATCAAAACTCATAAAGTCATAATATAACTGTCATCGAAACCTTAAGCGTGCGGACCCTACGGGTTCGAGAACAATGTAGACATGACCGAGACACATCTCCGGTCAATAACCAATAGCGGAACCTGGATGCTCATATTGGCTCCCACATATTCTATGAAGATCTTTATCGGTCAGACCGCATAACAACATACGTTGTTCCCTTTGTCATCGGTATGTTACTTGCCTGAGATTCGATCGTCGGTATCTCAATACCTAGTTCAATCTCGTTACCGGCAAGTCTCTTTACTCGTTCCATAATACATCATCTCGTAACTAACTCATTAGTTGCAATGCTTGCAAGGCTTATGTGATGTGCATTACCGAGAGGGCCCAGAGGTACCTCTCCGACAATCGGAGTGACAAATCCTAATCTCGAAATACGCCAACCCAACATGTACCTTTGGAGACACCTATAGAGCTCCTTTATAATCACCCAGTTACGTTGTGACGTTTGGTAGCACACAAAGTGTTCCTTCGGCAAACGGGAGTTGCATAATCTCATAGTCGTAGGAACATGTATAAGTCATGAAGAAAGCAATAGCAACATACTAAATGATCGGGTGCTAAGCTAATGGAATGAGTCATGCCAATCACATCATTCTTCTAATGATGTGATCCCGTTAATCAAATAACAACTCTTTTGTTCATGGTTAGGAAACATAACCATCTTCGATTAACGAGCTAGTCAAGTAGAGGCATACTAGTGACACTCTGTTTGTCTATATATTCACACATGTATGATGTTTCCGGTTAATACAATTCTAGCATGAATAATAAACATTTATCATGATATAAGGAAATAAATAATAACTTTATTATTGCCTCTAGGGTATATTTCCTTCAGTTTCAAGGCTATTGGCACAACCGAAGGGCAACAAGCAACCGAGTCCACATCCAGACGAAGAGCCAGACGCGACCGAGGCTACAACACAACAACGGCACTGCTGGTGAAGTCTAAGGGTATCAAGGAGCTAAGTCCACACTCAGATTGATTCATTGTGCACACCCACCACTGAGATCGCTAAAAGGTAAACTCTGACACCGTCGGCACGAACAGAGAAGAAGAGCATTCAATGAAGGGGGCGACGCTCGAAGCGCCACCATCGAAGGATCCAAAAGGATATGAGGTTTTCCCCGGAGACTACAAATAAGGAGGAAGTGTCGCAGCCTTGCAGCTCCATCAAACAATGCCTCCATGGAGGTGAGCGACACCCGAAGGCACCGCCATCGTCGACTCCAGCACGGAATGGACTAATCATGCACCACTGGTACATGGGTTCGAAGAGCGAGAAAGACAACTGTGTAAACCTTAAACCCACAAAAACATAAGAATGCATTTCGGGCTTATTCTTCTTTTGCAGTATGTGGAATTATGCCCAAAGGAATATTACTCCATAGACATTGTTTACAGCTAGCCATTTATTAACAGAACAGTTGAACTCCAAGCCTATTTTTGTTGGTTTGTAAAGTGGCATTCCAAGTATATTTTACCGAAAGAGTATACTACCTTCATAAGAAATTAGTTATTGCTGAAATGGATGTACCTAGTCATATTTCAGTGTTAGATACATCCGTTTAAGCGACGAGTAATTCCGGACGGGCGTTTGTATATATTGAGCGTGCTTGTTCGACTCCAAGCATATTACTAATAACAAATTTTTCAACAAACTATTTGATCAATGTCGGTTCGTTTTGCTGGCAGTCAGTCCATCAAACGCAGGCCATATACTTTTGTTCACAACAACATAAAAGTTATACATACATCTTGGATACCAACCAAACATTCTTCCTTTGGCAACACAGTAACCCTCCACGTGATTGTTGTCTCAAGAAATTTAACCTACACGTCATTAGCACCGATGCTGACACTTGGTCCACAGTCCCTGGCGCGGCCGGCAGTTTGGGTACTGGCGCATAAACTATGCAACGGTGCTGCTACCACACCAGCATTCCCAAATTAATCTCCGGCGCCCAAAGCGGCCCTGGGGCGACGCATCTCAAATCTTGACGCACAGCGACCCAACTGATCACATGTGATGGTGGCCGATCTTGATCTGGGCGCACCGATCTTGAGCACCAGCAGCAAAGCAAGCTGAGATCTTTTTCAATTAGCGGCTGCCACGCTGAAATTGCTAATTGGACACAAATACAGGTTTCTAATTAAGCATTGCTGGTGCTGCTATCTTGAGCGTCGCTGCCAATGGCCGATTGAGCGGGGTTCGGTTTGGCGCCTTTTGGGCAGCAGACAGCAACCTGAAAACTGCCGATGGATGGAGGAGCACTAACGCGACATGACATGGAGTTTGTTAAACATATGCGTAATGCCCATCTCTTTTCGCCCTCTTTCCCCTGTCGCCCAACGCGGGCGTCCCTTTCCGGCTTGTCGATCGGCTCCGTGGATCTACCACGCAGGTGCATTTTTTTTTCCTTTCGGGGGTGATGGATTAATGAATCCGCACACACGCACGTCACCGTACCGTGGAATCCTTGACGGGTTAGGTTTTCTGAGAAAAGAGCATGGGTGTTAGGTCAGTGATTTGGCGTTAAGTGAGCAATTACACGCACCGTGTTACGCGTCGATCGAAACCGAGCCGTGGTCTTTTTCTCTCTTTGATTGATGAAAGAGGGCAAATGACTCACTATCATGTTCATTATTAATTAAAGAGAGTTGATTTTAGAAATCCTGCAAAGCAAGGGAACAAAGAAATTGCATTACTTAAATGCCTTCGCACCCGCGTTGACCTGAAGTCAGTCCTCACCTTTGATCTAAGCAGCAATCACCATAGTGGGAGTGTTAATGTCTCGGAATACCCTTGTATTGCACCCCTTCCAAATCTCACACTAAACCAGCTCATCAGGGAGTCATGGGTCCTTCTAACCACTTCTTTTGCTCATAGTGTCAGTCCACTACGATCCGTGGATCTACTACGCAAACGCATTTGTTTTAGATGTTGGATTAATGGATCTGCACACACGCACAACACCATATCGTACAATCTTGAAGGGTTAGGTTTTCTGAAAGAGAGCACGAGTGTTAGGTCAGTGATTCGGTGTTAAGTGAACAATTGCACGTACCATGTTACATGTGGATCAAAACCTGAGTCGTAGCTTTTTACTCTCTCTTTGAAACAAGGCAAATGGCTTGCATTTTCGTTAACAAAGAGAGAAGGTTTAGATATTATCCCACAAAGGAGGGAAACAAGCAAAATACTCTAATGACATTACATCACTCAAATGTCTTGCGCTTGCAATGATCCAAAGCGAGGCCTCGTCTTTCATCCAACCAACAATCACCGTAGTGAGGTGACAATGTTTTGGAATACCTTTACGTTGCGCTCCTTCTAAATCTCCCACTAAACCACTATCATTAAGCGGGCAAGAGCCCTTATGACCACTTTTCTTGCTCATAGTATCAATCCACCAAGCTTTCATCGAGGTAGTGTGTCTTCATTGCATAGGCAAAATATCATGAAGGCCAAGCCAATTGATGAGCTCCGCCCAAACTCAGGGAAAGTAGATGGGCGGATGACATAGACTTTTTTGCAAGGGGGACAAAGATCATGTTTGGCCATCCCCGCCAATGTAATCTATCCGTCGTATAGACACTGTTTTGACTAGCCAAGCAAACAACTTAAGGGGGGAGATGTGTTTCTTTCCACACAATAAATGCCACGGACGAAGAGGTAAGGCTACCAAACCGCTCCTTGTAGGCCGATGATGTCAAGTACTCCCTCCGTAAACAAATATAAGAGCATTTAGATCCTTACTTTAGTGATCTAAACGCTCTTATATTTCTTTACAGAGGGGTAAGTGCATCAAGTGCCCCCTTTCATAGGGTAGGAAAATCATAGGAATAGGAAAGTCATAGGAAATGAGATGACATGTATCTTAAATCCTATGAGTAGGAATGTAAGTGCATCTAGTGCCACCCCTAGTTGGTTTTGGAGTATTGACGACAAACCTAGTTGAGGGACTAATGTGTTTGTGAGAATTGCAGGATAACACAGGTAGAAGTCCCTCATTGATTCGGTTTTCCTACCAGAGATGACCCCTAAAAATGTATGAAGACATTGATGTCAAAGGTGGTATGTGAAGATATTCACATTGAAGACTATGACAAGAGAAGACATCGCATGAAGCCTATGGAGCTCGAAGACTCAGATCTTTCGTAGTTCTTTTTCTTCTTTATTGAGTCATAGGAACCACCGTACTGTTAAGTGGGGTCCAAGAGAACCAGTCAGAATGACTGAAGTGATGCTTAACCAAAACCTATGTCTTCAAGTGAAGACTATGAGAGCAAATCTTGTCCAGAGTCGGACAAGTCAGCTTTGCTTGTAGCCCAAGTAAAGTTGTCGTGTGTGTTTGAAATCTGACCGTTGGAACACGTGTCAGTTCCTTAGTGACCCAGGGTCATTTCGGACAAATCAGGTCGGGTTGCCTAGTGGCTATAAATAGCCCACCCCCTACAACCATAAACGGTTGGCTGCTCAGAGTTAGAGTACGGCTTTTGTCATTTGAGAGCAACCCACCTCGAAGCCTTTGAGAGAGAATTCCTTGCGAGGATAAAGCCCTAACCACCCAGAGCCAAAGAGTGTTAGGCATCACTTAAGTCTTCCTGTCTGTGTGATCTGAAGACTTATTACACTTGAGGACTGTGAATCCTCCAGCCGGTTAGGCGTCGCGTTCTGAGCATCCAAGAGTCATTGTGGATCGCCGGTGAACAAAGTCTGTGAAGGTTTGGGAGTCTACCTTGAAGACTTACCAGAGTGATTGGGCGAGGTCTGTGTGACCTTAGCTCAAGGGGAATACGGTGAGGACTGGGTGTCCTGAGCTGCGTGTTCAGGACTGGGTGTCCGGGACTGTGTGTCCTCAGGTTTAAATACCTAGCCGCCCTAACTAGACGTACAGTTGTCACAGCAACTAGAACTGATCCAACAAATAATTGTCTTCAACGAGTCACTGGTTTCATCCTTCCCTTCCCTTTACTTACTGTTGGTCCTTGTGAAGTCATTGTATGATTGCACTATCTTTTGTCTTCACTGAGTGACTGCTTGTTCTGATTGGCTTCATAATATCTTCCTACCCGATCCTTACTACCTAGCTGCTATTAGTCATTGTGCTTTCACTTCATTGAATACTTGACAATGGTTTGCCTAGTGTAGTCTACCTTCCGCTGCATGGTAATAGGTTTATTTCTATCGTTTGTCTTCGAAACTTCCACGTTTTGAAGACTTACATAAAAATCGCCTATTCACCCCCCTCTAGTCGATATAACGCACTTTCAATTGGTATCAGAGCAAGGTACTCCCTTGTTCTGTGTGATTCGGTTTAACCACCTGGAGTTTTAGCTATGTCGACTGCATGGATAATTAAAGTCTCCGCTGTGTGCCCCGTCTTCGATGGAACTGAATATCCCTACTGGAAGAATAAGATGTGCATGCATCTTGAAGCCATTGACGTCGACCTATGGTATGTTGTCAAGAACGGCGTTCCCAAGGCTGGAGAAGGTGTCACTGCTGCTGACGTCAAGAAGTTCGTTCAACTGGACTCTACTGCCAAGAATATCATCTGTGGTCATCTGACCAAAGGACAGTATGGCTGCGTGAGTGCTTTGGAAACATCTAAGCTAGTCTGGGACTGGCTCTCCAAGGTCAACGAAGGCGTCTCAACCCAGAGAGATCAGAGAATCAGTGTCCTTCGCAACATCTTCAACCGCTTCAAGAGAAATGACAATGAGAATGTCCAGCTCACGTTTGATCGACTCACTGACATCACAAATGAGCTTCAAGCCCTCGGCCCTACTGAGATCACCAAGCATGAAGTCGTCAAGACACTCCTGAGATCACTTGACAGTTCATTTGACACCCTAGCCCTGATGATTCAAGAACGTCCTGATTTCAAGACACTCGATCCATCTGACATACTTGAGAGGCTCAACACACATGAGTTTCAGCTTTCTGAGAAAAGAGATATCTACGGTCCCAACTATGGGCGAACTCGTGCCTTGAAGGCAAAAGCTGTCTCCTCATCTGAAGAAGAATCTGACATCAGTTCTGATGATCCTGAAGACATTGGAAAGGAGCTTGCTATGCTTGTGAAGAAGTTCCAAAAATTCACCAAGAAGAAAGGCTTCAGAAAGTCTTCACGATCAAGCTCAAGGAATGATGAAGCTTCTGCTCATGACTACAAGAAGAAAACATGCCACAAGTGCAAGAAACCTGGCCACTACATCTCTGAGTGTCCGCAGTGGGACATTGAGAACAAGAAGAAAAAGAAGAGCAAGGAGTATGATTCTGATGACAAGAAGAAGAATAAATACTCAAAGTCTTCTTCCAAGTCCTCCTCAAAGTCTTCATCACACAAGAAGAGCTCATCTGGCAAGGCACGTGCGTTTGTTGGCAAGGAAATGGATTCAGAGGAGGAGTCCGCTCCTGAGGAGGCGGAGGTGGAGTCTGAGGAGGAGTCCGATTCTGGCGTTGCGAGTCTGGCTACAGCATACGTTGTCAAGTCCATCTTCAACACTGAAGACAATGACTCCATCACCGACACCGATGCAAATGACAAGGACTACTCCGCTCCTACCTACTGCTTCATGGCACGTGGTGCCAAGGTAAACACACGCACTACTCACTATCAAACATCTAGTGACGATGACTCTGATTGTGGTTCCAAACCCAGCTACAAAACACTGGCTAAAATTGCAACTAAACAACAGAAAACCATGGAACACATTCAAAAACTGTTAGACAAAAGTGATGATCTGTTAGACGCTGAAATGACTCGATCTCAGTCCTTAATTGAAGACATAAAAAATCTTCACGTTAAGTATGAGGAACTTGAAAGTCATCATGAAACGCTCTCAACAGCTCATGAAAGGCTTTCCTGTGATTATCTTCAAAGGAATTAAGATCTTGAGAAATTGAGAGCGGCTCATGAAGATCTTCAAAAAGAAAACGAGTCGCTTCACGCCGAACAGATCAGTTCAGCTCAGGATGGATTTGAACCACCATGTCTTAAATGCATTGAGCGTGATAATGCTACTTCTGTTGCTAAATGTTCTACTGCTGCTACTGTTGCAATATCTTCAACTGTTGATGTGGGAACTAACCCCTCTGCTGAGGATACCATTGCTATTGCTGATGAGAATGCTAGGTTGAAGACATTGCTTGAAACAGGGATGTACAAAAGTCTCAAAGGGCATCAGACACTACGTGATGTCCTCAAAAGGTAGATCCTGAACCGAAACCCTAGGAAAGAGGATGTTGGGTTCGTAAGGAAAATGAATGATGATGGCTCTCACTGGAAACCTGAGCAGTACCCCAAAACCACATGGCTTGCTGCAAAGGAACCTTCAGCAGATCCATCCACTCTATCTGGCTTAACTTGTGCTAACCCCATTGTCATTGATGAATCCTTTGATGCAAACTATAAACTGTTTAAGAATCAGAATGGTGAAGTGTTTGCCAGGTATATTGGTACTAACTGTAGGAATGGACCGCCTATGAAGAAGATCTGGATGCCCAAAAAGTGTTTGGAGAATCTTCCTGTGAATGTCATCATGACACCACAGGTGAAGAAGACAAACCCCAGAGCACAAGCTTCATACGGTCCAAAGGCTTCAGACAGACAGAGGACTCACCGGAGTCAAACTAACGCAAATGTTTTGCAGGGAAGCCATACTCAGGCCTATGAATATGAGCGCGGTTCATCAAACCGCCATGTTCATAAGACCAAGAACTATTCTGCTTATTCTTATGAATACTATTGTCCTCCTGCAAGACTTTTCTCTAGGGCTGCAAAGCCAAAGTTCTCAGATGCTGCACTTAGACTCATTGCTTCAAAGCCACCCTTGAAGATGTGGGTGGCTAAGAAAGCTTAACTCTCTTTTGCAGGGAAGGGTCTCCAGCAGAAAACCAAAATCGTCTGATGCTATTGCTGGGGACCTTAAACATCTTGTAGGGCGCAAGATCAAATGCCCAAATGGTCTTATTACGTACTTTGTTCCTGAATTGCTTGCTACTCGCCCTATCAGTCCAAATCTCGATCTAAGCTTTCATAACCCACTGGTTCGTCAAATGTTTTTGCTTCACAATTCTCTTCGTGAAGCCTATCCCCCTAACTGCACTGCAGGGTACGACACCAGCAGCTTCAGAATGGATTATTGATAGTGGGTGTACCAATCACATGACTGGCAAGAGAAGCCTTCTTATGGACTCAACCTTACGTCCATCCGACAAGAGTCACATCACATTTGCTGACACTGGTAAAAGTAAGGTATTGGGTCTAGGTAGAGTTGCAATCTCAAAGGATCAACACATGGATAAAGTCATGCTTGTTGAATCCCTTGGTTTCAACTTAATGTCTGTCTCAATGCTTTGCGATTTAAACATGATCGTGATGTTTGGAAAATATCGTTGCCTTGTTCTAATGGAATCTGACAAGTCTCTAGTGTTTGAAGGGTATAGGAAAGATGATTTGTACGTGGTAGATTTCTCAGTAGGACCACAACTTGCCGTATGTCTTCTGGCAAAAGCTTCAGAATGCTGGCTCTGGCATCGGAGGCTAGGGCATGCTGGCATGAGGAACCTCCACACCCTTGCAAAGATTAAGCATGTCATAGGCATCGAGGGCGTCAAGTTCAAGAAAGATCACTTATGCGGTGCCAGTGAAGCAGGAAAGATGACGAGGGCAAAGCATCCCTCGAAGACAATCATGACAACAACTCGACCCTTCGAACTGCTCCACATGGATCTTTTCGGTCCCACTAATTACTCAACTCTTACTACTACTACTTGTCTCTATGGCTTTATCATTGTTGATGATTATTCTAGATATACTTGGGTGCACATAATCCTCTACAAGGCTGAAGTGCAGGATGTCTTCAGACGCTTCGCCAATCGAGCAATGAACAACTATGACGCCAAGATAAAGCACATCAGAAGTGACAATGGCACTGAATTCAAGAACGCTGGCCTTGATACATATCTTGATACTTTGGGCATCACACATAAATTCTCAGCTCCGTACACGCCACAACAGAATGGCGTCGTCGAACGCAAGAACAGAACACTCATTGAGATGGCCCGAACGATGCTTGATGAATACAAGACTCCAAGAAAATTCTGGCCTGAAGCCATTAATACTGCATGCCATACAATCAATCGTGTTTATCTTCACAAGCTTCTGAACAAGACATCTTATGAGCTCCTTACTGGCAAGAAGCCAAATGTCAGTTACTTCAGAGTATTTGGCGCCAGGTGTTGGATCAAGGATCCACATCACACTTCAAAATTTGCACCAAAAGCACATGAGGGTTTTATGCTTGGATATGGAAAGGATTCGCACTCCTACAGAGTCTTCAATCTCTTTCATTATAAAGTGGTTGAAACAGTGGATGTGCGGTTCGATGAGACTAACGGTTCACAAAGAGAGCACCTGCCAAATGTGCTAGATGAAGTTCCATCCAGTGAATCAATCAAACTTATGGGAACTGGAGAAATCATACCCTCTGAAGCTCAATCTGAAGAGGAACTTATCATCTCTGCACCTGATCAACCTGAAGACAATGCTCAGCCTGAAGACAATCCCTCTAACAATGACAATGATCAGCAAGAACAAAATCTTCGCCCTGTACATCCTCGTGTTGCAAATGAAGTGCAGATTGAGAGAATAATTGATAGCATCAATGCACCCGGTCCGCTCACTCGTTCAAGGGCAACACAACTAGCAAATTTCTGTGGGCACTTCGCATTCGTCTCAATAACAGAACCCAAGAAAGTTGAAGAAGCCTTCATGGAACCTGAATGGATTCAAGCTATGCAAGAAGAGCTTCAACAGTTTGAGCTGAATAATATATGGGAACTGGTTAAGCGTCCTGATCCTCGGAAGCACAATATAATAGGCACCAAATGGATATACCGCAACAAGCAAGATGAGCATGGTCAAGTTGTCAGAAACAAAGCTCGTCTCGTTGCTCAAGGATATACTCAAGTGGAAGGGATTGACTTCGATGAAACATTTGCTCCCGTGGCTCGACTTGAAGCCATACGCATACTGCTGGCCTATGCAAATCATCATAACATACTTCTATATCAAATGGATGTGAAGAGCGCATTTCTCAACGACAAGATTGAAGAAGAAGTGTATGTTGCACAACCGCCTGACTTTGAAGATCCAAAACATCTTGACATGGTATACAAGCTCAACAAGGCACTGTATGGCCTCAAACAAGCCCCTCGGGCTTGGTATGACACACTCAAACACTTCATGAAGAGCAAAGGCTTCACACCTGGTTCCCTCGACCCCACTCTCTTCATGAAGACATATGATGGTGAACTGTTTGTGTGCCAAATATATGTGGATGACATTATCTGCGGCTGCACCAATCAAAAATACAGTGAAGAATTTGGATATATGATGCAAGAGCAATACCAGATGTCCATGATGGGAGAGCTGAAGCTCTTCCTTGGTCTTCAAATACGACAGCAACGCAACGACATCTTTATATCTCAAGAGAAGTATCTCAAAGATTGCCTGAAGAAGTTTGGTATGCAAGACTGCAAAGGCTTCACGACGCCAATGCCAGCCAAACATCATCTGGGTCCCGACGACAATGGTAAAGAGTTCGATCAAAAGGTATACCGCTCCATGATTGGTTCTTTACTTTACCTATGTGCATCTAGGCCAGATATTATGCTTAGTGTTTGCATGTGTGCTCGATTCCAAGCGGCACCAAAGGAATCGCATCACTTAGCTGTGAAGAGAATTCTTCGATATTTGGCTTACACCCCAACTCTAGGATTATGGTATCCAAAGGGCTTAGAGTTTGATCTAGTTGGATTCTCAGATGCTGATTATGCTGGTGACAAGGTGGATCGCAGGTCTACATTAGGCACATGTCATTTTCTGGGACGATCACTTGTATATTGGTCTTCAAAGAAGCAGAACTATGTATCTCTCTCCACTGCTGAATCTGAATACATTGCTGCTGGATCTTGCTGCGCACAGCTTCTGTGGATGAAGCAAACACTCAAAGACTATGGCATTCATCTGAAGCAAGTGCCACTCTACTGCGACAACGAAAGCGCCATCAAGATTGCCAACAACCCAGTTCAGCACTCGAAGACAAAGCACATTGAGATTCGTCATCACTTTCTCAGAGATCATGTTGTGAAGGAAGATATTGATATCATACATGTCAACACTGAAGAGCAATTGGCAGATATCTTCACCAAGCCCTTGGATGAGAAGAGATTTTGCAAGTTACAGTGTGAGCTAAATATATTGGAATCCTAAAATGTCCTGTGATCAGGCACACATCCTAACACTTATGCATATTGATGACTTAGATGTGCAACACACGAAGTAAAGTATATCTTCAACCAATGAAGACATGCATTCTAAGTGTGAATACATTAATGAGGAATTTGACTTCGGAGCGCCACGATAATTGTGCGCCGTGTCTGGGTCTAATACTTCCTATATGGTGGGTAACGCCACCACCAAATGTTCTGTTTGAAGTGTTTCACTCATGGCGTTACATTTGCTATGTCTTCACATTTGGTCTGGCTTCAATCTCAACATGTCTTCATGATTATCTTCACTATGTTGACTATATATATATACTAGTGTTCTGTCCTCTACAGCATTCACTTATAGCTATGTCTTCTTGTTGAATCTTTTGAACTAAGTGAATGTGATCGGACCCTAACCTCTCTATGCTTTCTATCTCAAACTCTATCTCTCCAAATCATATGCATTCTCTTGAAACTGTCAAATGTCTTCTTTGCGTCCTTGTCAGCAGAAGATACAGAGACAAACATTAAGTCCGCTTTCAATGCTAATTCCTTCACTTGAAACCGGAGAAGTGGGAATGACCACCCGACAATCTAGGCGTGCGTGGGACGTGGAACAACCTCCGATATGCTCATGATGGCCACGTGTTCCTCAGATGTGAATCGCCAGGGGCACCTGTGTAATAACACTGAGCCGCCCCTGTCCCTATAAATACACGCCACACCATAGTCATTATCTCTTCTTCCACTCTCGCACGAACCCTAGCGCCACCGCTAGCCCTCGGCGACGCCGGCGACGAAGCGCTTAGCTGTCGCAACCTCTCCGACGCCGTCTTCACGCCGACCGCGGACATCGTCTTCTCCGCCATCGCCGTAGGTGTCCTCCGTCGCCAAGTTAGGGCACGGACGATCGAACTGCTCGGCCTCCTCTTCCACTCCGTCTAGCAGTTCCTTGTGTGGTAAATAAAAACCTCCTTTTTACGACCCCTTTGATCCTACAGATTCGTCACTTTCTACCACAAGTGGTTTTTGTTCACACATGTTGGATCCACTTCATACTGCATCTCATAATATGCCTAGTATATTCACTTATGCTTCACAAAGTAGTTATATTCCTCACTTGTACTGATCCGTGGATTCGTACAAATCTGGAACCAACTCCTTATCTATGAGTGAATGTCTTTGCACGATGAGGTCAATGTCTTCTAAACTGATTTATCTTCAAAATCTTCTGAGAATTCATATGACTTCTTCCCCTTCCCTCGCACCTTAATGCTATCACAGGTACATGAATGTGGGAGAATCCCTTGGTTCTCATAGTCTGCATTCATTTGCAGAATTCTTACAGTATCATATTGTTGGGGAACGTTGCAGAAAACAAAAAAATTCCTATGGTTTCACCAAGATCCATCTATGAGTTCATCTAGCAACGAGTGATCGGATTGCATCTGCATACCTTTGTAGATCACGCGCGGAAGCATTCAAAGAACGGGGATGAGGAAGTCGTATTCGACGTGATCCAAATCACCGGAGATCCTAGCGCTGAACGGACGGCACCTCCGCGTTCAACACACGTACGGTCAGCATGACGTCTCCTCCTTCTTGATCCAGCAAGGGGGGAGGAGAGGTTGATGAAGATCCAGCAGCACGACAGCGTGGTGGTGGATGCAGGGGTCACCGCAGCAGGGCTTCGCCATTCTACTACGAGAGGGAGAGGTGTAGCAGGGGAGAGGGAGGCGCCAAGACTCAAGGGTGCGGCTGCCCCTCCCCCCCCCCTTTATATAGGCCCCCTAGGGGGTGCGCCGGCCCTAGGAGATGGGATCTCCTAGGGGGGCGGCGGCCAAGGGGTGGAGTGCCCCCCAAGCCAGGTGGGACGCCCCCCCACCCTAGGGCTCCCAACCCTAGGCGCATGGGGTGGGCCAAGGGGGGCGCACCAGCCCACTATGGGCTGGTTCCCCTCCCCACTTAGCCCATGGGGCCCTCCGGGATGGGTGGCCCCACCCGGTGGACCCCCGGGACCCTTCCGGTGGTCCCGGTACAATACCGGTGACCCCCGAAACTCTCCCGATGGCCGAAACTGCACTTCCTATATATAATTCTTCACCTCCGGACCATTCCGGAACTCCTCGTGACGTCCAGGATCTCATCCGGGACTCCGAACAACTTACGGGTTACTGCATATTCATATCTCTACAACCCTAGCGTCACTGAACCTTAAGTGTGTAGACCCTACGGGTTCGGGAGATATGTAGACATGACCGAGATGGCTCTCCGGTCAATAACCAACAGCGGGATCTGGATACCCATGTTGGCTCCCACATGCTCCTCGATGATCTCGTCGGATGAACCACGATGTCGAGGATTCAAGCAACCCCGTATACAATTCCCTTTGTCAATCGGTACGTTACTTGCCCGAGATTCGATCGTCGGTATCCCAATACCTCGTTCAATCTTGTTACCGGCAAGTCACTTTACTCGTACCGTAATGCATGATCCCGTGACCAGACACTTGGTCACTTTGAGCTCATTGTGATGATGCATTACCGAGTGGGCCCAGAGATACCTCTCCGTCATACAGAGTGACATATCCCAGTCTTGATCCGTGTCAACCCAACAGACACTTTCGGAGATACCCGTAGTATACCTTTATAGTCACCCAGTTATGTTGTGACGTTTGGTACACCCAAAGCACTCCTACGGTATCCGGGAGTTACATGATCTCATGGTCTAAGGAAAAGATACTTGACATTGGAAAAACTCTAGCAAATGAACTATACGATCTTGTGCTATGTTTAAGATTGGGTCTTGTCCATCACATCATTCTCCTAATGATGTGATCTCGTTATCAATGACATCCAATGTCCATAGTCAGGAAACCATGACTATTTGTTGATCAACGAGCTAGTCAACTAGAGGCTTACTAGGGACATGTTGGTGTCTAAGTATTCACACATGTATTACGATTTCCGGATAACACAATTATAGCATGAATAAAAGATAATTATCATGAACAAGGAAATATAATAATAATCCTTTTATTATTGCCTCTAGGGCATATTTCCAACAGTCTCCCACTTGCACTAGAGTCAATAATCTAGTTACATTGTGATGAATCGAACACCCATGGAATTCTGGTGTTGATCATGTTTTGCTCTAGGGAGAGGTTTAGTCAACGGATCTACTACATTCAGGTCCGTATGTACTTTACAAATATCTATGTCTCCATCTTGAACATTTTCACGAATGGAGTTGAAGCGACGCTTGATGTGCCTGGTCTTCTTGTGAACCTGGGCTCCTTGGCAAGTGCAATAGCTCCAGTGTTGTCACAGAAGAGTTTGATCGGCCCCGACGCATTGCGTATGACTCCTAGGTCGGTGATGAACTCCTTCACCCAAATTGCTTCATGCGCTGCCTCCGAGGCTGCCATGTACTCCGCTTCACATGTACATCCCGCCACGACTCTCTGCTTGCAACTGCACCAGCTTACTGCCCCACCATTCAAAATATACACGTATCCGGTTTGTGACTTAGAGTCATCCAGATCTGTGTCGAAGCTAGCGTCGACGTAACCCTTTACGACGAGCTCTTCGTCACCTCCATAAACGAGAAACATTTCCTTAGTCCTTTTCAGGTACTTCAGGATATTCTTGACCGCTGTCCAGTGTTCCTTGCCGGGATTACTTTGTACCTTCCTACCAAACTTACGGCAAGGTTTACATCAGGTCTGGTACACAGCATGGCATACATAATAGAACCTATGGCTGAGGCATAGGGGATGACACTCATCTCTTCTATATCTTCTGTCGTGGTTGGACATTGAGCTGAGCTCAATTTCACACCTAGAAACACAGGCAAGAACCCCTTCTTAGACTGATCCATATTGAACTTCTCAATATCTTATCAAGGTATGTGCTTTGTGAAAGACCTATGAGGCGTCTTGATCTATCTCTATAGATCTTGATGCCTAAAATATAAGCAGCTTCTCCAAGGTCCTTCATTAAAAACTCTTATTCAAGTAGGCCTTAATGCTTTCCAAAAGCTCTATATCATTTCCCATCAAAAGTATGTCATCTACATATAATATGAGAAATGCTACAGAGCTCCCACTCACTTTCTTGTAAACCTCCATAAGTCTGCATAAACCCAAACGCTTTGATCATCTCATCAAAGCGAATGTTCCAACTCCGAGATGCTTGCACCAGCCCATAAATCGAGCGTTGGAGCTTGCACACCTTGTCAGCATTCTTAGGATCGACAAAACCTTCCGGCTGCATCATATACAATTCTTCCTTAAGGAAACCATTAAGGAATGCCGTTTTGACGTCCATTTGCCATATCTCATAATCATAGAATGTGGCAATTGCTAACATGATTCGGACGGACTTCAGCTTCGCTACCGGTGAGAAAGTCTCATCGTAGTCAACCCCTTGAACTTGTCGATAACCCTTAGCGACAAGCCGAGCTTTATAGATGGTCACATTACCATCCGCGTCTGTCTTCTTCTTAAAGATCCATTTATTTTCTATGGCTCGCCGCTCAACGGGCAAGTTAGTCAAAGTCCATACTTCATTTTCATACATGGATCCTATCTCGGATTTCATGGCTTCCAGCCATTTGTCGGAATTCGGGCCCGCCATCGCTTCTTCATAGTTTGAAGGTTCACCGTTGTCTAACAACATGATTTCCAAGACAGGGTTGCCGTACCATTCTGGTGCGGAACGTGTCCTTGTGGACCTTCGAAATTTAGTAGGAGCTTGATCAGAAGTATCTTGATCATCATCATTAACTTCCTCTCTAATTGGTGCAGGCACCACAGGAACATTTTCCTGAGTTGCGCCACTTTCCGGTTCAAGAGGTAATACTTCATCAAGTTCTACTTTCCTCCCACTTACTTCTTTTGAGAGAAACTCCTTCTCTAGAAAGGATCTATTCTTGGAAACAAAGATCTTGCCTTCGGATCTAAGGTAGAAGGTATACCCAATATTTCTTTAGGGTATCCTATGAAGACGCATTTTTTCGACTTGGGTTCGAGCTTTTCAGGTTGAAGTTTCTTGACATAAGCATCGCATCCCCAAACTTTTAGAAACGACAGCTTAGGTTTCTTCCCAAACCATAATTCATACGGTGTCGTCTCAACGGATTTCGACGGAGCCCTATTTAAAGTGAATGCGGCAGTCTCTAAAGCATAGCCCCAAAATGATAGCGGTAAATCGGTAAGAGACATCATAGATCGCACCATATCTAATAGAGTGCGATTACAACGTTCGGACACACCATTACGCTGAGGTGTTCCAGGCGGCGTGAGTTGTGAAACTATTCCACATTTTCTTAAGTGTGTGCCAAATTCGTGACTCAAGTATTCTCCTCCATGATCTAATCGCAGGAACTTGATTTTCCTGTCACGTTGATTCTCAACCTCACTCTGAAATTCCTTGAACCTTTCAAAGGTCTCAGACTTGTGTTTCATTAAGTAGACATACCCATATCTACTCAAGTCATCAGTGAGGGTGAGAACCTAACGATAGCCACCACGAGCCTCAACACTCATTGGACCGCACACATCAGTATGTATGATTTCCAATAAGTTGGTTGCTCGCTCCATTGTTCCTGAGAATGGAGTCTTGGTCATTTTACCCATGAGGCATGGTTCGCACGTGTCAAATGATTCGTAATCAAGAGACTCTAAAAGTCCATTTGCATGGAGCTTCTTCATGCGTTTGACACCTATGTGACCACGGCGGCAGTGCCACAAGTATGTGGGACTATCATTATCAACCTTACATCTTTTGGTATTCACGCTATGAATATGTGTAGCATTACGCTCGAGATTCATTAAGAATAAACCATTCACCATCGGAGCATGACCATAAAACATATCTCTCATATAAATAGAACAACCCTTATTCTCGGATTTAAATGAGTAGCCATCTCGTATTAAACGAGATCCTGATACAATGTTCATGCTCAAACTTGGCACTAAATAACAATTATTGAGGTTCAAAACTAATCCCGTAGGTAAATGTAGAGGTAGCGTGCCGACGGCGATCACATCGACCTTGGAACCATTCCCGACGCGCATCGTCACCTCATCCTTCGCCAGTCTCCGCTTATTCCGCAGCTCCTGCTTTGAGTTACAAATGTGAGCAACTGCACCGGTATCAAATATCCAGGAGCTACTACGAGTACTGGTAAGGTACACATCAATTACCTGTATATCACATATACCTTTCGTTTTGCCGGCCTTCTTGTCCGCTAAGTATTTGGGGCAGTTCCGCTTCCAGTGACCACTTTCCTTGCAATAAAAGCACTCAGTCTCGGGCTTGGGTCCATTCTTTGGCTTCTTCCCGGCAGCTTGCTTGCCAGGCGCAGCAACTCCCTTGCCGTCCTTCTTGAAGTTTTTCTTACCCTTGCCTTTCTTGAACTTAGTGGTTTTATTCACCATCAACACTTGATGTTCCTTTTTGACTTCTACCTCTGCTGATTTCAGCATTGCAAATACTTCAAGAATGGTCTTTTCCATCCCCTGCATATTGAAGTTCATCACAAAGCTCTTGTAGCTCGGTGGAAGCGACTGAAGGATTCTGTCAATGACCGCGTCATCCGGGAGATTAACTCCCAGCTGAGTCAAGCGGTTATGTAACCCTGACATAGTGAGTATGTGCTCACTGAGAGAACTATTTTCCTCCATCTTACAGCTAAAGAACTTGTCGGAGACTTCATATCTCTTGACCCGGGCATGAGCTTGAAAAACCATTTTCAGCTCTTCGAACATCTCATATGCTCCGTGTCTCTCAAAACGCTTTTGGAGCCCCGGTTCTAAGCTGTAAATCATGCCGCACTGAACGAGGGAGTAATCATCGGTACGTGTCTGCCAAGCGTTCATATCGTCTTGTTCTGCAGGGAGAACATGTGCTTCACCTAGCGGTGCTTGTAGGACATAATCTTTCTTGGCAGCTATGAGGATGATCCTCAGGTTTCGGACCCAGTCCGTATAGTTGCTGCCATCGTCTTTCAGCTTGGTTTTCTCTAGGAACGCATTGAAGTTGAGGACAACGTTGGCCATTTGATCTACAATACATGTTGTAAAGATTTTAGACTAAGTTCATGATAATTAAGTTCATCTAAATCAAATTATTCAATGAACTCCCACTCAGATAGACATCCCTCTAGTCATCTAAGTATAACATGATCCGAGTTAACTAGGCCGTGTCCGATCATCACGTGAGACGGACTAGTCAACATCGGTGAACATCTTCATGTTGATCGTATCTTCTATACGACTCATGCTCGACCTTTCGGTCTACTGTGTTCCGAGGCCATGTCTGTACATGCTAGGCTCGTCAAGTCAACCTAAGTGTTTGCATGTGTAAATCTGTCTTACACCCGTTGTATGTGAACGTTGGAATCTATCACACCCGATCAACACATGGTGCTTCGAAACAATGAACTGTCGCAACGGTGCACAGTTAGGGGGAACACTTTCTTGAAATTATTATGAGGGGTCATCTTATTTATTACCTCATTCTAAGTAAACAAGATGCAAAAACATGATAAACATCACATGCAATCAAATAATAATAGTGACATGATATGGCCAATATCACATAGCTCCTTTGATCTCCATCTTGGGGCCCCATGGTCATCTTGTCACCGGCATGACACCATGATCTCCATCATCATGATCTCCATCATCGTGTCTCCATGAAGTTGCTCGCCAACTATTACTTCTACTACTATGGCTAACACGTTTAGCAATAAAGTAAAGTAATTTACATGGCGTTTCTCAATGACACACAGGTCATACAAAAAAATAAAGACAACTCCTATGGCTCCTGCCGGTTGTCATACTCATCGACATGCAAGTCGTGATTCCTATTACAATAGCATGAACATCTCATACATCACATATATATCATTCATCATTCATCACAACTTTGGCCATATCACATCACAAAACACTTGCTGCAAAAACAAGTTAGACGTCCTCTAATTGTTGTTGCAAGTTTTACGTGGCTGCAATAGGGTTCTAGCAAGAACATTTTCTTACCTACGTGAAAGCCACAACGTGATTTGTCAACTTCTATTTACCCTTCATAAGGACCCTTTTCATCGAATCCGCTCCAACTAATGTGGGAGAGACAGACACCCGCCAGCCACCTTATGCAACTAGTGCATGTTAGTCGGTGGAACCGGTCTCACGTAAGCGTACGTGTAAGGTTGGTCCGGGCCGCTTCATCCGACAATACCGTTGAAGCAAAATAAGACTAGTAGCGGCAAGAAAGTTGACAACATCTACGCCCACAACAAATTGTGTTCTACTCGTGCAAAAAGAACTACGCATAGACCTAGCTCATGATGCCATTGTTGGGGAACGTTGCAGAAAACAAAAATTTTCCTACGGTTTCACCAAGATCCATCTATGAGTTCATCTAGCAACGAGTGATCGGATTGCATCTACATACCTTTGTAGATCACGCGTGGAAGCGTTCAAAGAACGGGGATGAGGAAGTCGTACTCGACGTGATCCAAATCACCGGAGATCCTAGCGCCGAACGAACGGCACCTCCGCGTTCAACACACATACGGTCAGCATGACGTCTCCTCCTTCTTGATCCAGCAAGGGGGGAGGAGAGGTTGATGAAGATCCAGCAGCACGACGGCGTGGTGGTGGATGCAGGCACTAGTAGAAAACAGGGCTTTGGTCCAGGCCGGGTCAGCCCATTAGTCCCGGTTCAGTCTAGAACCGGGACCAATGTGGGCATTGGTCCCAGTTCGTGAGCCCAGGGGGCCGGCCGGGCCACGTGGGCCATTGGTCCCGGTTCATCTGGACCTTTTGGTCCCGGTTGGTGGGATGAACCGGGACCAATGGGCCTCACTCCTGGCCCACCACCATCGGTCCCGGTTGGTGGCTTGAACCGGGACCAAAGGCTCCCCTTTAGTCCCGGCTCATGTCACCAACTGGGACCAATGAGGTGCCTATATATACCCCTCACTCGTGAGCAGAGCACCCCAGTGCTCTGTTTTTCTCTGGCCGAGGGGGAGAGGGCTTTGTGGTGCTCTAGCTCACCTCCTATGCACATGAGGTGTTCGATGGAATGCCCGAGCCACACTACTTAAGCTTTCTCCTCTCGAAGCTCGACCTCCAACCTCCATTTTCCTCGAGATTTGTCTAGATTTAGCGATCCGTCACGCCCCATCCCCGTCTTCACCGCCATCGATCACCCGCGCCGATCTCATCACCGACACCACCGTGGTGAGCCTCTTGTTCTTATCTTCTTTCTGAAAGGAAAAATATTCTTACTTGTATGTTTAGATAGATACTTGTATCATTTTCTTACATTTATTATTGCATCTTATATAGTGCGATGGTTTTGGTATCCGCCCCCGTCAGCCCTCGTCCTGTCTATGATTCGGATGTGGTATGTATATTATCTTTATAACTATTGGTTCATTTATTGTTTATGAAAATTATGCCGACCAACGTGACATAGATTTTATTTATCTAGGATGTATGTGAATCGGAAATGCCAACCGACCCTATTGTCGAGAGGTTAAATTTAGTTGAAGAAGAAAACAATTTGTTGAAGGAAAAAATAAAAAAAATTGAGGAGGAGAAGATGATATTGGAGTTGCATGTTGCGGATGTCGTCGATGATCACAAGATCAAGATGGATGCAATGCGCTTGAAGATTAGAAAGATTAGAAAATATGCCATTCATACCGAGGCTTGGTATCATTATGCCGTTGGATCAATTGTTACCTTGGTTGCGATTATGATCGCATTTGTTTTCGCATTGAAATGTTTTACATAGTTTCACTGTATGGTTTAATTAATTAGATGCTCTGGAGAGCTATATGTTGTTAGATGAGAACTATGTATGCACTTTGGTTTTAATGTGATGATGAACTTCTATTAATTTGGACACTTAATTATATATAATGCACGCAGATGAACCGACAATGGATGTACGGTGACAAACACACCTGCGAGTACATTAAGGGCGTGCATGAGTTTCTCGATGCGGCTGAGGCAAACAAGCAGAATGGTTTTATGTGTTGTCCATGCACTGAATGTGGGAATACGAGGTCTTACTCTAACCGGAAAATCCTTCACTCCCACCTGCTTTACAAGGGTTTCATGCCACACTATAATGTTTGGATGAGGCACGGAGAAATAGGGGTTATGATGGAAGACAGCGAAGAAGAAGACTACGATGACAACTATGTGCCCCCTGAATACGGTGATGCTACAACGGGGGGAGCTGGTGAAGATCAAGAGGAACCAGACGATGTGCCCAATGATGCTGCAACGGGTGAAGCTACTGAAGATCAAGAGGAACCAGACGATGTGCCCGATGATGATGATCTCCGCCGGGTCATTGTCGATGCAAGGACGTAATGCATTAGTCAAAAGGAGAAGCTGAAGTTCAATCGCATGTTAGAGGATCACAAAAATGGGTTATACCCCAATTGCGAAGATGGCAACACAAAGCTCGGTACCGTACTGGAATTGCTCCAATGGAAGGCAGAGAATGCTGTGGCTGACAAAGGATTTGAGAAGCTACTGAAAATATTGAAGAAGAAGCTTCCAAAGGATAACGAATTGCCCGACAGTACATACGCAGCAAAGAAGGTCGTATGCCCTCTAGGATTGGAGGTGGAGAAGATACATGCATGCCCTAATGACTGCATCCTCTACCGCGATGCATACAAGGATCTGAACGCATGCCCGGTATGCGGTGCATTGCGGTATAAGATCAGACAAGATGACCCTGGTGATGTTGACGGCGAGCCCCCCAGGAAGAGGGTTCCCGCGAAGGTGATGTGGTATGCTCCTATAATACCACGGTTGAAACGTTTGTTCAAAAACGAAGAGCATGCCAAGTTGATGAGATGGCACAGTGAGAACCGAAAGAAAGATGGGAAGTTGAGAGCACCCGCTGACGGGTCGCAGTGGAGAAAAATCGAGAGAAAGTACTGGGATGAGTTTGCAAAGGACCCAAGGAATGTATGGTTTGCTTTAAGCTCGGATGGCATTAATCCTTTCGGGGAGCAGAGCAGCAATCACAGCACCTGGCCCGTGACTCTATGTATGTATAACCTTCCTCCTTGGATGTGCATGAAGCGGAAGTTCGTTATGATGCCAGTTCTCATCCAAGGCCCTAAGCAACCCGACAATGAAATTGATGTGTACCTAAGGCCATCAGTTGAAGAACTTTTACAGCTGTGGAATGAAAACGGTGTACATACGTGGGATGAGCAAAGACAGGAGGAATTTAACCTTAAGGCGTTGCTGTTCGTGACCATCAACGATTGGCCCGCTCTCAGTATGTAACATCCCAAATTTTCAATTTGGAATGTTATACATTAGATCATCATGCATATCATATTTTCTTGCATTTTTGCCCGATCCTAGAAATTTCACGCAACTCAAGGACCTTCGGAGAGAGTTGGAGATTTTGTTATTTTCATATTTGAGAGTTTTCTCGAATTTGAAAAGAGGATCATTTGATTTATTTATTTCATCTTCAATAATTTTTCCGGTGTCAAAATATATGAGAGAGAGAATAATATGACTTTCCCAAAGTTAGGAAAAATGAAGATTTAATAAATAGATCAAATTTTGTTTTCCGGTGTTTTGTTTGCTTTTTCTTTGGATAGGGAAAAATGCGTGTTTTCAAAAATTGCATTTTAGGTCCGGAGTAAAGTTCATTTTGTTCGACTCATTTTTAGGAGTCGGGGAAAATTTACTTTAGTTTTTTTGGAGTTCGTTTCGTTAGTTTTTCTTTTGTTTTTCTGCGCGCGAAACCAGTTAAAAAAAAACCCCCGCAGGCCAGCCGGGCCAAAGGCCCAGCCAGCCGGCCACCGCCCCAGCCTCCCTGCGCGCCGTGCGCTAGGCAAGGCAGGCGCCAGCTGCCGCCGCCTCTTGCTCTAGACGAGTCCGGCTAGGGTTAGCCCCTCCCCTTTCCTTTGTTCCGTTTTCCTTTTTCTTCTAGGACTCTTTTTCCTACTCTATTTCTTGTCCCCTACCTCAAGAAACCCCCTCCCCTCCCCAATATAAATACCCCAACACCCCCCCTCTAAACCCATCAAATCAAACCCCAAGCCACAAGCCCCAAGCCCTCCACCGCACTCCACACCTGCGCCGCCGCCCTTGTGCCCTAGCGCCGTCGCCGCACCTCGCCCACGCCGCCGCCTCCCAACGCCGCCGCCGGAGCCCCTCGCCGGAGACCTCGTCGGAGGTAGCCCCGCGCCGCATCTCTTCTTTTCCTCGGATCGTTTTCTTCTAATCGTTCCGATTCTTTTCTTCTCTTCCGATTCGTTTTCTTTCCGGTTCTTCTCTAAACCGTTCCGGTTTTCTAGATCGGTTTTTCGTTCGGTTTTCCTCCAAAACCCTAGATCGGATTCGTTTTCCTTTCCAATTTAGTTGCCTTTGGACCGTTCGCCGGACCGTTCGTCCTAACGAACGTGATCACCGGATTCTTCTAGGTTAACGAACGTCCGTTCGTTTAACCGTTCGTCTCTTCTCTTTCGTCGGATTTATTCCGCGATCGTGATCTCAGATCCGATCTTCGTTCTAGTCTTTCTTCTCGCTCGTTTATCGGAATCAGGTGATTAAGCGCCTGGAGTTTCGTTTTGAAACCGCCGTTCCGTCTAATCAACTTAAACAAGTTTTTGCCCCGGTAAAATTTGACCTAGTTTCAACTTGCTAGAACCGAGTTGTTTTCTTCCGCCGTTTGTTTTCTGTTTCTTTGTTCGGTTCGTTCTTTCTTTGCAACCGGAGTTCTTAAGTTGAACCTTCTGGTTCGTCCTCTTGTTCGAGTTTTACCTGTGCATTATATGAGTACTTATTGTGTGCTTGTTGTTTGTCTGCGATAGATCACCCGGATTGCGCCGCTTGTTACTTCGAATCCCTAGCACTCGCGAATCATCAGCAAGGCAAGTAACACTTTGATCATACATTTTCTACAACCCATGTTTTATTGCATTAGATCAATCCTCTCTCATTGCATGATTAGGATCTAATTAAATTGTGGGATGGGAAGTAGATGAGGTAGTACCTATCACCTGTATTATTATGAAACCTTTGGGAGTTACTTCTACGTTTGCTTATTATGCCATGCTATGCTAGTAGACGTGGATTGGGTGAGTGATATCCATGACAGATGTGAGTATTGTTAATTAATGGTTTATCTAAGGTGGCAACTTAAACACACATCTGGGTGGATTGAGGCACCTAATGTCTATCCGGACTTGCCTGTTTTATTTTGGACCGCCACCCAGGCTCAAAGGAATCATAAGATAATTCATGCTAGAAACTTCCGTGTGCAGCCACATGCTACTATGGGCTCTGGCATAGTTGACTAAGCTGTGCAAACTCTTACGGGGTGGACTAGCAGATGTAGGGGTTGTAGGTGGTACGGTCTACCCCACATGTAAGGTGCTAGCGCTTCTGAAAGACTATGTCTCGGTCATCCGTTTCTCAAACACCATGTAGTGCGAGAAAACAAATGGAGGCGATCGAGTCATGTGGGGAAAAGTGCGCAAACCTCTGCAGAGTGTATAAACTAATCATGATTAGCCGTGTCCCCGGTTATGGACAACTTGAGTATCTAGTACTTGAATATCATGTGAATCTCAACATGTTACTTCTAATTAATGTTGTTGGGTTTTAATTGTTCACTTAATTGGGATTGAGAATGCTGTCAACCATTCTCAATGTTTCACAACCACCATGATAGTTAAATAAATTTATTCCTTTGCAGTAGGGAAAAACTGGCTTTACGCAAAAACTGTAACCATAGAGCTTTCCACCAGCCATATATGCATATAGTATAGCTGTTTCATTCCATTACTCTCTATGTGTTACTTTGCCAGCATATTCCATGTGCTGACCCGTTTTCGGGCTGCAACTTTCATGTTGCAGACTTTTCAGACGACGAGTAAGGTGCTTTTAGGTCGTGGTTCTATACTCAGTGATGCCGTTGGAGTTGATGGACCCATTTATCTTCCAAGTCTTCCGCTGTTATCGACACTAGATGGCCTTAAGCCATTTTTATTGTAATAAGTTCTCTTTGAGACAACGATGTAATAAGTGTGTGATTGCCACTCTGCTATAAATCCTTCGATGTACTGTGTGGTGTCAGCATTACTGATCCAGGGATGATACCGGAGCACAGTAGACTTGATCCATTCGGGTCGGGTCGCCACAGAGATGGTATCAGAGCACACGCTGACTGTAGGACACAACCACTAAGTTAAAGCCATAGATCACCATTCTCTTCTCATTTTCTAACTCCTCATCTTTTCTACCCTTTTAGGATGACGAACGTGAAGATTAAGTACGCTCAACCGGATGAAGGCACACCTTTTGGATTTCACTTGAAGGAAGTCACCAAGTACCTGAACATTGGATTACCAAGCTTCACGGGAACCTTCAACGCCACTCTGCCTGAAGAGGAGCGCTGGAAGATTCAAGCTCACGTTCCGGGAAGAACATTCGCGCCAATCACGAAACCCATAGATAATGTTTTCAATGCACCAACCTAGAGTCTGGGAAGGAGCATGGCAGCTCATATCACCATAGGACGCATTGGAGAAGTTTATCAAGAAGACCTCAAGGACACTATCTACCAGATTTGCGGACGCCGAGATGAACAATGGGAGTTAGTCAGCACCAAGAAGGATAGATCCATTGCATCTTTCATCTAGGAGTTAAACCAGCACATTCGACGCCACGAGAACCAGATGTGCAATGATATGATAGAGTTGAAGAATGCGAAGGCAAGGATCATCAAACTAGAAGGAGAACTGAAGTCTACACGCAAGGACTACATGGACGAGATTGTAGCTCTAGCAAGACACAATAACGATCTTAAGCAGGAGATTGAAGAACTCAAGAGGAACTTAGCATCCAAGGAGGAGGACGAGTACGTCGCATGTCCGGACAACTACATCATCATCGACGACACCGATTCGGATCCAAGTGAACCTGACTTTGAAGACGAAGCTGGAGCAGATATCATGGAGTCTTCCACCGGTTCAAATTTCTAGATGACCACCAGATAGTAGTAGTATTCCCCCGTGTAAACATTATAGTTCGAGCACTTTTGCGATAGTTTTAGATCGTTTGTAAGCCCTTGTTTGATTGATTGAAGTGATTTTGTGTGAATTTGCTCATGTGCATATGGGTAGTGTTTTCCCTTTCGACCTCACTCTATTCTCAATTCTCGTCTTTTCTAAACCCTCAGATGCCTCCGAGACGTGACAATGGATTTCCACCGGAGCTCACTCAGTTGATCCAGCAGTAGAATCAATTGATGCAGATGTTAGTCCAGAACCAGTAGAACAACAACAACAACCCACCACCACCACCACCTGTTGACCACTTAGCCCGTGTCCTTAGGCTGAACCCGCCAGTGTTTTGCAGTAGCACCGAGCCAATAGTAGCAGACGAGTGGCTCCGCAAGATAGGAAGGGAGTTGACCACTGCAGGATGCACGGATGGTGAGAAAGTGAAGTTTGCCGCTCACCAGCTTGACGGACCCGCGGCAGCATGGTGGGAGAATTTCACAGCCACTTACCCAGTTGACACTGTCACATGGGATCAGTTTCAGCAAGCTTTCCGCACTGCCCATGTTTCAGCAGGAGCTATGGCCCTGAAGAAGCGTGAGTTTCGCAACTTACGCCAAGGAGGAAGGACAGTTGGCCAGTACGTTGATGACTTCAGCAAGTTAGCACGTTATGTCCCAGATGACGTTGCTACGGATGCAGCTAAGCAGGAGAAGTTTCTGGAAGGACTGAATGATGAGCTAAGCATGCAGTTGATGGTAGCGAGTTTCAACAACTACCGGGAGTTGGTAGATCGTGCCATCATGATTGAAGGAAAACAACAGCAGATTGAGAACCGTAAGAGGAAGTATGGACAAGGGAAGTATAACTCTGGAGCCCAGCAGAAGCCCCGTTTTGCCCCTAAACCGGGATTTCAGTTTCAACACACCCATGGAGGAGGTAGCTCGTACAACCATAATGGCCACAAGAATGGTAATGGGAATGGAGGAAACAACGGCCAGAACCGGACCACCCCATCGACCCCAACCAAGAGAGACCTGAGTCAAGTCACTTGTTTCAAGTGTTCCAGGACCGGACATTATGCCAATGAATGTCCAGAAGGCCAGAATGGAAATGGCAATGGAAGCTCTGGGAAAAAGCCGAACCCTTTCAATAGGGGGCAGGTGAACCACGTTAATGTGGAGGAGGTTGAAGATCAACCCGATGCAGTAATCGGTAAGTTTTTGGTTAAGTCATTTACCGCACTTGTTCTTTTTGACACTGGTGCATCGCATTCATACATATCAAGGGGATTTGTGGATAAATATAACCTGCCAACCCAAGCCCTTAGGTCACCCATGTTAGTAAGCTCACCAGGAGCGGAGTTCATGGCTAGACGATGGTGTGATCGGTTACCGTTAAGGATTGGTAACTATGTTTTTCCCTCAGACCTAATAGGATTGGAATCTCAAGGATTGGATGCGATATTAGGCATGGATTGGTTGTCGATGTATGGAGGAAACATCGATTGTGCTAGTAAGTCAATTTTGCTTACCACACCAGAAGGAAGAAGGATCAAGTATGTATCCCGGCATGTGCCAAACAGGACACAAGTAAACTGCTTATCAGGAGTTGTGCAGGAGGAAGTACCAGTGGTAAAGGATTTTCCTGATGTATTTCCTGAGGAATTGCCAGGCATGCCACCGGATAGAGAAATTGAGTTTTTGATTGAGTTATTACCAGGTACATGCCCAATATCGAAGCGACCATACCGGATGCCAGCAAAGGATTTGGTAGAAATTAAGAATCAGATTAAGGAGTTATTGGATAAAGGTTACATTCGCCCAAGTTCTTCGCCTTGGGGATCACCCGTACTTCTAGTGGAAAAGAAGGATGGATCATTAAGGATGGTTGTTGATTATCGTGGATTGAATGAAGTAACCATCAAGAATAAGTACCCACTGCCAATGATCAACGATCTGTTTGATCGATTGCAAGGAGCTAAAGTGTTTTCCAAGATCGATTTGTGATCAGGGTACCATCAGTTGAAGATTCGAGAGCAGGACATACCTAAGACAACATTCACCACGAGATATGGACTGTATGAGTATACCGTTATGTCATTTGGATTGACTAACGCACCTGCCTATTTCATGAACCTGATGAACAAAGTGTTTATGGAGTTTTTGGATAAGTTCGTCGTAGTGTTCATTGATGACATCCTGGTTTATTCAAAGATTGAAGAGGAGCATAAGGAACATTTGCGTTTGGTTTTGGAGAAACTAAGGGAACATCAGTTATATGCCAAATTCAGCAAATGCGAGTTTTGGTTGAAGGAAGTTGGATTCCTCGGACATGTTATATCCGGAGAAGGTATAGCAGTTGACCCCACAAAGGTTGAGACCGTAACCGAATGGAAATCACCAACGACTGTTGGAGAGATCCGGAGTTTTCTTGGACTCGCAGGATACTACCGGAGATTCATTGAGAATTTCTCAAAGATTGTGAAGCCTATGACAGAGTTGTTGAAGAAGGATACTAAGTTCAAATGGACTGAGGAATGTGAGGCTAGTTTCCAGGAGTTGAAGAAACATTTGGTCACCTCACCAGTATTGATTTTGCCAGATCAGACCAAGGATTATGAGGTGTATTGTGACGCTTCACGTCGAGGACTTGGAGCAGTGCTTATGCAGGAAGGAAGAGTTGTTTCGTATGCTTCACGACAACTGAAGCCTCATGAGTTGAATTATGCCACGCATGATTTGGAGTTAGCAGCTGTAGTGCATGCATTGAAAACATGGAGACATTTCCTCATTGGAAATCATTGTGAGGTGTACACGGATCACAAGAGTTTGAAGTACATTTTCACGCAGAAGGAGTTGAACCTCAGACAGAGGAGGTGGTTGGAGCTCATCAAGGATTATGATATGAGATTGCATTACCATCCCGGAAAAGCTAATGTAGTAGCTGATGCATTGAGCCGAAAGAGCCATGTCAACACCCTAGTGATGGGAGAAGTACCAAAGGAGTTAGCAGAAAACCTTCGTGAGCTATGTTTGGAAATAGTTCCGAGAGGCTATGTAGCAGCATTGGAGATTCAGTCAACATTGATGGATAAAATCAGAGAAGCTCAGAAATCTGACAAGGAGATTGCTGCTATAAAAGAGAAATTGAGCGAAGGAAAAGCAAAGGGATTTCGTGAGGATGAGCACGACACCTTATGGTTTGAGGACCGTGTTTATGTGCCAAATGACCCGGAGATCAGGAAGTTGATTTTGCAAGAGGCACATGATTCACCGTATTCGATTCACCCAGGGAATACCAAGATGTATTTGGATTTAAAGGAAACATTCTGGTGGACCGAAATGAAGAAGGATATTGCAGCATACGTAGCAGTTTGTGACGTATGTCAGAGAGTAAAGGCAGAGCATCAGAAGCCAGCAGGATTGTTACAACCATTGCCGATACCCGAATGGAAGTGGGATAAGATAGGCATGGATTTTGTCACTGGACTACCCAGGACGAAAGCAGGCTATGACTCGATATGGGTAGTAGTTGATCGTTTGACGAAGGTAGCACATTTTATTCCAGTTAAGACCACTTACACCAGTGCTAAGTTGGCGAAGATATACATGACTAGGATCATTTGTTTGCATGGAGTTCCGAGGAGTATCGTATCTGATAGAGGAACCCAATTTACCTCAAAGTTTTGGAATCAGTTGCATGAAACTTTAGGAACCAGACTAGAGTTCAGCACAGCTTTTCATCCGCAGACAGATGGACAGACCGAGAGGGTCAATCAGATTTTGGAAGATATGCTGAGAGCTTGTGCACTAGATTATGGATCTAGTGGGGACGATAACTTGCCGTATGCGGAGTTTTCTTATAACAACAGTTACCAAACCAGTTTGAAGATGGCACCTTTCGAAGCTTTATACGGAAGGAGGTGCAGGACACCGTTGTCATGGGACGAAGTTGGAGACCGTCAATTCTTTGGACCAGATTTGATTAAGGAGTCTGAACGGAAAGTTAAGTTGATTCGTGATAGGCTCAAGGTAGCCCAGTCCAGGCAGAAGAGCTACACAGATTCTAAACGCAAGGAGATAGTTTATGAAACAGGAGACAGAGTTTATCTTCGAGTATCCCCACTTCGAGGAGTTAAGCACTTTGGAGTTAAGGGAAAATTAGCACCACGTTTCGTTGGACCGTATAAGATCTTGCAACGTATGGGAGAAGTCGCTTATAAGTTGGAATTACCAGAGGGACTGTCAGGAGTTCATGATGTATTCCATGTTTCTCAGCTAAAGAAATGTCACGCCGAGATGGCAGAGGTACCACTAAGAGATACAGTACCACTCGAAGCGATTCAGTTGAAGGACGACTTAACGTATGAGGAGAAGCCAGTCAAGATTCTCGATTATGCCAGCAGAGTTACCCGCAGCAAGGTTATCAAGTTTTGCAAAGTTCAGTGGAACCACCACTCAGAGGATGAAGCCACCTGGGAGAGAGAGGAAGATTTGCTCAAGGACCACCCTCACCTATTTTCTAGCCAACCCGAATCTCGAGGGCGAGATTCATCTTAAGGGGGGTAGGTTTGTAACATCCCAAATTTTCAATTTGGAATGTTATACATTAGATCATCATGCATATCATATTTTCTTGCATTTTTGCCCGATCCTAGAAATTTCACGCAACTCAAGGACCTTCAGAGAGAGTTGGAGATTTCGTTATTTTCATATTTGAGAGTTTTCTCGAATTTGAAAAGAGGATCATTTGATTTATTTATTTCATCTTCAATAATTTTTCCGGTGTCAAAATATATGAGAGAGGGGATAATATGACTTTCCCAAAGTTAGGAAAAATGAATATTTAATAAATAGATCAAATTTTGTTTTCCGGTGTTTTGTTTGCTTTTTCTTTGGATAGGGAAAAATGCGTGTTTTCAAAAATTGCATTTTAGGTCCGGAGTAAAGTTCATTTTGTTCGACTCATTTTTAGGAGTCGGGGAAAATTTACTTTAGTTTTTTTTGGAGTTCGTTTAGTTAGTTTTTCTTTTGTTTTTCTGCGCGCGAAACCAGTTAAAAAAAACCCGCGGGCCAGCCGGGCCAAAGGCCCAGCCAGCCGGCCACCGCCCCAGCCTCCCTGCGTGCCGTGCGCCAGGCAAGGCAGGCGCCAGCCGCCGCCACCTCTTGCTCTAGCCGAGTCCGGCTAGGGTTAGCCCCTCCCCTTTCCTTTGTTCCGTTTTCCTTTTTCTTCTAGGACTCTTTTTCCTACTCTATTTCTTGTCCCCTACCTCAAGAAACCCCCTCCCCTCCCCAATATAAATACCCCAACACCCCCCTCTAAACCCATCAAATCAAACCCCAATCCCCAAGCCCTCCACCGCACCCCACACCCGCGCCGCCGCCCTTGTGCCCTAGCGCCGCCGCCGCACCTCGCCCACGCCGCCGCCTCCCAACGCCGCCGCCGGAGCCCCTCGCCGGAGAACTCGCCGGAGGTAGCCCCGCGCCGCATCTCTTTTTTCCTCGGATCATTTTCTTCTAATCGTTCCGATTCTTTTCTTCTCTTCCGATTCGTTTTCTTTCCGGTTCTTCTCTAAACCGTTCCGGTTTTCTAGATCGTTTTTTCGTTCGGTTTTCCTCCGAAACTCTAGATCGGATTCGTTTTCTTTTCCGATTTAGTTGCCTTTGGACCGTTCGTCCTAATGAACGTGATCACCGGATTCTTCTAGGTTAACGAACGTCCGTTCGTTTAACCGTTCGTCTCTTTTCTTCCGTCGGATTTATTCCGCGATCGTGATCTCAGATCCGATCTTCGTTCTAGTCTTTCTTCTCGCTCGTTTATCGGAATCAGGTGATTCAAGCGCCTGGAGTTTCGTTCTGAAACCGCCGTTCCGTCTAATCAACTTAAACAAGTTTTTGCCCCAGTAAAATTTGACCTAGTTTCAACTTGCTAGAACCGAGTTGTTTTCTTCTGCCGTTTGTTTTCTGTTTCTTTGTTCGGTTCGTTCTTTCTTTGCAACCGGAGTTCTTAAGTTGTTTGTCTGCCTGTGCATTATATGAGTACTTATTGTGTGCTTGTTGTTTGTCTGCGATAGATCACCCGGATTGCGCCGCTTGTTACTTCGAATCCCTAGCACTCGCGAATCATCAGCAAGGCAAGTAACACTTTGATCATACATTTTCTACAACCCATGTTTTATTGCATTAGATCAATCCTCTCTCATTGCATGATTAGGATCTAATTAAACTGTGGGATGGGAAGTAGATGAGGTAGTACATATCACCTGTATTATTATGAAACCTTTGGGAGTTACTTCTACGTTTGCTTATTATGCCATGCTATGCTAGTAGACGTGGATTGGGTGAGTGATATCCATGACAGATGTGAGTATTGTTAATTAATGGTTTATCTAAGGTGGCAACTTAAACACACATCTGGGTGGATTGAGGCACCTGATGTCTATCAGGACTTGCCTATTTTATTTTGGACCGCCACCCAGGCTCAAAGGAATCATAAGATAATTCATGCTAGAAACTTCCGTGTGCAGCCACATGCTACTATGGGCTCTGGCATAGTTGACTAAGTTGTGCAAACTCTTACGGGGTGGACTAGCAGATGTAGGGGTTGTGGGTGGTACAGTCTACCCCACATGTAAGGTGCTAGCGCTTCTGAAAGACTATGTCTCGGTCATCCGTTTCTCAAACACCATGTAGTGCGAGAAAACAAACGGAGGCGATCGAGTCATGTGGGGAAAAGTGCGCAAACCTCTGCAGAGTGTATAAACTAATCATGATTAGCCGTGTCCCCGGTTATGGACAACTTGAGTATCTAGTACTTGAATATCATGTGAATCTCAACATGTTACTTCTAATTAATGTTGTTGGGTTTTAATTGTTCACTTAATTGGGATTGAGAATGCTGTCAACCATTCTCAATGTTTCACAACCACCATGATAGTTAAATAAATTTATTCCTTTGTAGTAGGTAAAAACTGGCTTTACGCAAAAATTGTAACCATAGAGCTTTCCACCAGCCATATATGCATATAGTATAGTTGTTTCATTCCATTACTCTCTATGTGTTACTTTGCCAGCATATTCCATGTGCTGACCCGTTTTCGGGCTGCAACTTTCATGTTGCAGACTTTTCAGACGACGAGTAAGGTGCTTTTAGGTCGTGGTTCTATACTCAGTGATGCCGTTGGAGTTGATGGACCCATTTATCTTCCAAGTCTTCCGCTGTTATCGACACTAGATGGCCTTAAGCCATTTTTATTGTAATAAGTTCTCTTTGAGACAACGATGTACTAAGTGTGTGATTTCCACTCTGCTATAAATCCTTCGATGTACTGTGTGGTGTCAGCATTACTGATCCAGGGATGACACCGGAGCACAGTAGACTTGATCCATTCGGGTCGGGTCGCCACACAGTAACCTTTCAGGACAGACGAACAAAGGATACCACGCATGCACGCACTGTTTAGATGACACTGAAAGTATATACCTGGACAAATGCAGGAAGAATGTGTACCTGGGCCATTGTCGATTTCTTCTGACTAACCATCAATGTCGAAAGAAAGGCAAGCATTTCAAAGGCGAGGCAGATCACCGGAAGAAGCCCGCCATGCGCACCGGTGATCACGTGCTTGCTATGGTCAATGATTTACACTACGTAATCTTTGGAAAGGGTCCCGATGGACTAGCTGTTCCGAATGACACTGAGGGACACGCACCCATGTGGAAGAAGAAATCTATATTTTGGGACCTACCCTACTGGAAAGACCTAGAGGTCCGCTCCTCAATCGACGTGATGCACGTGACGAAGAACCTTTGCGTGAACCTGCTAGGCTTCTTGGGCGTGTATGGGAAGACAAAAGATACACCTGAGGCACGGGAGGACCTGCAACGTTTGCACGAAAAAGACGGCATGCCTCCGAAGCAGTATAAAGGTCCTGCTAGCTACGCTCTTACGAAAGAAGAGAAAGAAATCTTCTTTGAATGCCTGCTCAGTATGAAGGTCGCGACTGGCTTCTCGTCTAATATAAAGGGAATAATAAATATGCCAGAGAAAAAGTTTCAGAACCTAAAGTCTCATGACTGCCACGTGATTATGACGCAACTGCTTCCGGTTGCATTGAGGGGGCTTCTACTGGAAAGCGTCCGATTAGCCATTGTGAAGCTATGTGCATTCCTCAATGCAATCTCTCAGAAGGTGATCGATCCAGAAATCGTACCAAGGCTAAGGAGTGATGTGGCGCAATGTCTTGTCAGTTTCGAGCTGGTGTTCCCACCATCCTTCTTCAATATCATGACGCACGTCCTAGTTCATTTAGTCGACGAGATTGTCATCCCGGGGCCCGTATTTCTACACAATATGTTCCCCTTTGAGAGGCTCATGGGAGTCCTAAAGAAATATGTCCGTAATCGCGCTAGCCAGAAGGAAGCATCTCCATGGGCCATCAAACAGAGGATGTTATCGGGTTTTGTGTTGACTTCATTTCTGGCCTTAACAAGATAGGTCTCCCTAAATCACGGTATGAGGGCAGACTGACTGGAAAAGGCACTCTTGGAAGAGACTCAATAATATGCAGGGACGGATATTCTTGGTCTCAAGCACACTACACAGTTCTACAGAACTCTACCTTGGTGAGCCCGTATGTCGATGAACACAAGAACAGTCTGCGCTCCAAACACCCGGAGCAGTGCGACGACTGGATTACATGTGAACACATCAGGACTTTCAGCAGTTGGTTGGAAACACATCTCAGAGGTGACAACACTGTTTGTGATGAGTTGTACTTGTTGTTCAGGGGACCATCTTTGACTGTATTGACTTACAAAGGATACGAGATAAATGGGAATACATTTTACACGATCGCCCAAGATCAAAAGAGCACCAACCAAAACAGTCGTGTCCGCTTTGATGCAGCAACCGAGAGCGGAAAGGATACATATTATGGTTACATAGTGGACATATGGGAACTTGACTATGAACCTGATTTTAAGGTCCCTTTGTTTAAGTGCAAATGGGTCAATCTGTTAGGCGGCGGGGTACAGGTAGACCCACAGTATGGAATGCCAACAGTGGATCTAAAAAATCTTGGGTACACTGACAAACCGTTCGTCCTAGCCAATGATGTGGCACAGGTTATCTATGTGAAGGACATGTCTACCAAACCGAGGAAAAGAAAAGATAAGGAAGCGAATACATCATACGATGAGCCAAAGCGCCACATAGTTCTTTCAGGAAAAAGGGACATCCTGAGAGTGGACGGCAAGACAGACATGTCTGAAGATTATGAAAAGTTTCATGAAATTCCTCCCTTCAATGTCAAGGCTGACCCAAGCATCCTGATAAACAATGAAGATTATCCATGGTTGAGGCGCAATAAGCAAATGACACAAGCGAAGAAAAAGTGAAGACTTTCTCCCGCAACTTTGTAACACATGAACATGCTACCATTGTCCGTTTTGTACATGCACATGCTATGTGGGTGAAATTATGATACCATCCCAACTTTCAACTTTTTCAGAGTTCATTTGAAATGCTTTCATGTCTTATGGTTCGGCCCTCGTAATACCATGTTGAGCTCCTCTCAAAGTGAAAATAGATGCCCTAATAGAGAAAAGTTTAACCTAAATTCATAGTGAATTTCTCTGAAATTCATAGAAATTTACTAGGAATTTAGGTTGAATTTTCTCTATAAGCGCATCTATTCTCATTTTTTAGTAAGCTAATCACAAACTTGTGATTCAAACAATTTTCAAAGAATTCAAATTTTAACTATTCAAATTTGAAAACTAATGGCACTAACAGAAAGTTTATAATTTTTCTAAAACTAATGGCACTAACAGAAAGTTTATAATTTTGCTAACCTAAAAGTAAAGAGAATTAAAAATTAAAGCAAAAAACAAAAGAAAATAAATAATGCAAAAAACAAATCAAAAAACAGGAAAAAACTATTTTTATAGTAAAGTTAATCACAAAATAAAATAAATAAAGCA
>NC_041388.1:416825290-416831368 GCF_002162155.2 Triticum dicoccoides | reverse complement strand
CACCCCTGCCCCTCCCTTGGTCCGGCCGGCGCCGCCCCTCCCCTGTTCCTTTTTTTCATATATTATATGCTTGTTTTTTTTCAGATTATATATATATATATGTATATATATGTGAGTATATGTATTGTGTATGCTGCTTCTTTTCAGATTTTTTTTCATACATATGATGATTTGTATTTTGCTTTTTTATAAAAATGTATATATGTTTGTATGTTCTCTGTGTATATATGTTCATATATGCAAAAAAGTTAGATTTATATATTTTGAAAAAGATTATCTATATATGTTCTCTGATTTAGTACATTTTAGGTTAGTTTCTTTTTTAGAAAAGTTTTATATATTTAGGAGAGGAAAAGGAAAATAAGAAGAGGAGAAAGGAGAAGAAGAGGAGAGGAAGAAAAGGAAGAGGAGAAGAAGAAAGGAATAGAGGAGAAGAAGAAAAAATAGAAAAAAATTCTATTTTTCTTCTTCTCCTCTATTCCTTTCTTCTTCTCCTCTTTTTTTTCTTCTTTTTTTTCTTCGATCTTCTCCTCTATTCCTTTCTATATGCAAAAGTTACAATTTTAGAAAAGTTTTATATATGCAAAAGTTACAATTTTAGAAAAAGAAGGATAGGAAAGAAGAAAATAAGAAGAGGAAAGAAAGAAGAAGAGGAGAGGAAAAGAAGAGGAGAAATAAATAATTAAGAAGAAGAAAAAAGAAGAAAAAGAAGAGGAGAAGAAAAAAGGAATAGTGGAGAGGAAGAGAAAATAGAATATTCTATTTTCTCTTCTTCTCCACTATTCCTTTCTTCTTCTCCTCTTTTTTTCTTCTTTTTTTCTTCGATCTTCTCCTCTAGCTATTCCTTTCTTCTTCTCCTCTTTCTTCTTCTTCTTCTTCTTCTTCTTCTTCTTCTTCTTCTTCTTCTTCTTCTTCTTCTTCTTCTTCTTCTTCTTCTTCTTCTTCTTCTTCTTAATTTTTATCGGGAACGAGGGTGTCGAGGATCGCCGAGGGGTCGAGGGTCGGGAACTAGGGTAGAGGGTCAAGGGTCGTTAAGGGGTCAAGGGTCGAGGGTTTCAGGGTCGAGGGTTCGAGGGTTCTATAGGGTCTAGGGATCGAGGGTCGAGGTTTCCAGGGTCGTCTATGGGTCGAGGGTTCCAGGGTCGTCGAGGGTTCGAGGGGTCGAGGATCGCCGAGGGGTCGAGAGAGGTTTCCTAGTGTCAAAGTATTGAAGAAATCCATGGCTTCATCATTAGCCGGAAGTAACCAGGGCATGACGAAGTCCTCCAAACTTATTTTGGAATGGTGTCCCGGATAGGATAATTTGCCTTTTTGTATGAATTTCAGCAAAGGCCTTCCAAATAACGATATTTGGAAGGTGTTGCTGAACTTTGTACCAAAAAGTGAATTATCTTATCTGGGACTCCATTCCAAAATAACTTTGGAGAGCTTCGTACCATCATGCACATGTTACTTTCGCCTAATGATGAAGACATGGTTTTGTTGAATCCTTTGACACTAGGCAACCTTCCGACCCCTCGACGATCCTCTCGAACATGAGAGGAAGAACAAGATAAAAAAAGAACATAGAGGAGTTCTTCTCCTCTATTCTTTCTTCTCCTCTTTTTTTTCTTCTTCTTCCTCTTTTTTTATCGGGAACGAGGGTCGTCGAGGGACATATAGATGTAGTGTCGACGTTGTCGATATATACCCCCTCCCGATAGCTTCAACACATGGGGGGGGGTCGAGGCCACTAATTAATATATATGATTCCTTAATATGATTAGGTAGCTAGTTCTACGTTTGGCACTAATATATCCATCTGTCATGTTTGAATAATAATTGCCATGTTGTAAATATTTGTAGAAACTATGGACACCGCCCTAGACGAAGCAAAAGAAGCATTGTTGAGGGACATAATCGCAGAAGGAAGTGATGCTGTCTCGTTGTTTCTCAACGACACCAATGGTCTGGAAGGAGAGGGTGAACAAGCTGCCTACGGTGACCTAATGCCGGTGCAAGAAGAAGAACATGAGGACGGCTCCGGTGACCCAATGCCGGTGCAAGAAGGAGACCGTAATGACGGCTCCGGTGACCGAACCGAGTCCGGCCAGGTATATATATTAGTTAAGCCTGTGCTGACTAGCTGATTGATGCATTCATTGTTTTGGTATGTACACATATTAATTAAGTCTTTGTTCTTTTTTCTAGCCCTCCATATCGAGCACAACTTCGGTAAAGAGACGAGGCCCGAAGAAAAAGTTGAGCTCGGATGAAAAGTTTGAGATCATAGCAATCGCGCCCGATGGCCAATCGATTGAACCCCTCCGGACAAAGAGCGCATTTGTTGCTCAGTGCGGGGTTTTGGTTAGGGACAAGATCCCGATAAGCATCCAGCAATGGTTTAAGCCGGCTACAGAAGACCCTGAGGTGTCTTATGTCAATGATATGCATAAAAATGATCTTTGGACTGAGCTGAAGTCAAATTTCACCCTACCGCCAGAGGATAATCCAGAGAACCCAGTTAAAGAGCAATTAATCAAGTCTTTTGCTCTTAAGAGGATGGCAGAACTATTCAGGAGGTGGAAGAAAGAGCTGAATAAGTTTGTCGAAAATAATGAGACACCAGAATTCAAGGGCAGATATTAGAAGATCAGAGATCACTGGCCCGCATTTGTGGCCCACAAGACATCAAAAAAGAGTAAGAAGATGTCAGCGACAAACAAGCAAAATGCTGCGAAGAAGATGCTTCACCATCGCACGGGGTCAGGTGGCTACCTCGTAGCCCGGCCTAAGTGGGCCAAGACTGAGAATGATCTGGTTGATAAAGGAATCGAACCAGAGACAATTAGCTGGCCAGACCGTTGCCGGACTTGGTTCTTCGGGGCTGGCGGAACCTTGGACCCTATAACAGGGAAGTGCATTTGGACGAACGATCAAATGGACATACCAGTTAGGAAGCTTAAGAAGTATATCGAAGCAGCGCAGCAAGGGAAGTTCTTTCCAGACAGAGAGAACGACGAGCTCACAATGGCCCTCGGGAATCCAGAGCACCCTGGACGGACTCGAGGCACACCAGGCTCCATTCCGTGGAAGGTTGGGTTTCCGGACGCAGGCGGTTACAAATCCCATGAGAGGAGGAAAAAAGTGCAGCAGACCCAAATGCAGGCGCTGCAAGCAAGGGTAGACGCGATAGAGGAACTAGAAGCAAATTGCAGCAAACGTACTGCCGAAGCCTCCCCCGAAGCTACCCCGCCATCTCAGCGCAGAAGCAGCGTGGCTTCCACCGAGCTGCTTCAGCCGGAGCATGCCTTGATGGCTCCTGCCAGCTATCATGTGGATGCTATCACGGAGTCTCAAAATTGCCACCTTATGACGCAATGGATGAATTTGAAGGTCAAGGCGGCTATTGGCTCTGTTTATCCTACTGAACCCGGCGCAACTTTTCACTGCCGGCCGATTCCAGAAGGATATGCTAGGGCGATGGTGGATGAAATAACGGAGGGATTTGAGGACCTCCAGCTTGACCACCCTACCGGTGAAGGGGAGACTCGGCTGGGGTCTGCTCTCAAGACTCCATGCCTATGGCGGAAGGAGCTCATCAACCTTCCGAACTGGACGCCTCCGCCTCCTCCTCCTCCTCCGGCGAGTCAGGCACTCCGCCTCCTCCACCGCCTCCTCCTCCGGCGAGTGACGATCAGGGCCCTCGGCCGGCTCCTTCTCCGGCGCGTGGTGGCACTCCGCCTCCTTCTCCGCATGCGCCGACGCGCCCGAGCAGCCAGCCTCCTCCTTCTCCGCCTCATCAGCAAGGGCGGAAGAGACCTGCCGCCGCTCCAGCTGCTCCGGCGCGTCGTAGTCCTTCTCGTCCGCCTCGTAAGCAAGTAAAGAAGACAACCGCTCCGTCTGCTCGGTCGGCGTCTAGCAGTACAACCAGAGGCGGGAGGACATACAGATTCGATCCTTCTTTGAAGACTCCAGAGAAGTTACCATATGAGAGGACCCCGGAGGAGAACGCTGAGATCGCGCGAACTGAAGTGGATGACTAGTTTCAAGGGTTGAGAGCAAAGAGACATCCACCTCCGGAGGAGAAGGTAGATCCGGTGAAAGTGAAGCGCACTCTGGCTGCCCTGGCAAAACCACCCAAGTCTCCGCCGAAAGGCAACTATGAGCGCATTATTGCAAAGACATGGGCTGAAGCGGAGCGGTCGGGAAGTACAGTCAGTGATCAAAGGCTGAAAGAACGACGAGCAGCTGGGAAACAAATTGCCCAGCTCGGCGAACAGGCGAAGCAATCGTGCCCCCCCCTCAAGGTGCCTAGCGACATCGTCGATCCGAGGATGGTGCCCGGTTATGGCAATGTTGACGATTACCTGCTCGACGATGTACATTATGATCCCATGGAGGTGCAGATACACAGATACGAGTACGGGAAGCCTCTCGTCAAAGATGAAAAATCTTTAACAACGATGATGCGAAGATTACATGATTGGTACTTGAAAATCTACAAAGAGTCTGGGGGGAGGAGTACTTTGTATGCGAGAGTTAAACCGGAGCATGACCTCGTTGGAATTGAACTGTTGCCTATTCCATTTGAGGAGTTCTATCAGTTTTTCAATCAATTGGCCCTCGATAAAACAACGATCACCTGCTACTGTCTGTAAGTACTACTACTTCTGTCATTAAGTCTCTCTATATAGCTCATCTCTTTCATTGCATGTATTTATAATTATCCTCACTATATTATGCAGAATGAAGATCGCCGAATTGAAGAAAATACAAATCGGTGATATTGGGTTCGTTAACACATATCTCATAGATGCAACTGAGGTTCAACATCGTCCCGGAGATACCGAGGCCAACTTGCTACGATCATTCAAAAAAAAATGAAAACAAAGATATAATACTCTTTCCTTACAACTTCAAGTGAGTGTTACTGTCTTGTGCATATTCGGTTTCCCTTATATATTAGTCCAGGTTATAGTAATGTAATTGATGAGTTATGCATGCGTGTGCAGTTTCCACTATATTCTCCTAGAGATTAGGCTTGAGCAGGGAGTAGTAACCGTCTTGGACTCTAAACGAAAAGATCCCCAGGAGTATGCGGACATGACTGAAATCCTCAAGAAGTAACTTAAATCGATCATTATCCACCATATCAGCAACTTTGTTCATTTCCTGATATCAAGTAATTGTTTTCTTTGTCCGGCAGGGTTTGGAGAAAATTCACCAGAAAAGTTCCGGGACTGCCGAAGGAGCTGGAATTTAGACACCCGAAAGTAAGTACTATACTAGCATGTTCCGCGCATCTCCTAGTGATTCAAGCGCTAGTTTCATCAATACCATTTAGCATTCTTGCTTATCAGTTTGATTGACCTCTATTTCTTGTAAAGTGGTTGTGGCAGGAAAAAGGGAATGATTTCTGTGGATACTACGTCTGTGAGTCCATCCGCCACACGACCTGTGAGCGGGGCGGGTACTCTGATGAACAATATGAAGTACGTAAATAACAACATTCACAATTTTATTTTATTACCATCATTTGTATTGAGTTTCATTCATTCATATATATATATATATATATATATATATATATATATATATATATATATATATATATATATATATATGTATTGACCCCCTTCTTCAAATTAGATGTTTCGGAAGCGGGATGAACTCCTAGCACCAGCTCGCATGCGAGCAATTCAAGAGGAATTGGCGGCATTCTTTCTTGACCAAGTGATCGCGGAAGACGGAGAATACTATGTGGACCATGAGTCCGTATGATTATATTTGTAAGAGATAATTATTGTATATATGTAGCCGGTAGTGTCGGATAGATATACGAGAACTTGTTGTTCGACCAATCTCTCGGAGAAGGAGAGGTGGTCGATATCACTTCTCTCTATATGCATATATGTTCATGACGATCTTCTGTTTCCTTCGTTTGCTTACTAGCTAACTAGCGTGTCGAGTCCTCTCTATACGTATGTATAGTACGTAGCGTCGACCAAGCACGGACATAAGAGAAGACACTTCTCTCTATTAATTATAGCTAGCTAACACAATATATGAAACACCTAAATTAACCCCCCAAAACCC
>NC_041388.1:416813937-416825016 GCF_002162155.2 Triticum dicoccoides | reverse complement strand
CCGTTTTCAAAAAAAACAAAAACCCCAGCCACAGAAATGCTGACGCGTGGATGCCTATTGGTCCCGGTTGGTGCCACCAACCGGGACCAAAGGGTCTCCTGCCTAGGCTCCGCGCACAGGCCACGTGGAGGCCCATCAGTCCCAGTTCTGGATTGAACCGGGACTAAAGGTATAGGGCATTAGTACCGACACTTTAGTCCTGGTTCAGGAACCGGGACTAAAGGCCCTTACGAACCGGGACAACATGCCCTTTTTCTACCAGTGAGGGGTCACCGCAGCAGGGCTTCGCCGTTCTACTACGAGAGGGAGAGGTGTAGCAGGGGAGAGGGAGGCGCCAATACTCAAGGGTGCGGCTGCCCCTCCCTCCCCCCTTTATATAGGCCCCCTAGGGGGTGCGCCGGCCCTAGGAGATGGGATCTCCTAGGGGGCGGCGGTCAAGGGTGGAGTGCCCCCCAAGCCAGGTGGGGCGCCCCCCCACCCTAGGGGGCGCACCAGCCCACTATGGGCTGGTTCCCCTCCCCACTTAGCCCATGGGTCCCTCCGGGATGGGTGGCCCCACCCGGTGGACCCTCGGGACCCTTCCGGTGGTCCCGGTACAATACCGGTGACCCCCGAAACTCTCTCGATGGCCGAAACTGCACTTCCTATATATAATTCTTCACCTCCGGACCATTCAGAAACTCCTCGTGACGTCCAGGATCTCATCCGGGACTCCGAACAACTTTCGGGTTACTGCATATTCATATCTCTACAACCCTAGCGTCACCGAACCTTAAGTGTGTAGACCCTACGGGTTCGGGAGACATGTAGACATGACCGAGATGGCTCTCCGGTCAATAACCAACAGCGGGATCTGGATACCCATGTTGGCTCCCACATGCTCCTCGATGATCTCATCGGATGAACCACGATGTCGAGGATTCAAGCAACCCCGTATACAATTCCCTTTGTCAATCGGTACGTTACTTGCCCGAGATTCGATCGTCGGTATCCCAATACCTCGTTCAATCTCGTTACCGGCAAGTCACTTTACTCGTACCGTAATGCATGATCCCATGACCAGACACTTGGTCACTTTGAGCTCATTGTGATGATGCATTACCGAGTGGGCCCAGAGATACCTCTCCGTCATACGGAGTGACAAATCCCAGTCTTGATCCATGTCAACCCAACAGACACTTTCGGAGATACCCGTAGTATACCTTTATAGTCACCCAGTTACGTTGTGACATTTGGTACACCCAAAGCACTCCTATGGTATCCGGGAGTTACATGATCTCATGGTCTAAGGAAAAGATACTTGACATTGGAAAAACTCTAGCAAATGAACTATACGATCTTGTGCTATGTTTAGGATTGGGTCTTGTCCATCACATCATTCTCCTAATGATATGATCTCGTTATCAATGACATCCAATGTCCATAGTCAGAAAACCATGACTATCTGTTGATCAACGAGCTAGTCAACTAGAGGCTTACTAGGGACATGTTGGTGTCTAAGTATTCACACATGTATTACGATTTCCGGATAACACAATTATAGCATGAATAAAAGACAATTATCATGAACAAGGAAATATAATAATAATCCTTTTATTATTGCCTCTAGGGCATATTTCCAACACATATAAATTCTCCCGAAGCCAGTTCCTGTTTGTCCAGCAAGCGAAAGCCTTTGAAGCCTTTGAACGTGTTGAAGCCATTCAGTTTGAAGTTCATGGCTGCAGAGAAATCAGTAAGGAAGGGTGGCAGACAGCGTCGCGGGGGAACATCAAGAGATTTGCCTGATGACCTCTCAGAGCTTTACAAGACAGATCCTGAAGAGGATTACAATCAACGCAAGACCTGAATCCAATGGATTCGAAGATATTGGGCGGAACAATGGTTCAAATACCGGTTTGTGACCCAGGAATATGCTGAGAAAAATGCCATCAAGCGACCTTGGGGAGACATCCTATACAAAAATCTTCAACCCAGGTCCAGAGATGAAGCCATTGAACAAGGCTTCTATCCCTGCATGGTCCGTGGGCCACAGCCTACAGATGCACACCCATCATCACTACTATGGTGTCGTGACAACAATCTGTTCAAGCGCAACTTCCAGTTTGCCAAGAACTCAGCGAAGCAGAACAAGAAGTCTTTGGGACTAGACTTCAACCCTGGTCCCTCTGCTCCCCGTACTGACGACACACATGATGCAGAACCCAATGTCATCGGTCCGTTCTACAACCTGGAAGGTCTCATCACTCATATCATGGTTCAAGGGACAGCCGTGGATGAGCCTGCAGATGACGCTGAATCAGATGAAGCACCTACAGCGCCGAAGCCAAAGAAACTGAAGCAGCCTAAAGCTTCAAAACCTGCCTCAGCACCAAAAATCTCACGGGCGAAGCCACTGGCTACTGCACCTCCTGAAGACAGTGTGCAGTCTGAAGATCTGTCACGCATCTCCAAGCCCCAGAAAGTCAAGATGCCTCTGCCACACACCAGCCAAGAACTGACTGCTGCTGCTATTCTACGCAATGATGCCATTGATCTGTCCAGTGATGAAGATCTTGCAGATGACGCTCTTGAGCAACTGATCAAGAGCGAAGAAGAAGCAGAAATCTTCAACGATCTGCCTCTCTTTGACGTGGCAATCATCCACAACTTCATTGATGAGTGGTTTGACACGCCCAACCTCAGCTTCAAAGATCTGCAACTTCCAATTGGCCTCAGTGTCGCCTTCCATGGCGCCATTGCTTCAAAGCTAGCTCTAGCTCAGCGCATCGTCGAACTGAAGCAAAAGATTGACTTTGAGAAAGCTCAGTTCAAGAAGCATATGGCAAAGCTCAGCATGCAAGAGGTGAAAAACTTCAAGATTATGCTGCACGAGCTCAAAGAAGCCTTTCTCAAGAAACATGCAGAAGCTCAAGGTTCTCATGAGCGCATGAAGAGCCTGGCTGACAAGTGTGTGCAAGGCTACAACGAGGCTGAGAAGCGCAAGGCCCTTGGGCGTCCGGGCATTGATCCCAGGATGGCTGCTAAGCAGAAGAACAAGCCCACTATGGCCGAACCCAACGCACCAAGGCAGGAAGCAGATCCCATTGTCTTCCCAACTAGCATGACTGGCTCTAAGCCAAAGGCCAAGTCAACCGCTTCAGAACCGAACAAGACGAGGACTGCTGAGGCCGGAGCCAGAAAGAGGAAACATTCTGAACCCTCTGATGCTGCTCCCCCCAAGAAGAGGCGGAAGACCAAGAAGGAACAGGCTGCTCCCACAGAGCCCTTAATTGTTGAACCCATCTCCATGGTTCGCCCTGCCGCTGAACATCAAGAGCGCCAACTGACTGTCCATGAGCCTGCTTCCACAAAGGCTTATGAAGCTGTAAGTGCATCTAGTGCCACCCCTAGTTGGTTTTGGAGTATTGACGACAAACCTAGTTGAGGGACTAATGTGTTTGTGAGAATTGCAGAGTAACACAGGTAGAAGTCCCTCATGATTCGGTTTTACTACCAGAGATGACCCCTAAAACTTTATGAAGGCATTGAAGTCAAAGGTGGTATATGAAGATATTCACATTGAAGACTATGACAAGAGAAGACACGATATGAAGCCTATGGAGCTCGAAGACTTAGATCTTTCGTAGTTCTTTTTCTTTTGTGTTGAGTCATAGGAACCACCGTACTGTTAAGTGGGGTCGAAGAGAACCAGTCAGAATGACTGAAGTGATGCCTAAACCAAAAACCTATGTCTTCGAGTGAAGACTATGAGAGCGAATCTTGTCCAGAGTCGGACAAGTCAGCTTTGCTTGTAGCCCAAGTAAAGTTGCCGTGTGAGTTTGAAATCTGACCGTTGGGACACGTGTCAGTTCCTTAGTGACCCAGGGTCATTTCGGACAAATCAGGTCGGGTTGCCAAGTGTCTATAAATAGCCCACCCCCTACAACCATAAACGGTTGGCTGCTCAGATTGAGAGTACGGCTTTTGTCGTTTGAGAGCAACCCACCTCGAAGCTTTGAGAGAGAATTCCTTGCGAGGATAAAGACCTAACCACCAGAGCCAGAGAGAATTGGGCATCACTTAAGTCTTATTGTCTGTGTGATCTGAAGACTTACTACACTTGAGGACTGTGCATCCTCCAGCCGGTTAGGTGTCGCATTCTGAGCATCCAGGAGACATCATGGATTGCCGGTGAACGAAGTCTGTGAAGGTTTGGGAGTCTACCTTGAAGACTTACCAGAGTGATTGGGCGAGGTCTATGTGACCTTAGCTCAAGGAGAATACGGTGAGGACTGGGTGTCCTGAGCTGCGTGTTCAGGACTGGGTGTCCGGGACTGTGTGTCCTAAGGTTTAAATACCTAGCCGCTCCAACCAGACGTACAGTTGTCACAGCAACTGGAACTGGTCCAACAAATCATTGTCTTCAACGAGTCACTGGTTTCATCTTCACTTCACTTTACTTACTGTTACTCCTTGTGAAGTCATTGTATGCTTGCTCTATCATTTGTCTTCACTGAGTGACTGCGTATTCTGTTTGGCTTCACAATATCTTCCTACCTGATCCTTACTACCTAGCTGCTATTAGTCTCTGTGCTTTCACTTCATTGAATACTTGACTATGGTGTGCCTAGTGTAGTCTACCTTCCGCTGCATGGTAATAGGTTTAATTTTAACGTTTGTCTTCAAAACTTCCATGTTCTGAAGACTTTCATAAAAATTGCCTATTCACCCCCCCTCTAGTCGATATAACGCACTTTCAATTGGTATCAGAGCAAGGTGCTCCCTTGTTCTGTGTGATTCGGCTTAACCACCTGGAGTTTTAGCTATGTCAACTCCAGGGATAATTAAAGTCTCCGATGCGTGCCCCGTCTTCGATGGAACTGAATATCCCTGCTGGAAGAATAATATGCGTATGCATCTTGAAGCCATTGACGTCGACCTATGGTATGTCGTCGAGAAAGGCGTTCCCAAGGCTGGAGAAGGTGTCACTGCTGCTGATGTCAAGAAATTCGTTCAACTGGACTCTACTGCCAAGAATATCATCTATGGTCATCTGACCAAAGGACAGTATGGCCGTGTGAGTGCTTTGAAGACATCCAAGCTGGTCTGGGACTGGCTCTCCAAGGTCAATGAAGGCATCTCAACCCAGAGAGATCAGAGAATCAGTGTCCTTCACAACCTCTTCAACCGCTTCAAGCGAAATGACAATGAGAATGTCCAGCACACATTTGACCGACTCACTGACATCACAAATGAGCTTCAAGCCCTTGGCGCCACTGAGATTACCAAACACGACGTCGTCAAGACGCTGCTGAGATCACTTGATAGTTCATTTGATATCCTGGCCCTGATGATTCAAGAACGTCCTGATTTCAAGACTCTCGATCCGTCTGACATACTTGAGAGGCTCAACACACATGAGTTTCAGCTTTCGGAGAAAAGAGAGATCTACGGTCCAAACTATGGGCGAACTCGTGCCTTGAAGGCAAAAGCTGTCTCCTCATCCGAAGAAGAATCTGACAGCAGTTCTGATGACCTTGAAGACATTGGAAGGGAACTTGCTATGCTTGTCAAGAAGTTCCAAAAATTCACCAAGAAGAAAGGCTTCAGAAAGTCTTCCCGATCAAGTTCAAGGAATGATGAAGCTCCTGCTCATGACTACCAGAAGAAAACATGTCACAAGTGCAAGAAACTTGGCCACTTCATCTCTGAGTGTCCACAGTGGGACAATGAGAACAAAAATAAGAAGAAGAGCAAGGAATATGACTTTGACGACAAGAAGAAGAAGAAGAAATACTCATAGTCTTCTTCCAAGTCTTCCTCAAAGTCTTCATCACACAAGAAGAGCTCATCTGGCAAGGCACGTGCGTTTGTTGGCAAGGAAATGGATTCAGAGGAGGAGTCTGCTTCTGAGGAGGCGGAGGTGGAGTCTGAGGAGGAATCCGACTCAGGCGTCGCAAGTCTGGCTACAGCATACGTTGCCAAGTCCATCTTCAACACTGAAGACAATGACTTCATCACCGACACCGATGCAAATGACAAGGACTACTCCACTTCTACCTACTGCTTCATGGCACGCGGTGCCAAGGTAAACACACGCACTACTCACTATCAAACATCTAGTGACGATGACTCTAATTGTGGTTCAAAACCTAGCTACAAAACACTTGCTAAAATTGCAACTGAACAACAGAAAGCTATGGAACATATTCAAAAACTGTTAGACAGAAGCGATGATCTGTTAGGGGCTGAAATGACTCGATCTGAATCCTTAATTGAAGACATAAAAAATCTTCACGTTAAGTATCAGGAACTTGAAAGTCGTCATGAAACTCTCTCAACAACTCATGAAAAACTTTCCTATGATTATCTTCAAAGGAAGCAAGATCTTGAGAAATTGAGAGCGGTTCATGAAGATCTTCAAACGGAAAATGAGTCACTTCGCGCCAAACAGACCAGTCCCGCTCAGGAAGGATTTGAACCACCATGTCTTAAATGCATTGAGCGTGATAATGCTACTTCTGTTGCTGAATGTTCTACTGCTACTGCTGTTGCAATATCTTCAACTGTTGATGCGGTAACTAACCCCTCTGTTGAGGATACCACTGCTATTGCTAATGAGAATGCTAGGTTGAAGACATTGCTTGAAACATGGATGTACAAAAGTCTTCAAGGGCATCAGACACTATGTGATGTCCTCAAAAAGCAGATTCTGAACCGAAACCCTAGGAAAGAGGGTGTTGGGTTCGTAAGGAAAATGAATGCAGATGGCTCTTACTGGAAACCTGAGAAGTACCCCAAAACCATGTGGGTTGCTGCAAAGGAACCTTCAACAGATCCATCCAATCTAACTGGCTTCACTTATGCTAACCCCATTATCATTGATGAATCCTTTGATGCAAACTATATACTGTTTAAGAATCAGAATGGTGAAGTGTTTGCCAGGTACATTGGTACTAACTGCAGGAATGGACCGCCTATGAAGAAGATCTGGGTTCTGAAAAGGTGTCTGGAAAATCTTCCTGTGAATGTCTTCATGACACCTCACTTGAAGAAGACAAACCTCAGACCAAAGGCTTCATACGGTCCAAAGGCTTCATACAAACAGAGGACTCACCTGAGTTGCACTAAGGCAAATGTTTTGCAGGGAAACCATACTCAGGCATATGAATATGAGAGCGGTTCATCAAACCGCCATGTTCATAAGACCAAGAACTATTCTGCTTATTCTTATGAGTACTATTGTCCGCCTGCAAGACTGTTTGCTAAGGCTTCAAAGCCAAAATTCTCAGATGCTGCACTTAGACTTATTGCTTCTAAGCCACCCTTGAAGATGTGGGTGGTTAAGAAGGCTTAACTCTCTTTTGCAGGGAAAGGTCTCCAGCAGAAAACCAAAATCGTCTGACGCTATTGCTGGGGACCTTAAACATCTTGTAGGGCGCAAGATCAAAAGCCCAAATGGTCTTACTATGTACTTCATACCTGAATCACTTGCTACTCTCCCTATTAGTCCTAACCTGGATCTAAGCTTTCATAACCCACTGGTTCGTCAAATGTTTTTGCTTCACAATGCTCTTGGTGAAGCCTATCCCCCTAACTGCACTGTAGGGTACGACACCAGCGTCTTCAGAATGGATTATTGAAAGTGGGTGTACAAATCACATGACTAGCAAAAGAAGTCTTCTTATGGACTCAACCTTATGTCCATCCGATAAGAGCCACATCACATTTGCTGACACTGGTAAAAGTAAGGTATTGGGTCTAGGTAGAGTTGCAATCTCAAGGGATCAACACATGGATAAAGTCATGCTTGTTGAATCCCTTGGCTTCAACTTAATGTCTGTCTCAATGCTTTGCGATTTGAACATGATCGTAATGTTTGGAAAATATCGTTGCCTTGTACTAATGGAATCTGACAAGTCTCTAGTGTTTGAAGGGTATCGAAAAGATGATTTGTACGTGGTAGATTTCTCAGCAGGGCCACAGCTTGCAGTATGTCTTCTAGCAAAGGCTTCAGAATGCTGGCTCTGGCATCGGAGGCTTGGACATGCTGGCATGAGGAACCTCCACACCCTTGCGAAGAAAAAGCATGTCATAGGCATCGAGGGCGTCAAGTTCAAGAAAGACCACTTATGCGGTGCCTGTGAAGCAGGGAAGATGACGAGGGTCAAACATCCCACGAAGACAATCATGACTACTACTCAACCCTTCGAACTGCTTCACATGGATCTTTTCGGTCCCACTCATTACTCAACTCTAACTACTACTACTTGCCTCTATGGCTTCGTTATTGTTGATGATTATTCTAGATATACTTGGGTGCACATAATCCTTTACAAGACTGAAGTGCAGGATGTCTTCAGACGCTTCGCCAATCAAGCTATGAACAATTTTGGCGCCAAGATAAAGCACATCAGAAGTGACAATGGCACTGAATTCAAGAACACTGGCCTTGATACATATCTTGATACCTTGGGCATCACACATGAATTCTTAGCCCCGTACACGCCACAGCAGAATGGCGTCGTCGAACGCAAGAATAGAACACTAATTGAGATGGCCAGAACGATGCTAGATGAATACAAGACCCCAAGAAAATTCTGGCTCGAAGCTATTGATATTGCATGCCATACAATCAATCGTGTTTATCTTCACAAGCTACTGAACAAGACATCTTATGAGCTCCTTACTGGCAAGAAGCCAAATGTCAGTTACTTCAGAGTATTTGGCGCAAGGTGCTGGATCAAAGACCCACATCACACCTCAAAATTTGCACCAAGCACATGAGGGTTTTATGCTAGGATACGGAAAGGATTCGCACTCCTACAGAGTCTTCAATCTCTTTCATTACAAAGTGGTTGAAACAGTGGATGTGCGGTTCGATGAGACCAACGGTTCACAAAGAGAGCAGCTGCCAAATGTGCTAGATGAAGTTCCATCCAGTGAATCAATCAAGCTAATGGGAACTGGAGAAATTATACCTTCTGAAGCTCATCCTGAAGAAGAACTTATCATTTCAGCACCTGATCAACATGAAGACAATGCTCAGCCCGAAGACATTCCTTCCAACAATGACAATGAACAGTAAGAGCAAAGTCTTCGCCCTGTACATCCTCGCGTTGCCAATGAAGTGCAGATTGAAAGAATAATTGATAGCATAAATGCACCTGGTCCACTCACTCGTTCAAGGGCAACTCAGCTAGTAAATTTCTGTGGGCACTTCGCATTCGTCTCAATATCAGAACCCAAGAAAGTTGAAGAAGCCTTCATGGAACCTGAATGGATTCAAGCTATGCAAGAAGAGCTTCAACAGTTTGAGCTGAATAATGTGTGGGAACTGGTTAAGCGTCCTGATCCACGGAAGCACAATATAATAGGCACCAAATGGATATACCGCAACAAGCAAGATGAGCATGGTCAAGTTGTCAGAAACAAAGCTCGTCTCGTTGCTCAAGGATATACTCAAGTGGAAGGCATTGACTTCGATGAAACATTTGCTCCCGTGGCTAGACTTGAAGCCATACGCATACTGCTAGCCTATGCAAATCATCATAACATACTTCTATATCAAATGGATGTGAAGAGTGCCTTTCTCAATGGCAAGATTGAAGAAGAAGTGTATGTTGCACAACCGCCTGGCTTTGAAAATCCAAAACATCCTGACATGGTATACAAGCTCAACAAGGCACTATATGGCCTCAAACAAGCCCCTCGGGCCTGGTATGACACACTCAAATACTTCCTGAAGAGCAAAGGCTTCATACCTGGTTCCCTAGATCCCACTCTTTTCACGAAGACATATGATGGTGAACTGTTTGTGTGCCAAATATATGTGGATGACATTATCTTCGGCTGCACCAATCAGAAGTACAGTGAAGAGTTTGGATATATGATGCAAGACCAATATCAGATGTCCATGATGGGGGAGCTGAAGTTCTTCCTTGGTCTTCAAATACGACAACAATGCAATGGCATCTTCATATCTCAAGAGAAGTATCTCAAAGATTTCCTGAAGAAGTTCGGTATGCAAGACTGCAAAGGCTTCACAACACCAATGCCAGCCAAACATCATCTGGGTCCTGACGACAATGGTAAAGAGTTCGATCAAAAGGTATACCGCTCCATGATTGGTTCTTTACTTTATCTATGTGCATCTAGGCCAGATATTATGCTTACTGTTTGCATGTGTGCTCGATTTCAAGCGGCACCAAAGGAGTCGCATCACTTAGCTGTGAAGCGAATTCTTCGATATTTGGCTCACGCCCCAACTCTAGGATTATGGTATCCAAAGGGCTCAGAGTTTGATCTGGTTGGATTCTCGGATGCTGATTATGCTGGTGACAAAGTTGATCGCAAGTCTACATCAGGCACATGTCACTTTCTGGGACGATCACTTGTATGTTGGTCTTCAAAGAAGCAGAACTATGTATCTCTCTCCACTGCTGAATCTGAATACATTGCTGCTGGATCTTGCTGCGCTCAGCTTCTGTGGATGAAGCAAACACTCAAGGACTATGGCATTCATCTGAAGCAAGTGCCACTTTACTGCAACAACGAAAGCGCCATCAAGATTGCTAACAACCCAGTTCAGCACTCGAAGACAAAGCACATTGAAATTTGTCATCACTTTCTCAGAGATCATGTTGTGAAGGAAGACATTGATATCATACACGTCAACACTGAAGAGCAATTAGCAGATAACTTCACCAAGCCCTTGGATGAGAAGAGGTTTTGCAAGTTACGGTGTGAGCTAAATATCCTGGAATCCTCAAATGTCCTGTGATCAGGCACACATCCTAACCCTTATGCTTATTGATGACTTAGATGTGCAACACACGAAGTGAAGTATATCTTCAATCAATGAAGACATACATTCTAAGTGTGAATACATTAATGTGGAATTTGACTTCGGAGCGCCACGATAATTGTGCGCTGTGTCTGGGTCTAATACTTCCTATACGGTGGGTAACGCCACCACCAAACGTTCTATTTTGAAGTGTTTCACTCATGGCATTACCTTGCAATGTCTTCACATTTGGTTTGGTTTCGAACTCAACATACTTTCATGATTATCTTCACTATGCTGATTATAGATCT